>NC_092649.1:16331518-16663706 GCF_032118995.1 Asterias amurensis
AACTATAGCGCTTCTGAGTCCCATATCCAACGAGGCTGAATGCAGAGTTGGATATGGGGTGCAGACGCGCTATATTTTTTTCGTATTCCACGAGCGCGCGTGTTATAACGAACTTATCTCCCAGTCTCCAAGCAATGCGCAAAGTTTAAAATTTCAGAACATTTTTTCGCGACGAAGGTAATTCTTGGACTGTCCCTATACGTAGCGTGACGCATTGACACTCACAATACACTCACAGCACTGTGCAACAAAAACACTGGAAGTAGTATAAATGTTTTTATACCACCCTCCAGTTTCGAACATCTGATTGGTGGATAAGCGCGTACTGGAAGATAAATGTAATTATTGTTTGAAGCTTTGCAAGGTGCGGATAAATAGGCAGAAACTATAAATAAATAGTAAACGTGCGGGTTGTACTCGCAAATTTACTACTTATTCAAAGTTTCTTCAAACATACATGTACATGTAATGGGATGTGAAGTTCATTGATTAAAATTCAGTAACTTTTTTTAACTGTCCCGGCTGGGTAGTAGCAATTTAGTTTAATTTTGACCCCGGAATGTACACGACATTCCTGAGAACATAGCTCTGTGATTTTGAACTGAAACCTCTACAGCAGCCGATTTCACGAAACGCTAGGATTAATCCTATCTCGAGTTAGGACGAGTAACTCGTCCTAACTTAGCATGGGTTCAATGTGTTGTAACGTCTTTAGATACAGAATTTAATTCAACTTAAGTACTAAGACGAACCCTAAGTTAAAAAGAGCTTGGTGAAATCGTCGGCAGGTAAGTCATATAACATACACCATTATTCACAGTGAGTAGGGATTCATGTCATGGCCAAAAGCCTGGGGCCAATTTCATAGAGCTGCTTAAGCAAAAAAATTTGCTTAAGCACAAAATTCATTGCTTAGTAAAATCAGATTACCAGCCAAGACTCCACTCAATTGTTATGCTAAGTAAACAACAGCTAAATACTAGTCATTTATAAGCAATGTATATGGCACGAAATTTTGGCCAGTAACATGTGTAAAATAAGCGAGCTATTTTCGTGCTTAAGCAAATTTTTTGCTTAAGCAGCTCTATGAAATTGGCCCCTGATCTACAAAAGTTATCACAACCCTTTAAAGGGAAGGTACACGTTTGGTAATTGCCACAGACCAGTCTTCTCACTTGGTGTGTCCCAACTTAAGCATACAATAACAAGCCTGTGAAAATTTGAGCTAAATTGGTCATTGAAGCTGCGAGGAAATTATGAGACAAAAAACACCTTTGTTGGACGAATTTGTGTGCTTTCAGATAGGAATAAAAGACTTCTGGCTAGAAGTCTTTTATTATTTTAGTGAAAAATTATCTGTTTCTCAAAATCTATGCTACTTCAGAGGGAGCCGTTTCTCACAATGTTTTATACTATCAACAGCTCTCCAATGCTTGTTGCCAAGTTAGTTTTTTGTTAATATTTGTTTTGAGTAACTACCAAACGTGTACCTTCCCTAAAAGTTGCCAATAATTCTTACCATATCCTCTAGTGGTTGGAATGCCTCAGACAGGCAGTTGAATAGATCTGGTTTGAGCCAGTTATTATCCAAGGAGCATTCCCTTGATGCTTTACCGACAGACCCTGTAGGACAGTCTACCATTGCAACCTGGTTGAACTTGGTATTGGGCCACCAGATACCCTCTGCGTACCTCTTCGGACAGGAATCATACACCACTGTGAAATGACAAGTAAGGTTGGAATTGGAAATATACCAAACTGGTTAAATAACTAATTTTACTCATTTCTCTATATATGTGTGTACTCAAGCATTCAGTTAACACTCACATTCACCATTTGATCACCGTTAACTCATTTTGACAAATGGCAACCCACCCCAAACACAGGTCACAAAAGAACCTTCAAGAGTTTTATTTCCTATCTGAAAACTGTGTGGCCGTTTCGATCTAATAATTGTTTGTTTTACAACTATTTTTCTGAAGGCATACAAACCGACCGCTAGAGACCGGTCAGCGCATGAAAAAGTTAAACATTTTGTTCCAGTAGAAACCCAAACCAGCCACAATGAGACAATTTTATATGAGACGCTACCCACCTTCACATCCTCTCAATGTAACCTCAGCATAAGGATCAACGCAGGAATCACAGGCTCTTCCGATGACACCCCTCTTACATTGGCACTGACCGGTCCGTCCATCGCATTCAGGACCAAAGGATCCCTCATGGAAACAGTTACATGGGAAGCAGGTATCGCTGTCTTCAGGTTGGTAGGAATATTCCTGGAAGGCAAACAAAACAAATATATTTGTTATATCACAGTTATAGATAGTGAATTTGTATTGGTCCATAACCAAATACTCGCGAGTCACAATTAGTCCAGGGATGTGACACATGCAGTAGGCTGTTGAAAAAAAAAAACCTGAACTAAGATCACAAAGCATGAAGGCTTGTGAGTGCAAAACCTGAAAACCTGCTTACATACTTTGACTTTGTAAGCCCTACTCTGCAATCTGGGGTTTTCCAGATGGTGTTTACTTCTTTCTCTAACGAACAAATTTGAATAAAATATAATAAGTAATTAAAAAACAATCAGATTACCGGTTAAAGCCATTGGACCCTTTCGGTAAACAGTGTTGTCCAAGGCCCACACTTGGTGTACCACAACTTCTATATCAAATAACAAAATTTAGGCTCAATCGGTCATCGGAGTCGGGAGAAAACAACGGGAAAACCCCACCCTTGTTTCCGTGCGTTTCGCGTGTTATGACATGAGTTAAAAATAAATCCGTAATTCTCGTTAACAAGAATTTATATTGTTTTGCTGTTTTCTCAAAAAGTAAAGCATTTCATGGACTAATATTTCAAGAGAAGTCTTTCACCATTGCCTTCTGTAAACCCTGTAAGTTATTTGTAAATCTGTGAACTTTTATTTTTTTTTCTGAACCGAAAGGGTCCAATGGCTTTAAAAAACACAGGAATCATTTCCCTGCGAGTCTGACAGTACTCACCTCACAGTAGCATTCCCCGGTCGTCTTATTACAATCCGAGTTGAAGCCTCTCTCTTCATCGCATTCACAAGGTCCGCAGATCTTAAAACCCCACCAGTCCTCGTCACATTCCTCCACTCTGTGTTCACAGTGATCACCGTAGTACTGCTCCGAGCACTTACAGATGTAGCCGTTAGGAGAGTTTCTAGAGGGGAGACATTGTGATCCGTGCTGGCAGACGTTGAGATCACAGGCGCTGGTACAAACTGGACCATAATGACCTAAATGGGAAACGAGAAAAACGAAATCAATCATTACAAATCTGTAAGGATATCGGGGTGTTCCAAATGGTCTTTACTTTCTGATTTTATTTATTTATTTGTTCCCCCAAAAACTGGACTTCCAGTTGAAAACAGAGAAATCACATCCCTGCATTTTGTGTCGTGACTACAAATAACCACGGCTTAATCACATCTTTAATATGAAATATAAATACCACATTAAGTAAGCCACCATTTCCACCCGTTCCATTACATTCTCTTCAGATCAATGTACCAAATGTCCAGTTTCTTATTTCCAAACAGAGATAGATGAATACACTGCTGATGAGAAAGTTCATGTTTCTAATCCATTTGGGGGGGGGGGGGGGGGGAGATACCGTCGTGCACTTATCATTAATTCCAGCCATGACCACATTCAGCCTCCGGGTTGAGATCATGTGAGAGGTTAGCTCAGGAGCAAATGGACAGGCAGTGATTGATGGATTGATACCTCGAAGGAGTGTCTAAGGCGAGCATCAACCCTAACATCAACGATCACATAACCCCCTCGCCTTATTCACCCGACCTGCCTGACCTACTTTATGTTCCACTTGCAGGCATGATATTTTGGTCAGTGGAACAAAGTGGGAATGTTTTTTCGCGTACAATGGTTGACCGACATGTACACATGTGGCATAGGCTTTAACAGACTTTTCAGGGATATAATCACAATTTTTCTTAATTTATTCAAGGGCCAAAGAAATCTAAATCAGAAATAGAAAAAATTTCATGCATGCATTTGAAATGAAATGAAATTTACAAAATTAAAGATTGTCTTCCTTTCTTTATTTGATCAGGACCACTGTTGACAAGACTTCTAAGACTGGCAGTACTTTGTTTTGTTTTTGCTATTTGTACAACATGACTAAAGCCCGGTTCATACGTCCTGCGAATGCGAATACAATACAAATGTTGATATCGCAAGTCACAAATTCACAATGAATAAATCGCAACAGTTGAACTGTGTTTCACGGGAGTTGCAAAAACAGCCATGTGGTGTCAAAATTCGCATCGCGTTCGCATTCGAAAGGAATTATGAACCAGGCTTAATACGGTAGACTATTCAGAACAAAGTTTTGTGCATCCTCCGCTGTTAGTCAGTCGTCAATGTTCTTAATACTCACCTTGTCTGCAAACACACTCATGTTTCCCCCACAGATCCATGCAGACACTAGAGTCTGGGCACATGGCAAACTGACAGACATCCACCTGATCACATCCCACTTGGATATTCAGCTGTTCGCTATCTGCCAGGGCCAAGACCGCATCTCCAACCTTCATTCCCTGCATGCAGCCAGTGAATTCACGCCGAAGACTGTCGGCGGTCTTCAGTAAGCTACCGGCTTGAATGAGGGTGACAGTCTGGTCTGCAATGGTGTCCTGTGCCGCAACAGATTTCTGTGAAATTTTCCATGAAGAAGAAAGTTAATCACAGTTAAGACGCTTTAAAGAAGAAAGAATAAAATTGTAAATAAAGTAGAAAGAATATCATGCCTGAAAGTCAGAGAAAGCCTTTTACCGTGTGTTTGCCGAAATCCAGTGTAAGGACAATCTGATTGTTCTTCCACTCGGCAGTGAAGTCGTGCCATTCGCCGTCATTCACCGCAACACCATCCAACTTGACTGCCAATGAAGAGGTGCGGTAGAGTATCTCACCAGAGTCAATCTATAGAAGAAAAAAAAATCAAAATGTGTTAAATGCTGCCAGGTGAAAAGAAATAGTTGGGAAAATTTCACAAATGAGCAAGTGAAGCCCGGTTCCTATTCCTGCAAATGCTTCGTGCCAAGCGAAGTTTCTTGCGCCACAAGAAAAAAAAAAAAGCGCATACCGATTACTGCATCACTAAATTTTGCATCACATTCGCAGGAATGCATAACGCCAAATGCTAAAGGGACGCTGAGCTCACGTGCACGTTTTTATGCACAAAGAACAGCTATCGTCAAATCACTTGCCCTCCTTTGACCCCAGTGAAGGCACTTTTTGACCCCAGTGAGGGCACTTTTTGACCCCAGCAAGGGCGCTTTTTGACCCCAGTAAGGGCACTTTTTGACCCCAGCACGGGCGCTTTTTGACCCCAGCAAGGGCGCTTTTTGACCCCAGTAAGGGCACTTTTTGACCCCAGTGAGGGCACTTTTTGACCCAAGCAAGGGTGCTTTTTGACCCCAGTGAGGGAACTTTTTGACCCCAGTGAGGGCACGTTTTGACCCCAGTGAGGGTGCTTTTTGACCCCAGCAAGGGCGCTTTTTGACCCCAGTAAGGGCACTTTTTGAGCGATGACATCACGTGCAAGGGGGTCTATAGTGTCCAGTGCCTTCAACTTGTTGATGCCCATTCACGGATAGAGTACAAGGCCTGTTTGGTGTACTACCTACCTCTATTTGTATGTTGATTGAAGAGGATAACTCAATGTTGAGCAGCAATCCATTGATATCTCTAGTGCGGAATACTACTCGATTCAACCATGGGATGGTGATGGGTGAACTCTGAGCTGGGAAGGTCAACATCCCATTACCTTGGAAGGACACCACGTCTTCGTATTCTGTTAGAAGGAGAGAGGGGGAGGGGGTGAGGGGTACCACAGACATATGGTTATATACACCCTCTGTATAGTCCTGCTTTATATTTTGTATCTCTCATGATTTCATTGCTTAAATGTTTTTGTATTGCTTTGTGTACTATAATGTTTATCTATATTTATATCTAATTTCATATCTAATTTCATAGATGTTAAAATATATTTTTAGCATTGTGTACCCCACATGTGGGGCGACAGATCTACGGATCATACTATGTATTTGCTTTTGCTGTCCCTTGCCCATCTTGGAGTATATATTTGTTTTGTATTTTGTTTTGTACTGTTATGGCAAATAAAATAATAAAAATACTGTTTGTTAAGAAAACATAAGGATTACTAGGGGCAAGAGCGATTGACTTCAATCCTTAACAATTTATTATCTTTTGTTTCTGTGCTCTGTTGAGTGGCATAGTGTTACTCTTGTACTTGTTTTGTCCTTACAATACATAATGCCTTTGATGGGAAATTAGTATAAAGTCAACATTTTATTTAAAAAAACAAACACAAATCTGAATTCTGCTCGCAAAATGCTGGTGTGTGAAGCCAAAAATGGGCGGAGAAAAATTACACCTTCCATTCTGTTAATGCATTCAGTGTAAAATAATTTTAGGAGAAGTTTAGCATAATATGACTTGCGTACCTTCCTGACAATTCCGGCCGCCCCATCCATCTGGGCAGAGACACCTGTACCCATTCCATTCGGTCAAGCATTGACCGCCCTCAATCCCGCACGGATTGCTGGAGCAGAAGTCCTGTAGATGAGAGCACCCCGGTAACGTGTCTCCCATGGGTTCCAGGTTGGTCGCTGTGGCCATGTCTAAGAGCTCACTGTCTATGTAGACGTCTTGGATACAGCCTACAAAGTCTGTGTTGACCACAGGGAAGTCCTCAGGCAGCATTGGAAGGCCTCCCAATAAGAGAGGACCATTCATGTCCAGAAATCTATCGAGAGACAAATGCTAAGTCATCAATCCTGAACTCGCAAATCCTTTATAGGGCAGGCCTGATACTCCACGGAGGCAATGAAGGTGATTGCCTCCATGCCCCCTGGTCATTGCTTTGTTGCCCTCGAAATGCTCTGGTAGAAATTTTGTCTAATTTCCTCATATGGTGCCCTTTACCAAGGAGAAAATGCCTTGTTGCCCCTGCCCTTTCAAAAACAAAGCATACAGGCCTGTTTGACCATGAGAATCTGTAAGGGTCTGTGTCTGTAGCAACAGATCTCAAAATCTAAACCGGACCGCTGCCCCGAGGATTGTGTTTTTTTGCCATCAGGCAAAAGTAATTTAATATTCAAAGAAATGTTCAAATCTGTTGACTTCTCGCACTCAAATACACACAGTTTAATAGTCACACAGTGTGGGCAGTTTTTTTTTTCTTTCTCTTTTTAATTCTGCTCTTGTAACAAATTTTCTGGTCCAGTAAAACTTTTGAGCTACAACCCCTGCAATGTTGTGGATCCCCCCTTCTTTTTCTCCCCACCATGTTCTCGAATTACTTATCTTTGATCAATCTTGTTCCAATTGAAACTAACTTTACCTCATTTTCCCAGCTTGTGTTACCGATGCTGCGCAGGAGTAGTTCCCAAGATCCATCGCATGTTCTAGCGATACGGCAGCATTACAATCGTCTAATATCAAAGTCGCAGTCTGCAAAACAAAAAAGGAATAAATAAAAAATAAGAAGAATGCAAAATCTTTTTGAAAATGGTGCTGACAAATATACACCAAGTTATTTTAGCGAAGACACAGATATTCAATTCAGACATTTGTTTGACCAAGAAGATTGGTATTAATTCAAACATGGAATTGGTGAACTGATTATTATCTGAAACTCAGATAAACATAATTGGGGAAAGTAGTTGTATGTATTAAACTTTTTTTTAAGGATAAGGTCTAGTAATGTAAAACAAAGTCCCACATACATTGCAGGAAACACTGTTTGTTACAGCGCCAGCGAAGCCACTATTATTATTTGATATTGTAAATCAGAGGAATAACATGCACAGCCTTATAATAAACATTTTTTTAACCTACTTTCTTATTTAAATTTAATCAGTCTAAATTCATAACAAATTGAGGGTCTTTTATGCGTTCGGCTGAAACCCAAAACTTTTCCCACTCTTAAGATGTCCGATCATTTTTCATGTTTTTGAGTCAGTTAGGCTCGATGGCATCCCCTACCACTCTTAACCGTATAATATTTCTAATTTCATTCCCCTTTTCACATGTTCTTTAAATATCGCTATCATGGATGCAGAGAAAAGAAGAAGAAAAAAATACACTTTGGCAAGCAATGGCCAGTCTGAGTCATTCATTTATGCATTCATTAAACAGAGCAGGAACAAAGAGAGGTTCACGCCGGCGGTTTCGCATTTCGGCCGTGCGTGTCTGGGATGCTGCTGGCAGCAGGTGTACCTGGTCTTCCTCGTCAGGAAATATCATCAAAAGTGAGAGGGGGGGGGGTGTGGAGACGTTTACCGATACACTTTACAAGTGTTTTGTGTAAATTGTCAGCTCTTGTTGCATTACTCTGTGATCTACTGACCTTATTTCTAGCAAACGATTGTGTCTACTTTGAAAGGACGTTAGAGAGAGAAACTGGGCCATCCTATTCATCGAGGAATCCATAAGGGACACGGATTCTAAATCAAGATGGAAATGGATCTTATTTGCTCAGTGGCCCTTTGTTAATGTTTAACCGCTCAGAATTATTTGGAGAGTGTAATTCCATCTGGAATTTCGCTTTCAATATTACACCCTTATAATGGAAAATTATTTTAAGCTTAATGTGAACACCACATTCAAGACAAGCCAAGTAACTGAGTCCAAGAAACAGATAGTGATACCAATCCACAAACATGTAGTAGAGCTTGGTTTGTTTGGTTGAGCAGACCGATGTCATCAATCACACTTCTATGCCTATCTTTTTATGAATAACTTAACTCACTTATCCGTCATGCTTGACAAGTCATCAATAAATAAAAACCCACTTAATTTCATTAACATAAACGTTGAGATACTCCCGCATAATGTAAATTACTTGTTGCTGTATTTAGAAGAACCATCAAACCCATCGTTGCATTTCGTCTCATCAAAATTCTGACAGTCAAACCATAAATAAATAAATAAATAAATAAATAGATAGATAGATATAAATAAAGTGTGTGTCACGTTCTGTAAAACATTATCCCCCTCTCCCGCATCACCCCGTGACCCAGTTTAATTTTGAAAAATCTTCCTTCGATTTTAAACACATGAGCAATCAGGAACTGTAGTGGTGTGTAATAAATCTTACTGCTGCGGCTTTTTACAAGAAGCAATAACAGAAGATGAAAGCTACTTCAAGCAACAAATTGACTCCATGGCTCATTAAGCGCTGTGCTGCTTCACCCTTTGCTGCTGGTGCATCAAGGTGCAACAACGACTCTACTCCAAAGATCTCTTGCAGAGTCTGTGTCTGCCCTGAACTGACGATAATGTGCCGTAAGATTGATGGAGAGAGAGGCAAAGCGTTCTGCCTGAATTCATCGTAGGGAAAAGGGCAGCTTTTCAGGTGTGAATACTGGGAGGGGGATCTTTGTGCTTAGCACGGTCATTGTACGTAAAGCTAAGGATTATGGGGGGGGGGCAGGTAAGAAGGGTGGTGACATGAGTGAAGTACATGTTTTTATGTTCTGGGACTTAGTAGAAGAGCGATTCAGATTTACAGAACACATACTTTTAAACGTTGAAATGTCTTGACATTGAAAAAAGGTCTTATTAAAAAAACAAAATTTATATTTTTGCTTGTGAGGAAAACTTACCACACAAATTCAGTGCTTCTTGGCAGAGTGACTTAAACAAATACTCACATACAAATATTCCTTGCTCACCCGGAAAGTGTCGATTCTTGGTTTTATACAGTTAAGCAGTGCCTATCAAAGATATGGTGGCCCCGAAGGGACATCGCATAACGCAAACGTGTGCGCACACGTATGCAATGT
Organism: Asterias amurensis; assembly: GCF_032118995.1. Lineage (NCBI taxonomy): Eukaryota > Metazoa > Echinodermata > Asteroidea > Forcipulatida > Asteriidae > Asterias > Asterias amurensis. Next base: position 16,341,387 of record NC_092649.1, read on the forward strand.
CGTGAAACAAATCGCGAATATATGCGCACACATATACAATATCGTGAAACAATTCGCGAATATGTGCACACACGTATGCAATGTCGTGAAACAATTCGCGAATATGTGCGCACACGTATGCAATGTCGTGAAACAAATCGCGAATATGTGCGCACACGTATGCAATCTCGTGAACCAAATCGTGAATATGTGCGCACACGTATGCAATTTCGTGAACCAAATCGTGAATATGTGCGCACACGAGTGCGATTTGTTTTGCAATGTCGTGAATTTTATTGCATACCATGTTGCATACCATGTTGCATACCATTAGGATGATGTCATAGTTGTGGATAATTTGTTACCGATCTAGGGAGTACTGTGGTGCTACAGCAGGCTCCCTCTGTAAAGCATGTGTATACCCAGGAACTTGGCACCAGGCCAAGGACGACCACACGCCTCGCTTGCCTCACAACAAAGATTACTGCTGCAATGACTACCGCTTATCTCACTCTTGGAAAGAAACCCCCCAGACCATTAGACATTTTATTCAAAGGTATGCAACATGGCATGCAATAAAATTCACGACATCGCAAATAATATTCGCAGACGTGTGCGCACATATTCGCGAATTGTTTCACGAGATTGCATACGTGTGCGCACATATTCACGATTTGGTTCACGAGATTGCATACGTGTGCGCACATATTTGCGAATTGTTTCACGACATTGCATACGTGTGCGCACATATTCGCGAATTGTTTCACGACATTGCAATTCGTGTGCGCACATATTTGCGAATTGTTTCACGACATTGCATACGTATGCGCACACGTTTGCGATATCCCTTCAGGGCCACCATACAAAGACCATTTTTATTTCAAAGGAAACTATTTTCAAGTATGATTTTTGTTCACAGAGCTCAGGAAAGTACTGATAGTATACGGTGCTAACACACGTCAGTGCATTTGGGTCAAACCAAAATAATATTTTCAAGTAGTTTGAAACCTTTTCACTTCGTCCCAGTATAGTCAGTACAAAACTAACACAGAAGTAAAGACAAGACATCTGACATTAACAACACCATCACTCCAATTCTCATCACCGCAAACATCTTATTGGTCGCAGTTCTCAATATTCAATTATCCAATTAGCACGACAACTCTCACCATTATCACAACATTTCTGAAAATGGTACTTCCTTAATCAATACGCACAAAGCTCAAAGGTGTATTCTACAGAGCTGTGATTAAAAACTACAGACACCATCAACCCCAAGATTGGGGGGAGAGCCCATCAAACAATTAGTCTTAATATGGATTTCATGAGTGAGTCACTCCGAGAGAGTCTTCTTGTCTCCGATCCTAATATAGCGAGACGTAAAAGTGTTGATGAACCTGTCCGCTGTCATATATCTGGTTATTGTTTTGTTGGAGGGTTTTGGCATCCGTGCAATTGATGTGACAGCAAACAGCTTGGGTTTGGGTTATTACTGGTTTTCAGAGCGTGTTGACAGCGCACTGGGGTAGTATGAACGAAACTACTCAAACCTACTGTTCAATTATTTAAATTTAGCTGACACTAGACAGAAACATGGGATGTCACAAATATATGAACAGGTGAAATGTTTTAACGAATGTCCCAATATGATATGAGTTAATCATTGATCAGACGAACAAGACTGTCAAATTCTTGCTAGTTGCAAGAAATACATGGTGTTTCCCCCAAATTTAATATAAAAAAAAATAGCCAAACAAAAAAAAAAGGGTGAAAAAGAGGGGGTTTTAGAAAAGAAAACCACGTTCACAAAAATACAATAACAACTCTTCGCAAAAACATTTAGTTTCTTTTTTTTTAAAACAGTAAAACCCACAGCTTTGATTACTTTCAACAATTTATTCTAAAAATTTATGATTGTTTATAATAAACATGCTGGAGTAGCGCACCAATCCTGCAGTCCTAATCATACATCTATTACAAACATCAGAATTTATGTTTATTTGTAGTAGCAGTAGAGCAAGAAAGCCTCCAGCCACTGGGAACGACAGCGTCTCTATCAAAAACCCGTCTCCCCTCTGATCGGGTATCACTCGCCATCCCTCCCACCCTCTCCAATAAAAAAAAAGTACACAAATTTAATAAAAGACAAAAAAAGAGAGAAAAAAAGATGATGATAACAATATGACCTGCGGCCTAGAACCTTAGATTAAAAAATCCTGAAACATAACACTGGCACATAAATGTTTGCTTTAGTCTCAAGACAGTTAGAGACCATTCCGATAAGACGACCCACTCCACACCTTACTCCTCCCCTGATTCCGATTTGTTTCAATGTTTAGACAACGTCGAGCTAACATTAATGCAATTTTTTGTGCCGACCCCAAGTTTCCTGTTGGTTCAGGTTTTTATTATGTGAATGTTTCAGGCTATACACCCCTGCAGGCATTCTCTCCTTTCACTTTTTTTTATATTATTATTTTTTACTTGGGTCCTGTTTGTTGCATTACCATGGTGGCTTCTTAAACTGTGTTTTTCATGTTGGTTCAGGTTTTGAATGTTTAAGCTATACACCCCTGCAGGCATTTTCTCCTTTCATTTTTTTCTTCTTTCTTTTTTTAGTTGGGTCTTATTTGTTGCATTACCACGGTGGCTTCTTTAACTGCGTGTGAGTCACCGTGGCCTAGGGATTCTGTTGAGTTTGCAGTTCAATGATATCACTGCTTGTTTGTTACAACAAAGTCTGAGGAAGGTTGTGTAGTAGTGCAATGCTGTTCTATTTTATACATATAGCCCGTTATTATTACAGAAATCCCTACTGGTAGCCTAGGATACATAGCAACGCTCGTCAATTTAAGATCAGAGAGAGAGACTTCGCGTCCGGAATATTTTAAGACGCATACTCTCCGTCTCCAAGTGGGATTCATTCCTCAGAGTCTACTGATCATAGGAAAAACAACATCCTTGTTTTACTCTCATATTCTAATTTATTTTGAAAAGCGCTTCGGGACATTGTGTGACTGAGGCAGTATTCAAGTGCAGCTTACTATTATTACTTTTTATTGAAATGCTCTGAAACACTTGATGCACTTGTACACAAATAAATATCTTTTTACTAAATATATGTCAATGTTAAATATGCATGCACTTGTAATTATGGTTTGTCTGTTTGTCTTTTGTAGAGTTTTAGGAAAATTTTCCTTTTATTTTTTTGTCTCAGATTTACTGAATTTTTAATAATGCAACTTTTTGTGTCTTTTAATATTGTAATTATCATGTAATTCTGCCTTTTTTGGCTGCAATGTGAATTTAGCAATAAACCAAATAATATAAACAATCAATAAAATGTTTCTCTTAGGCTGATGTGCACTAATTTAGAGCAGTCCTGCAGTTTCAAATGGAAACCAGATTGACAATAAAAATCATCAACAATCACTTTAAAATGATATATATTTCATATGACATACACACTTGAGATGCAGTTGACCCAAACAGATTGACAAAACCTGCAATTTCATCAACCCCCTGACTACAGTTTCCACAACTAATAAGAACGCACCGCATGTATGTATCTTTAGTTGGTGTTCAGTGTACACCTATCAGTTTCCTCGCATTGATCACGTTTCTTCATGTTTTGTAACATATTCATGTATCCATGTAATAGACACATAAATGTAACCCAACGCACCAAGACCCGGATCCATAGACTATACATCACTCCTCAAACCCAAATCTTAATAAATTACCATGAACATAATCCCACCCCAAACTAGGCCTAATCAATTTCTTATTGTTCTCCTTCCTCTTGTCCCCATTTTCAATGTTTCTAAATCGCGTCCCAGCGAGAAAAGGCTTTTAACAGTAGCCCAGGGGCCTTTTTGAACTCCTATCAAGTAGCGTCTCGCTCTAGTCTGCATCAAAATTGTTTTCTTCCTTTTTGGTCGCGTGCATAAAGGCATGGGGCATGAATAAAGCAAAAAGTGTTGAACACACATACAGTACGCAAACAAAAAACAAAACCAACAGCGGAATATGGATGGTTGAATTGTTGAATATAAATTGTGGAATTTGTACATAAATGGTTTGTGAATACGAGGCCAATGAATATCGAGTGCTGATTCTATAGAGGAGCCAGATCAATCGTCTTATTCAATTAGGAAACATTTTACTCAAACTGAGGAACCAGAGTCCTCCTTTTCCAACTCCCTCTCTTTGGAGGTACAGACACGCCCATCCTCCTACCCCCCCCCCCACTAACATACACAAGTTGTATTCCACTCTACATAATAATAAATATATTTTCCGGGTGGATCTTTCCATAAGCTGTTTCTTCTGTTAATGGCATTTTCACCACAAAACAAACTGTTACAGGTATACAAAATAACATAGTAAAATGTTGAACAACACTTGACATAGGTTCATGCATCAACAATGATCAGCAGGTTTGACCCCCTTGACGAACACATAAGGACAATATCCCGACCCCCCCCCCCCCCAAATTTTTGGAAAATAGTTTTATACCTAAAAGCGTATGTAATGATAGTCTGTAATCAAACTTGACATTGTTGACACTTTCAGTCACACTATCAAATCATAACCTTTCCCTAAAACCAAGATCGACTTCTACAATCTTCACAATGAAAGCCAATTCAGAGGCAAAAGCTTCAATGTAAGGTTGCAGAATATTAAATATGCTTGTGCTTGAGAAATTAAAACATTCCAATACGTTTACATGCAGCATAAGAACCCCTTGTGAAACGACAAGATCTGCTTGTATCATGACGTTTGACACAAACACACATCTGAAGATCCACCCAGTTTTATTTTAGAACCGAACAAACGCATTTAGACAGTACTGAATAATAAATGCATTAAAATCGAATTATGACTAGCCTGACCTTTCAGTTTGGATTCCTAACTCGCTCATTCCAAACCTTGCTACTACAGAATTATACATCAACCTAACTTGCTTATTTCAGCTACGACAACGACGTCGTAGAATAAAACATGAGTCTCCACACCATCAACTGACCTGTATCATCTATGATTCATCATAAACAAGAAAATAGTCCTTTTACAAATATACAAATTAGCTGTTGTTGACTCGCTCACACAAACAAAGAATCCCTGAACTGGTTAGGGTCGATTATGAAGAATATGACGGTAGTAAGGAACGTGATTAATGATCAGAGACTAATAGTGCGGTGGTGCTTTTTATTACTGTAACCGTCTCTCCTTGTGGACGATCAGCAGTCATTCTGGCTGACGTTTATTAGTAAGAGAAAGTACAAAGCCCTTCAGTGACCTGACAGTTGTTTATGGAAATGGCTTTGGCTGATTCTCATTCGGCATTGTGGCACTATGGTCGACGTCAAAGAGATAAATCAAGTATTTTGGTAAAGAACTTTAAATGAGATTGTAACTTTTTTTTAATTCCTTCCAGAGGTGAATGTTTTCACAATTATTGGAAAGAGGGAAATATAAGAAGCTAAGTCCTCCACACTAATAAATAGGCTAATTCCCGTTTTAAAAAAACATTACTTGAATGACAAATCATTCAATTTATGCCACATAGAGAAATGTGTCTCTGCCTGGGAAATACAGTTTTTGTTTGGTCTTCACGAAACATGAGAGTCTAAAATTTATTTATTTGACAGATTTACAAACCATTTTGAATACATTTCTGCTGTTTTCATAATATAAAACAAATAAAAAATGAGATGAAACCCTACTTAATTTTCTTCAGGTTGGCTTAGCTTTTGACTATGACACTACAGTTAAATGGCTTACAAGTTACTTTACTAACGAAGTACTAATCCATTAGCAAAGTAATCAGACAGACTCAGTTTGTATAAATTCTACAAGAATCTTTCTGTTGCATTTGTGACCCAACCCTAAATATTAAACAAATGCATACAGTTTCAATGAAAAACCTGTCATTAATATTGCCCATAATACTTACTATAGTGTGTATGGATTCCTACCCAGCATTATATTGCCACCAGAAACTTGTATCTCCCGCCCTCTGTTGGCCACATAAAGGCATTCCACTATTAAACCCATGAACACTTTTGAGCATGCATGCATCACTGACCACGTTCAACTGACGCATTATCCAGCATACCCAGGGTAGAATTAATTATAAACGGGGAGCGGAAATATCATTAAGACTCAACTGTGCATGTATTTCAGAATCTGCTCCTCAAATTTTATTTTATTTTAAAGTCCAGTCAATTCAATTCTTCTTATTTAGAACACACAAAAAACAGCAATGCAAAGAACAATATCAAATTAGGTGACGCTGTATATTTCATTTTATTTAATTTAGTCTGAATGTGAAGCAAAGGACCCTAAGGAAGGCAAACTTAATTACTGTATTAGCCAAGAATCCCATGGAGAAAAGACATGGAAGGAAGTTTCAAATATAGATGTGGGAGGAAAAACCCAGAGAAAACCCATGCAGTTAGAAAAGGGACTTATTTCAATGTTTTAAGCCTAAATTATAGAAGATCAAGGGTATTTTTCTTGTTTTTACCAAGTATTTCAGGAGGAAACTTCAATCAAATTGAACACAAAATTATTAATTTGCAACTTTGATCATATTCAATATTGTATTGTACATTTGACTTTCAAACTAATTGCATCATTTGATATTTAGCCAAGTTCCAAATAAGACAACCATTTAGAAATATTCTCAGAATGTCAAATAATACTTGCATATAACAAAACCAGGGTCGCAATTCTACAGAAGTAGGGTTAATATTTCACAGCGCAAGAATTTATAAATCTCTCCAACCACTTATGAACATACACGTACCACGTTCGGTTAATGTTAACAGAAGACAAAATAGAAAAATAGTTTCCCCCGAGATGAACAAATATTGACAACTGGCAATAAAATAGCTGGAGTGCTAATTCCTGGCCTGTATTCGACAGGTTCTGCTACACATTCACTATACAACAGGAATGTACGCAGACTGTACACTCCTGAACTTTGGACTGCCAGCTTTTCAGCTGTAGTCATAAAAGGTACTGGTTGCTTGGCTACAGGATTTGTCTAAGGGCAGTAAAAATCTTGTTTTTCCTCTCTATCCCTTCCCTTTTTTTTTGCAATTCACTGTGTTCTTGTCTTTCTGTTTTGAAGGGGGTGATTGTGGTTAGAGGAAAGGGGGAGGTTCAGGCAAAGAATGCAGTGTATGCAAGCTCAAAAAAGGAAAGAAAGAAAAAGAGAGAAAAAGGGACTGACATTTAGGTGTTTATTTAAGAGCAGCTTGCCAAACGGAAAAGGCTTTGCTTCTCTGCAGTTCTTTTTTCACAAACAGACGTGAAAGGTTTGAGTACATCAATCTGTGCACCAGCGCAGCATTGTATGTGATTTGTCATGCACTTCGTATGGCAGGCAAGCAGAAATAACGACCGATACACAACTCCAAGAACCTAACAACTGTTAAAGGGAAGTTATTTTTTTTCAGGTTTTCGAGTCAGTTAAAATGGCATGCCTGATTCCCTAAACACAAAGATTTTGTACCCATACGATCATTTACGATTGTGGACCTTAACGGTCTGTTCGCTAACTTAAAGGATTTGGGTACTTTTCAAAAGGTCCATAGATTTACAATAAACTTACAGGGTTTGAAGATAATGATAGTGGAAAGCTTCCCTTCAAATATTACTTACTTAGGTGTTGTAGTTTTTGAGAAATGAGTAAAACAATGTCATGAAAATACGTTTGTAAATGCTTAAAATAATTTTGGTTTCATGAGACCAAAATTATTTTCATGAAATTGTTTTACTCATTTCCCCAAAGCTACAGCAACTCAGCAAGTAATATTTTCAGGGAAGCTTTCTACTATCATTATCTTCAAACTGTGTAAGTTTAGTGAAAATCTGTCGACATTGTGTTTTTTTTTGTGCTACAAAAAGTACATACACCCTTTAAAGCTTTCAAAAACATTGATCCACATTGTAGAATAACATAAAACAACTGCATCCAGTTCCTTATATTGTGCCCCACTCATTTGTTGGCTTTAGCAACGAAATTTCCTTATCGGTATTTCCTGCTTAACAGTTTTATGAAACTGAGCCATGCTTCATGCGCACCTGCTGGTTACCTTCTATAAGTGCAGACATTTGTTATTTTATGTGATAGACTCCCTGGTAAACCACTATAAAGAAAGTACGAAGAATGAACTTCAGCTAATCGTATTTATTGCACGCTGTTAGCACTCTGTATTTAAGCACCAACTATTAAGTCAGCAGTTTTTCAGGTCTTGTTTATTTTTTCAACACATTGCCAACGGGAGAGGTGTATTCATAAGCGCCACTAAAATGGAGGCACTGCCCAAACCATGCTTTATAATTTGAGCATGGCTACGAGGACTTAAACTAATTCACAACACCAGCGATAAAACCACCGTCTAATTACTTATACAACAAGACTCACTCCTAAGACTTCACGGAATGCTGAGCGTGACCTCGGTAAACTTTCCCTTTGAATATTTTCCCCAAATGCATTAAGTTCCTTCAAATGGGTGGTACAGATACAGTACATTACACAATACCACAGTTCCTATTTTACTAGCAATAAAGTCTACATGCAAATGTCCCTGTCAGGGCCCAATTTCATGGAGCTGCTGAGCAACAAATTTTCTCAGTCAATTTCTGCTTAACAAAAAAATAAGCAGGCAGGATACCAGCCACAGATTGTACACGCAGGGGTCGAAATTAAGTGTATTTCCATGGTAGTCAGCAGGGCTAGTGACCAATAATTTTTAGTAGCCCTGATTAGATTTTGGTAGCCCGAAAGACACATTATGTCTCGCGTCACGGCTCAAACTTTACAATACACCAATAACATAGTTCTTTATTGTTTGTGATGATGATTTTTGCATTATTTTTCCACTAGCCCGTCGGGCTATCAAACTGGAAAAATGAGTAGCCTGGCTGTAAATCTGGAAGTCCCGGGCTAGCAGGCTAGTGGCAATTTCGACCCCTGACACATAGTCTGGAATTTTTGCTGGTAACCTTATTTTGGTCAGCATAATTTTGTTGTGCTTAAAGGGTTTGCATACTTTTGAAGGACACATAACAAAATGTCCACAGATGAACACGTTTTGAAGATATGATGGTAGAAAGCCTCCCTTAAAATTTTACTCACTGAGGTGCTAAAGTTTTTTGAGAAATGAGAAAAACTGTCACGAAAATAATTTTCGTGTCAGGAGACAAAAATTATTTTAGCATATACAACTACTTCTGCGACTCTCCGGAAAACATTGCTTTAAGGTTTTCAAAATCCTGTAAGCATATGCTTAAAAATTACAATGCCCAGGATATTCATAAATGTTTAAGTATCTGGGGCCTTTTGGGAAAAAAAACTGTCTTCTAGGTTCCGGTTTTGAAAGAGTAGGTAACCATTTTAATCACTCCAAACCTGTGTAATAACAGAGCATGGTTAGGTAGCTTCACCATAATCGGAACACATCTTTCCACAAGATGAACTCTCCAGCGAGTGGTTATAATATTTCCTCACTCACTCTCTCTCTCTCTCTGCTCACCATTCACTCAGCCCTTTTCAAACCTAAAGTAACCCGATCCACACTCTGCCAGAAAAAACCCAAACCGCTAAGTTTGCCTTTATCCTCCTGGGAGATACCCTCCTTAGTACCCTTTTCAATAGGGAGGGTTTCAACAACACAATCCCTCGCAGGTGCATTCAATTCAATGATTTTTTTTTTTTCCCTTTACCCAACCCAGTATAAATTGACTATTTCTCACTGTAAAAAATAAAACCTAAAATATAGGGGAGCCCGAGATTACTAACATACTGTGTCTTCTTCCTTGGGAATTAGTTCGTTTCTTGAATAGAGCGTTTCTCCTTTTTTTTCTAGGGTTTATTTGAGTAGCCGATCTTGAAGGGGGCAATCACCTCGCCTGGTCACAGGCACTATTGGCTGTTTAATTTGTTTAGGGGCGCAACGAAAGGGGGCGCAACGACAACAACTGCCGTACAAGGGGTTGGAACTGTGTCATGCAAACATCAGGGCAAACCCACAGGGGACTGCACAATGTCAAACAAGAGTACGATTGCAGGGGTTGGCTTCCTCTAGGTAATATTATCTCTAATTTTACCCCCATATCTTGAGATATTAAACTTTACTGGTTAATTTATTGAATATGAATGAATTATACAACAACCATAAGACTTTCACAGTATTTCAGACATAATGCTGTTCTTGAGTTTTGGTACAGACATGAACTATGCATAACTTAGATTTAAACCAATATAAAAAAAATCCCTCACACCTCCCAATATCAAACTTTGTCTTGAATTCATTCATAAAATTTATGCATTTAACAAAAGATTTTTCCCAAAAAGGTAAGAAACAAAACTGTTTCACTGGAGAGCTACATGTACCAAGAAGGATTAACAATAAGTTTAAGCACTTTTTGAAACTCCATAAGAATACAAATACTTCCATACCTCACTACACATCAGACATTCTATACATCTCATTCTCAAAATATCAACTTCACTCTCACACCTGTGAACTTCACCTTTATGGTGTTCCCTCTAACCCCCCACTCCCCCCCCCCCAAAAAAAAAAAAAAACTAACTCTAAATTTGATTGAATACCTGTGTTACAACATACAATACCTACATCATTCCAGACTAAAGAACTCTATCAGGTTTTTGAGTGATCGTCCATACACCTGAGACACACAATATGAGTCAAAGGGTCTCCTGCGTTTTTATGTGTGAGTTGTTCGCAGCGTCCTGCTGGGTTTATATTTTCACTCCAGACAATCTATCTTTGTCATATTTGCTGAATGTGGCAGGCCTGAGTGATCATTGCAGCAATTTAAAGCCAGTGCCGCTGTTCAAGGTACAGTCTCTGGGAAAATGGCTGACAAAAATCAAGATAAGGATACTGCTACAGTCAGCTTTTATTAAAACGTTCATTAAATAGTAACTAAACTGAGAAATGGTGAAAATTTTTCATCAAACATAAACAAATTCTTGCTGGTTCAAAAGAGTGAAACAGCAACAAAGTTCTTGCCAGTAATGTGCATGCTTAGACCTCTGCTCCCATCAATGAATATGTGCACGCATGCTCAGAAGCGCAATAAGGGATTGTTATGTCTGCTGCCATCACGCGTTTCAAAAGTCTCCCATTTATATATTGTTCACGGCAGCACTTTGATGCAAAACCTTTTAAAACTAGGCAAGACTGAAACCATCAATACAACAACAACATAATAATTTTCATTTGGATGGTTGACCAAAGAAGATAATTTCAACCTGCCTAAACACAGTATTCTCTGCCTTGTAAAACAACCTTGTTAATGGGTTACTTCTTTAAAAACTATTGCTATGGCTTTGTACGGTTTTGGAAGTATGAAAATAAATGTGAGTTTGAATTTAAAGGAAAGGAGGGGCACGCATGAACAACAAAACGTCAAGTAGCCATTGTAGCCATGGATGATAACAGTTTGGTTTTACACTCCTATAAAAGGGCCTGGAGAAACCCATGCTTGGAACATAGCACAGCACAAAATGGACTTCCAAAAAGTCACGTTCATGGCTCGATATCCAATCAGCCAAAGGCACGAACTCATTGATGGCCACTAACTGAGATGGTGGGATATCTTTCATTCTTTTCTTATTTTATACTCTTTTTATTCCAGTGTTCTTTGAAAGAAAAAATGTGAAGGTTAACCCTTTGAATTGTGGTTTTGAATTTCACACAATAGAGGACCCCTGGTGGTGCATGGGATGTTTATTGACTCTTTGTCTGGTAGGAGAGGAAAGGGGGAAGAGTTTCTAATTCAAACTGCGCTTGAGATTTCGTACTTGGAAATACATGCTACTTAAAGGGCAACTGTGGTCAGGGTGATTCGATCAAGAATGTTGAGTACATGACACCTTTGTCCCTGAAGAGGTTGAAGTTCAAGTTGGACACTTATCTACTTTGAATTTTTAATTTGAACTTGGGACAAAGCAGTTTACAAACAAATTACAAACATCTACACAATCCAGAAATCCAACATAGTAGTTAAAGTATCCTAAAAAACACAAACTAACAAATGATAAACAACAGAAAGCAGGGCAGTTCTTTTCAGAATTGAGAAGTCTCCCAGAAAATTTAGTCCACTGTAGTATAATATTTTGCAAGACAGTTCTCTAAAGATCAAACTCTACCTGGCAAGTAGATAGGGCCTATGAACTTGATGTTAACGCAAACCAAATATGTAACAACAACAAAATATTTTCCAGTTACACCACTTCACAAATCTTTCAATTCATCTTTAATTATGAGCTTTAAGGAGTGCACGACGGCTTAGGTTAATTACAACTTGTTTCCTCTCCCAGTTCAAGTTACATTTAAAAACCAGACACTTATATGAATTCAAAGAATATGAAAAGCATTGCGGAGAGGGGGGGGGGGGAATGTACATGCATGAAATTTGACCTTTGGTAAATACTCAAAACAGCGAACAATGAGTGCACAGCAAATATTGAACATTCAGCCCCGATGCAAAGAATAACACTGCGCTGGAGATTAACACAGGAGTGGGGTCTTTACAACCAGCATACAAATAATGTTCATAAACTGTGCATGTGTACATGTAGTCCTCAAGTTGAAGATCTTGTTAATGTTCAAAAAGGGGCTATCATAAACATGTTGGTTGGTTTTTATAAAATTGTGCAAAATGGTACCGTGCACATGCAGGCAGTATGCTTCGTTTTTGAAAAGGCAAGGGCAACAAGGCATTTCCTCTTCGGTAAAGGACAACCTATGAGGAAATTGTAAATTTCTACTGGAGCATTTAAAGGGCACCAAGAGGGCATGGAGGCATTGGCCTTCATTGCCTCCGTGGAGTATCAGACTTGCATGTGGGTGACAAAGAGACACTCGCAAAGACTTAAGTTCCTATAAGGTTGTGGGTACGAATCACACCCGAGTAATTACTCTTTGATTTTTTTCCACAGAATATAAAGTGATAATTATACACATCGGTCAAACCAAAATTTATATTCTTTAACCCCCAAAAAAATTTCATCTATTAAATGTTCCCATACAAACTAAATAAAAATTCCCTTTTCTAAAAAATAAATAAATAGTGGTCTTGCCCCCAAGGCGCGATGCCCAGTCTGAGAGAATGTTGAATTTTTCCTCCGCTGAGTTTACTTTGGTAATTTGTTCAGCTGCGCTTTTATCAAGTTGGAAGAAACCACATCAGGTACAATAATTACATTCATGCGGTAAATTTGCCTATAAATATACCGCTAGCTTGGGGCCACATTCCTACACTTTCGTATGCTAAGAATTCTAAGAAATTACCCGTTTCATTATGCTCTAGCATTGTACGTAAATATGAATAGAAGGCTTTAGTCTACATGTACTTCAAAGAAATTAGTACAATTCAGTAAATGAGAAAGACCGGACCCTGTTCATCAAGAGTGTTGGTATGAGATATAGGATGGTCTATCAGATTTTTTTGATTTTTTCTTTGTGTTCATTAAGAAGAAGAAAAAAGAAAATCCAAATTAACAAGGGGAGATTACTAATAACTTAAAACCTGAGCAAAAAAGCCAGCAATTTGTATTTTGTTATTTATTTATTTATTTTTATCGTCATTCTTGAACTTTGCTTTGTTGACACTCTGGTGTTTCCTGTTGTATTGTGGCTTTGTTTATTCATATGTTGTTTACTTATTCTACATTAGTTTTCCTCCTTATTTGTTTCTTGGGTAATGGAGTTCCTTTTTGTTTCAGGTAAATGAAACAAAAATTCTTTTTTGGTCCATTTTGTTTTCTCAAATCAGACAGACAGACAGACAGACAGACAGACAGACAGACAGTAAACCAAGAATGCTGTGCTGGTACACATGATTATTACAACAGAACACCAATGGCTCTTCGGGGCACATAGCCATCAGACCATGTCAAATAATCTCCCATACATTTCTACAAAGTACACACAAAAAAACTCATCAGAAAAAAACACCAAGAGTACATTTTTGTCATACTATTAAACTAGGCTTACAGATCTTGTTCCGGTTTAAATGTGACTCACTGACCTCATCATAATACAGATCACTTTGTATTGTTATGGAAAGGGAAGGTGCGGCACATGTAACGACTTTATGGTGTAGTGTTAATGACAAACGCACTAGTACTAAAAAGCAATGATGCAACATGTATTCAAGCTCAGTAAATTTTAGAACCAAAAACAGACAAAACAGGCCTGCTGGATTTTCATCTTTGAGGGGGCAAGGCTGTTTTCGTGGCTATGGGAAACTTTTGTAGGGGCACCAAGGCCAAGACTCGGGCAATGGAGGCTGTTGCCTCCATTTATTTCCAAGCCTGAACAATTCAGTTAACATTTCATGTTTTAAAACTTCTTCATCACTAGTTTCAGGATTTGGTTAGATGGATAGCGATGGATTTTCCTGCTTGGTCCATTTATTATCTTTGTTTCATAAATGTTTGAAGAAGCCAAATATACCAGGGTTCGATTTCACAAAGGTAGTCCTAACTTAGGACTAGTCCTAAGCAATGCTAAGAGATAGGACTGGTCCTAAGTTGGGACCAGTAACTCATCCTTACTTAGGACTGGTCCTATCTCTTAGCATTGCCTAAGACTAGTCCTAAGTTAGGACTACCTTTGTGAAATCCACCCCAGGCCTTTTTATTCTTTCAAAATTAAGATCATTAATTTGGGCACCGTCAAAAGTTTAGCAACCTTATCAGTGAAATGGAAAGTATACACACTTCCCCCAAACAGCTAAGGACTGGAATCATATTTATAGGAGCAGTTTCCAACACACCTTACCAAGTAAAAACCACACCGCGCACACCCACTCTTAACATGTTGATATAATAAGAGCGGTGAGAATCCAGCTGTCGAATTTCACAAAACTCTGCCTAACTTAGGATTATTCTTAGGACGAGTTAAGTTCCGTAACCATAGACATTAGGACCCATTGAATCCATCCTAAATACTCGTCCCAACTCGAGATAGGATTCATCCTAGCAGTTCGTTAAAATTGGCTGCTGATCCAGAAGCATGCAGGTCGCACATTTGGCTGACAGCTAAAGAGTGTACCACAGACAGACAGACAGACAGACAGACTGACTGACAGACCACCACAAAGACTCACCCTCTCATGGTAGTCCACCATCACCTTATGCCATTCACCGTTGCTAACGCCACCAAGGATGGATGCGGTCACGACGCTAGTAACTTCGCCGGCCGAGAACAGGAAGCGGACCTGCCCGTTGACTATTTCCAGAGCGATGAAATCATGCTTCTGGTTGTAGCGGCCGTTGTAGAAGAGAAGGCCGTTATCCACCTTGGTGGCAAAACTGAAAAAGAAAAAAATTCAAGAAAGTTTATAAGATGAGTTATAAAGGTCTTAACCTTTTAAACTGAAAAGAAGAACTAAAGAAATTTGCGTCCCTAAGTTTGATTAGCCGTAAGGGTGTGGCACGAAGCTCTCCTACATTTCCAGTGTGCAACTAAAAAACGTTTCTGCAAGACAAGTGATAGTGGCAAGACACTGCTTGTGGTCTCCGTTCTTCTCATTAACACTCTTATAAAAATTTATGAAATTGTTGCGGTACCCGCTGCTAGAACATAGGATTGCCTCTAGCTACCAGGGAATCTCGGTCGACTAGTTGGGAAGACTACACTTCTCTAGAATTGCAAGAGTTGTGGGTTTGAATCCCACTCGAGGAATATGCCTGTTATTATGTTTTCACAGAACTTGGGAAAGTACTGAGTGTACAGTACAGTGCTTATACACATCTGTATATAAGGGTAAAACCAAACTAAAACTCTGGTGTGTACTTCTTTATATTTACCTTAATGACATCTGAAACCGGATTTGTCGATTTAATGACCGGAACATCAGGAAGGAGCTTTCGGGGAAGTTCCGCGTTCGAATCTCACAAAGTTGTCCGTCAAACTCTGGTCCTGTACAGACACATTCGAACCCACCGAGCAGGAAGTTACGACAAGACCCTCCATTCTTACAGAGATTGTCCGTGCATCGTCCCTCGCTGAAGTCAAATTCACAGTTTGGACCTTGGGGGAAAAAAGGGAAAAGAGAGAAAAATACAATGAAAATAAACTGAAGTGTGTGAAGGTATGGTGAACATTATTCCAATGATGGTTATCATTGTAAAAGTTTCCCTTCTGGTTTAGGGGGAAAAAAAACATGTTTAGTGTCCTACCTTTTTGAAAAAGGAAGGAGGAGTGCCAATTTTTTTTTTTTACAAAATGGCTGCCGACACATTTTTTAAGACAACCGGCTGGCAAATTTATATTGTTGTCTGAGATCGTTAAAATGTATCCCTTTTTATTTTATTTTTATTTTTTTATTTTTTTCACGATCTCAAAAAGGAGGCAACCTCTAAAAAGAAAGAGCGGGCACTTAAGGCTTTTGCCTTATAACTTGAAATTTACTTCAGAGTTACAATTTAAACAGAATACGCCTGTTTATACTTGAAATATTAGATGTCCAACGTCACACCATTGCAGTCATAATACATTGAATAAGCTCTGTGCCTGTTTGGTATTGTGCCGTTCCCCAAAACTTCCAATAAAACATATTCCAATGATAATATTTATCACAGAAAGCCATGAATGGAAACCTAAAATCATACCATATATTCATAAATAAATATGAATTGATTACCCCTCACTTGGCCTAACCCGCTCCATATAATATTAATCTGGGATTATCCTTTTGATAATATTGTGAAATTGATATTGGTATTTTTTTTCTTGTAGTGTACATGTATGTAAAGTGGATTATAGAACTCGGTTACAAATAAAGCTGTTTGCCAAGCTTAAAGGGAAAGGTACATATAACAACATCATCACGTTTCAGACAGTTGTCAAACAGAAAATTGTACTTTACAAATTATGCTATGCCGAAAACACGTAGCAAGACTGGTGAATGGCGAATGGTTAAAAATCAGCAAATTTGAATGTTAAGTAGATCTTTGAAATTCAAAGATCATTTATAGTGTAGCTCTATGGTTTTACCATGATGCAAATAGTTTGAAACAGCTGAACAAAAATCATTGATTTCGCTGTAGCACTATGTCTTCAATTATCTGTATTAACAGTATGTAAAGTACATGTAAATTTATTTTATAGTTTATGTCCATTGTACACATTATGCATATATAGCAGTTCGAAGCAAATTCCAGTATAAGACCATGTCCGGATCGATGGTCAGGCCTGTATGCTTCGTTTTAGAAAGGGCAAGGGCACCAAGGTATTTTCTCTCTGGTAAATTGCACCCTATGAGAAAATCGTAAGATTCTACTGGAGCATTTCAAGGGCACCAAGGCAATGACCAGGGGGCATGGAGGCAATCGTGAAGTATCAGGCATGGGTGGTAACAGCAACAGGTACAGAGCACAGCTGGATCGCTACTTCATCATACGTTGAAGTATATGCTGTCCTGAGCAACACCCTCAGTAACAACTGCAGCTGTAGCCTAAATAGCAATTCAGTTACCGCCTTTGACTCATGACAACTTCTATATTCCAGGGGTGGATTTCACAAAGAGTTAGGACTAGTCTTATCTCGAGTTAGGACCAGTTACTCGTCCTAACTTAGGACTATCATTGCAATTTGTACATCTCCTAGGACTAGTCCCAAGTTAGGACTGGTCCTAACTCTTTGTGAAATCGACCCCTGACCATGTTTCCAAGTAGACCCTCTTATTTATTAACACAGAGGACTATTTCTCAAAGATAGCATACAATGACACAGTGACCCCACGCACCCAGGATACCATCAATCCTAAGCGATGACACACAGTGTAAATAGTAGTCATGAATTAACCAGGGAAAGATGAATCTACCAGGGAAAGATGTCTCTCGACCGCTCGCAGTTGGAATTACAACCATTTGTTTAATGAGCTCATCCATTTTCTCCCTCATGTTGTTCTTCAAAATGTGTTTGAAAGATACATGTTTGCAAACTTGCAGCCAAGTTTACATGTGAATGTACGTGCATGTATGTGTCACGGCCCAGGTGTTGGTCACATACATGTATGCATAACCTGAAGGTATGTAGAGACATTGTAATTGTAGAAATAAAAACATTTCAATCTGGTACATGAACACTACATGAACATGTGTGAGCCTATTTGTGTGTCACAAATTATTTAAAATGAAGAGATAACATTTCTAGCCCCAATCCTAATGGAGTCTTGCTTTTTCTACACAAGTGAATATTTGCATGATTTCATGTATGTCTTTTGTAATCCTTTGCAATGGCATGACTTTCAAAGAATAAACGTTTTCCCTTCTAACTGCCAGTTAAATTTTTCTGATAGGAACCAGTTGGTTACTTTTTCGCTTTGCCTGCAAAAGTATTTGTGCTTTAAGATTGTATTTTTTATGTCTAGTGAATTTGTGTATAGTAGAAAATGAAACCCGTGTCTGTAGTTAGTATATGTGGCTGTTTGTGTTCATGCATGTAAAATGCTGCAAGAATACAGGATCAAAAAAGTCCTATGAGACACTTAAAACCACAGCTGTTCAATCCATCTTTGTATTTAAGTATCTTAAATTGTTTAAGTATCTTAGATTAAATACCATATGTCTGGTACTTTAAGACTGTAAACATTGAATAACATTTCCATAAATCATCTCAGTCGCCATTAAGTTTTATGATTCCCCTGTCAGTTTGTTTAAACTCTTGGCTTCAGTTGACTTCTAACAGAAAACAATAACTTCCAAAGAAAATGGTAAATATTGGAAACAAGAGTACCTGCATTTCTCCCATCATCATCAGGCTTAATATTTGAGTGAGAAATTACCTATTTCTCAAAAGCTATGTTACTTCAGAAGGAGCCGTTTCTCACAATGTGTTAAATACTATAAACAGCTCTCCATTACTCATTACCAAGTAAGGTTTTTATGCCAACAATTATTTTGAGTATTTACTAAGTGTCCAGTGCCTTTAACCAGGCTAACAAGAAGACGTCTATAGATATAGATTCATAAGAAGCTTCAGATCAAGGGAGTTGCGAGGGAGGGAGAGCAACATGGGAGGTGTGATAAAAACATGTCTCCAAGATGCTCACCAATGATACAAAGGAATGAGTCCAAGATGAGGGACGGGTGATAAAACCATAAGTGCCAGTAGAACCCGTCAAGGCAAAAGGTGTTGATTTTGAGCGATCATTTTTCCCTCAGACAATTATGCTCGCTTCGGGGTGCTTTACAAATCCCACCCTCTCGTCCTTCTTGCCTGTCATTTTAATAGCTTTCGGCACAAGACTTTTTTTTTCTTGTCCCTTCCTCATCTTCACCGTTTCTCCTCGGTCGGTTGGAATTGCAAATTTCTTCCCTACAATCCAAGACCTGATGAAGTGGTTGTAAGTTTACCTACTGCAGGGTGAAGCTGACGGGAAACTAAAAGCTTGCCAATGACATAGAAATTGCCCTTGCAAGTACATTCAAAATTAGCCGATAGGTATTTTTCTTCTTTGTTTTTCCCCCCTCTTTTTGTCCCATGGCAGGAATTTTACTCTTTCTGTGTTTTAGCTTTAAGAATTGTCTTGTCTCCTCAAGTAGCATCCAAAGCTGTCCGGGGGGGCTCTCTATGCACACAGTACACTCTTGTAAGATCGATTTGATAATCAACATCTAGCGTCGCAAGGTGCTATATTCCCCCAATGCACTTTACACAGTATGTTAAAACAGATTCGTGGCGTTGTCACTGTACATACTTACATTTCCCTTTCATCATGCATGATATGTGGTCCTTGGAAAAAAAATGGGACAATTTTATTCAGTTCAAGAGCTAACCTGCATGTTCGAATGATGTAGGCTTTACTAAAGTTTTAAGGCTATTTAATCACAGTTTTTCTAATTTCTCCAACGGCAACAAAACAAAACGTAAATCAGACTAAAGTAGGAAGAATATCATGTCCGTTTTTTGTATGTACGATATGTGTTTCATGTCCAAACAGTGTATCTTATACCAAAAAAAAAATTTAAAAAATAAAATGATGAAACATTACACAAGTCTCTACACTATGTATCTTTAATTTTAGTTTGAGGCCAAATTAAATGTGCTATGCACTTATACGTAGTTACAGGTTTTGCCCCATAGATCTGCCAACATATGCCTATTAGTTGTAATGCATTTTTCTTTGGGTAGAAATCTTTTGAAATGGACTTTAATCTCAGACCACAAAAAAGGCCTGAAAGGTGAACAGAATTCTTATAAACAGCTGAAACGTAATTATAAGTGCAATGGCAATTTCAATTACCGTAGGCCAGCTGATTTTAAAACATTGAATCGTTTCTACAGAAACCGGAATGGGAAAAAAACCTTGTCATATTTTATAAGAAAAATATCAATCGTTTCTGATCACTTCAATCAGTTACTGGTCATGTACCTGACTGAAACCTGATACATTCAAGACGTGATGAATGTACTCTCCAAAAGGAATGCAACGATCATCTCACAGTTTGATCTTCCAAGACTTTAATACACTTAAAACGATTTCCTTCGGTTTGTGGGATTTTCTTTTTCTCTGACTTCTTGGAAACATATGTTGCCGGGGATTGAAATGGATTGGTACACAAGCTATCTCAACAAGTACTTTAGGGAAACCAAATAAATTTGAATAAATGTGGATGAGGGAGGGAGGAGACATTTATTTAAATCTCCCCTCCCTCTCTCTTCTTTCGATTAAAGGCAGTGGACACTATTGGTAATTACTCAAAATAATTATTAGCATAAAACCTTTCTTGGTGACGAGTAATGGGGAGAGGTTGATGGTATGAAACATTGTGAGAAACGGCTCCCTCTGAAGTACCACAGTTTTTGAGAAAGAAGTAATTTTCCACGAACTTGATTTAGAGACCTCAGATTTAGAACTTGAGGTCTCAAAATCAACCATCTAAATGCACACAACTTTGTGTGACAAGGGTGTTTTTCTCTTTCATTATTATCTCGCAAGTGCGATGATCGATTGAGCTGAAATTTTCACAGGTTTGTTATATTATGCATATGTTGAGAAACACCAACTGTGAAGGCTAGTCTTTGACAATTACCAATAGTGTCCACTGCCTTTAAGACTTGAATGACATTGGGAATTTATATTTGCAGGGTGGTGCAATAATACAGACAAAATCTAGGCCAATGTAAACAAATCAATTGTAGCAGATCATGTAGATGATGATAGAAATCCATTTCAAGCTTGTGGTGTTGCTCTTTGCCAAGTTGGTTCCATAAAAAGGGTAATTTTGCTCAAAGTATTGCCCTTCATTCAAGCATTGGAACTTTCTAGCCATCTTTGGAACAGTCTTGCCTATCCAAGAGCATTCAATGTATGTGGAACTGTCTTGGGTCTGCAAATAAGAACACCATGATCTCCTCTCAAAAGAGATTTTACACATGGTTGTACCCGCAAATTTACTATTTATAATAACTTAAACCATGATCGTTTGCTGAAATTGCACAAAACTGCACAGTGACTAATCAGGTTGAGTTATCAAAGGGTTTTCAAGCAAAACAGAAGCCAAAAGATCCATCTCTTCCTTGCACACAGCACTTGACAAAATATACTGCCATCTGAATGTCATTCCCTTTCTAATTCTCTACTGGGTGATCAACTGCAATCATTTTTACAACAATATTAATCATGATCATTCATCCTTATGATGGGTTCAACATGCAGACATTTCACACACACTTGAATGCTTAAAAGGCTCCCAAAAGATGCACTTTTTTTTATTATTGAGAGAGCGGTTCCTGATAAAAGCGTGACTCACTGATAACGGAACTAACCGCCTTATTCAACATTTATAACTGTAGTTGTACATGGAGACTCATTATCAATTATAAGGGTTTTACCACTTCATATACCAGCTACCCTCTACCCTCCCTAAAAACCATGATATTGCAAACGATTCCACACCATTGGCCTTATTGATTTATAGGATATGTGATACCCTTGGAATTATATGTCTTTGACTTTGTTGGGAGGTTTTTTAAGTGGCGGCATACATGTAAGCTACACAGTAATTGAGGAATGGTTTTTGAAAGTGCGATGGAAAGAGAGGCGGCCGAAGGACGTTTAATTAAGTGGAAGGCCCCCTTTTCTCTCTCTTTTTTTCTCTCTCTCTCTTTTTTTCTCTCTCTCTCTTTTTTTCTTTTTTTTTGCAAACATGGTTTTGTTGAAATGTAACACCTGGATTGAAAGAAAAACCCTACATGGGATGGTTGCCATATAGGCCTAGTAATACAAAACCATAATACAGTTATGGATTGGCAGCCTTGTAAACAGAAAAATGGTATAGCAATCTTAATACACTTGTTCAGAGTTCATACATGTATTTCACACAGAGGTCCGTTTTTGTCACACTAAATCTGACGCCTTGATGATTTCATAGGAACGATGCAGTGAAAGTCACTTATATTGAAGCACTGCTTTAAAGTTAAAGGCACTGGAAACTATTGGTATTTATTCAAAATAATTACCAGCATAACAAATTTCTTGATAAAAAGCAATCTGAGCTGTTGATAGTATAAAACATTGTGAGAAACGGCTCCCTCTGAAGTAATGTACCTGTGTTCACTCAAATATTAAAAAACTTCAAGCCTTGTATTATGCAACTGAAAGGACACAAAGTTGTGCAACAAGGGTGTTGTTTCTTTTGATTTTATCTCCTGCAACTTCAATGACTAATTGGATCAAACTTTTCACAGATTTGTTATTTTATGCATAGTAATTTGGGATACACCAAGTGAGAATATTGTTAGTTTATGGATACAGTATGTTGGGATACACCAAGTGAAAATACTGGTCTGACACATACCAAAGGTGTTCAGTGCCTTTAACTACCCCCCCCCCCCCAATAGTTCAAATCGTAAGTAAGATACTAGTTTTATCACTGAACTGCTCACATTCTGAAAAACAGGGATTTGTGTAACCTCATGAGGTTACCATCTGTCTGCTGTAATGGTGGTCTAAGGTGTTAATAGGCCACATACCAGGATATTCTAACTAGAGTCTTATCGCCAAGACAGCTGGTCAATCAATGTAGGGGTAATTGGGTGTTTGTCTGGCTAGCTAGGATGGTATGTGACACAAGGAGGTCAGTGCTGTGTTTAGTAGCCACTCCAATACTAATGAAGTCTGTAAATCATACAGTTAATCATCAACTCAAAAGGTACTCACTGAATGATAAAAAGGGAGTTTTTTCTGTACAAAATATCTTGAATTGTTTGTTCATTGTAGGCATATATCATTTTGCTAAATCTTTAAGTATTGGTGCTACAATGTATAGTTATAGATCATTTTCTCATGAATGTGCAATTAAGTAGCCTAAATATGTGGTGTTCTCTTGAGAATATGGCACATCAAATAAGCCCAAACTTCACAAAATGTTAGTCTACAAGTCGCTGTAAATAATAAGCACTAATCTACATGTAGTTGATATAAAAGCCCAACCTATCAAATTCGAACATGACCTCCTGTGAATGCCACACAATTGTTGACGTCACAACATCGCAATGAATATTTCGCAACAGTTGACTTAGTGCTCATTTCATGTGAAACATTTGCTGCGAAAACTGTCCTGTGGCGTTAAAATTCACTTTGTCTTCGCATTAACAGGAAGTATGAACCAAGCTTTAAACTTGCAAAGTTAGTTTGCCAATGATACATCTGCACACAGTGTAGGCCTAAATATGAGACCTTGTTTTACAACAGCCATGGTTTACAGAGGATGCCATTGGTTTAACGCAGGACAATAAATCATCATCATCATTATTTACTGACATGGGTAGTGTTTATTGTTTTCTACATGGGGAGCTGTTTTTATTACACTTGAGGTCAAAGACCAGGCTTCTTTACTTGTTGGGTCAAACTCAAAGGGTCATACTTTGGTTGACTATAATGAGGGTAGGCCGAGAGTGGTGTCTAAATTACGCATTATTTATGTAGCGATGAACATTGCTGGGCCCAATTTCATGGAGCTGCTAAGCACAAAAATTTGCTTAGCATGAAATTACTTCCTTGATTAAAACAGGATTACCAATAAAATTTCCATTTGTTGCATATTGCTTGTTACTGGTATTCAGCTGTTGTTTGCCTATCCTGAAAATAACATGGAAGTTTGGTTGGTAATCCTGTTTTTATCGAGGAAGAAATTTCATGCTAAGCAAACTTTTGTGCTTAGCAGCTCTATGAAATTAGGCCCTGATTGCTACAACAACAAAGTTGTAGTAAACGCATACCCGGGCAATCAACATTTGTAGCCCCAGAAATATTTAAGACTCAGTTAGCTAATCAGCCTAGCTTGGGAAAATTAACTACACCCTGTAGATGAGTAACTGACAAAGAAATATTCATATTTTGTATTCGTTTGAGCTACCAGTACACATTTAAGAAGAAATTCAGTGCATTCTTTTTGTCCGTACAATAATTTAAATCAACAGAGCTTGACCTGTGCAAATATGTGAGAGTTTGAACCTTGTGAAATTTCCACCAAGGAAATTTATTTCAATAGGCCTATTAGTTTACAAATCTACATCGTGAACCACACTACATTGTACTGCAGCATCATTGAAACCATTCCATAGGCCCTACATTTTAAATTCTTACAATTTTTGAAGGAGAAGAAGAGAAAAAAACACTTGAGACATTTCTCTTTAACACCTAGTTACATTTCTGCAGGTCATCCAGCAATTTGTGTTACTTGACCCAATAAATAAATTGAACAAACCATAGCGGTGTTTCAAGTACCCAAATCCTTGACTTGTAAATAGCTTGACATATTTTGCAAATTTCCAATGACTTTAACAGACCAAAGATATGACTTCAATAATTTCCATGATGGGTTTCCATGACCCCCCATAACCACCGAGTAAGTGGCAATTGAGTCTTATGACCAAAATACAATCTGGATATATATGATATCCCTTGTGATTTTTAGATTTGATGTTTTGGGGGAGAATTTTTGTAATTTTCATGTACATTGTTGTATAAATAATAAACAAATAAATAATATGTTTATGCTCTTCCTCCTGATTTATTGAGTGCAATCAATTTGCCATGCAGTCTGTATTCAACAAAGTCAATGTATAACAAATCTAAGCCATTCAGTAGGACTACATGTGCATATATCCCAACTTCTTTCCATTGTTGTGCACAAAATTACCCTGAACACTTCAAGACATTCTTGAGATGGTAAAAAAGAGATACTCACACGGTGTTACCGCAAACCTTAGTTGTACTTACACCATGCAAAGTTTAAAATCCTACCCTTGATATTTCAATTCAATCAACAAAATTTGAAACAGGATTGAGTTGTGGCTAGTAAAAAAATCTGGCTAACTAAATCAATGCCATTTAGCCCGTAGATAATGAGTCTCCCTGCAAGCAATCAATGCCTGAGTGTCTTCCAAGTCAAAACAAGCACATCTTTCTACCTTCATGTTTATCGTACAAGCCTCTCCCCCATATTGATACAACACCACACAACTGCCTCCTAAGACTATGGCCCTCAAAGTGTTGTTCTACTTTTCCGTACACGAATTGCGCATTAGCGTTATTTGATTTGGCCTGGATAAGCCTCAAATCGATACTATTTTTTCTTGCATTTGCAGTTGCCGCTCCCCGGGAATACGGCTGCCCTTTGACAAGCAAGGCTGACAGGTATGAAAATAAATAACATTCATTGTAGAAGTATGCCTGTATGCTTCATGTTTAAAAAGGGCAAGGGCACCAAGGGATTTTCTCCTTGGTAAAGGGCACCCTATGAGGAAATTGTAAATTTCTACATGAGCATTTCAAGGGCACCAAGGCAATGACCAGGGACATGGAGGCAAATGCCTTTGTTGCCTCCATAACAATAAGGGACTAGTATTTTACATGGAGGTGCATGCTCTTCAAAGAGAAGATTGAAAATTAAGCACTGATAGAGTCGCGTTTAAATTCTATGGGTATTTCTCAGGGAAAACTCCAATCAGGGTAATCAAACTGATAATGAAACAGGGGGGGGGGAGTGAGAGCCCGCCCCCTTTAATGAATAAGAATCAGCATTTATGACTGGTTGCACACAGGGAACAGAACATCACAAGAATGCCGGTGGCAGCCATTAAATACCTTCTCAGTTAAACGTAGGTACGGTATATAAAAAGCTTCATGCCAAAACGTTCATTGAAAATAATGTACGAAGTTTAAGTTTGAAAATTTACACTTAAAAAGAATTTCTCCTCGATGAAAAAACATTCACCAGACTTGGTCACTAGTTTAGTGATTTTAAACTAAACGTATCAACATATAAACACTCTTGAAAGGGTTTCTCAAAAAGAACGGTTCCCATAAATATTTATCAGAAGTACCGAGTGAGGATCAACCATGGAAAAAGAACCAGCATAGTACATGAATAGGCCATAGAATAACAAGACTTTACACTAAGGCAAACCCTAAGGGGTGATTTCATTCTTATATATATATCTGGAAAGAAACTTGCAGGAAAGGGAGAAGTTATTAGTGGTAAAAGATCAACTGATTACCGCCAACATAAGAAAGGAGACGCAGCCTGAAAAACAGATTCACTGATAAAATACTGAATTACCCCTCCTTATGGGAGACGGTAATCTATGAACACAATCAGGCGCAGGCCTCACTTTTTCTTTCCTTTTTTAAATAATCTGCAGCGTCTGAAGAGGGAAACAACAAGTACATGTAGCAGCACTGAAGGAAAAGGAAGAAACCGCCCTGCAGGAAAGGATGTGTTGCAACACCAGGGAACGACTATCAAATGAAGGAGCAATCTCTTTTTTTCAAAACTGTCCAAAATGTCCAGAACGCCAGGAGGAATTGGGGTCAATTCAATCAAGTCGCCGTACGGGTGTAATTAACGCAATCTGTGCAGACGACACTATTCGTGAGGAACGAATAGAGAAGAACGGGGGGGAAAAAATCGCTGCCAAACTGATTCCTTGATGATTGGGTAAAAATTAGATTTGGCCGTCGTGCCCCACAGGAATAATCCTCTAGGATGTTTTTGAGGGGTTGGGGGGTGGGGGGTTGAGCAGTGTGAAACCGATTCAGGAGAATAAAGAGTCAAGGTACGCAATGACTTGAGATCAAAGAGTCATCTCAGTAATTTCACTCAGGTCTGGTTAAATTGGAACCTAACAGGCCCTTTGGGTAACGCAAATTACTTAGTTCATTTAACCAATAAGGCGTTCTGTGCTGAAACTCACAGCAACATAGGGCAGCAGATGAATTTGGAAGAACTGAGTGTTATGTATCGTAGTAATGTGCTACATTAAGTACTACATCAGAATTAAAAATTATTAAGTACAACAATCGTCATACAATCATCTAACATTAGTAACATTAATGCCCTGCATTTTAGCATCGTCTTTATTTCAATGTAAAATGTTGCTGTTGACTGTAAGACAGTATTTTCTACAGTGAATGGTGCAATTGTATCTGCTTAATGCAACAAACAGCAAATGAATCGTGTTTCATCATCCCATAGAGCCTTTATCATGTACCCAAAAAAGTCCCTCTCATTTGTTTAAATACCTTAAGCAAAGGCATCCCAACAAATATTTCTCCACTTCACATATTACAACTCACTTTGTGTAAAAATGTCCGGTGATAAAAAAAAAATCTATAACACGCCATCTACAAGTGATAGAATTGTCAAATACTATCCGCCAATAATCCTGCCAAATTCTTGCTGTCCAAACAAACGCAAACCCCTACCCATCCCCCCTCTTCCCCCATAAAAAAAAATAATAAAAAACAGATGCAAAAGCCAGAATTCTTACTACGACATTTTCCAGAACCTCCGAAAATTGGTTTTTGGATGGTGATATTTGCTGAGGTGTGAGTCACTGGGAGGGTGAGGGATTCGATTGCAACTCCTTCAGAGGGATGACGAGTGCCCTTTTGATGATCGGTTTACAAATTAGTGGCAAAGTGGGATAAGTTCGGTGAATAATCCAACAGCATTTAAAGGCTAGAGTACCTTTTCTTTCTTTCTCTTTTCGCTCCTTTTTTTTCCCTTTTTTTTTTCTTTTTTTCTCAGTCTGTCAAAAAATGCAAAGCAGCATGGAATTTGAACTTTGAACTGAAACAAACGAAGCTGCTAATATTATGGAATACAAACACATGTTAATAAAACCCATGGCCTCATGAAAAACAGTACAAATGCAAAATTGTGTTATACTATGTTAATTCCTTCCTCTCAATGATGGAAAGCAGTTCAAACAAATTTTATCTTGAACCTTTCTGACAAGAATTACCATCATCAATGAATACTTAGAACAGTCTTAGATAATTCTCTAAGATTGTGATAATCGGAAGAGTACATTTTAAAAATGAGATGACAATTCTGAAATATCAACTGTTCATTTACATGTTTCAGGCCTGATACTCTAAGGAGGCAACAAAAGCGATCGTCTCCAAGCCTCCTTGTCATTGCCTCAGTGCCCTTGAATACTACAGAAGAAATTTACAATTTTCTCATAGAGGGTGCCCTTAATCAAAAAGAAAATGTCACGGTGCCCTTGCCCTTTCAAAAATAAAGCATACAGGCCTGATGTTTACCATACCCTGAGCCTCAATGAGTATGCCTCTCTCAAAAATAATGGGGCGGGGGGGGGGGGGGGTGAATGTTCTTTATCAAATAATAGTGCATGTGTTGACCAAGCTGCATGTACTTTATCAAGTGATTCTGATGTCACTATAAACCTGTACATTCAATTGAATTTACAAGTTTATTACAAACATATATAAACCTGTTATCATCAAGACTACCACCCATGGCCCCCTTCAAGTTCAAGCTGTATCTACAGCTGTGTCCTGCACATTGAGAGTTTTACCACCAATCAAATAATACGATGGGGGTTGAACTTTTTCTCTATTCAGTTTTATAACCTGACCCATCTGCAGTCACCATGGTGACCGATCCCTCCCAAAGTAAACATTTGAAAGTTGTGACTCATCTCAGCATGAAGTGTAAGAATCACATTGAGGAATTTGACCACATGGACAGATGCAAACCACATACCATTGTCATGTTTTCCATGAACATGTACATGCACCAAAAGGTGCAAACCTGTAACCTACTAATCTAGAGCAATCAGATCTATGTTCAGCATTTTCAAAAAAAAACTGTTATCAACATTTTTCAGGATGGCCAGATGAGAAGTGATGGGTTAAACGATCAGAGAGGGAGGCCTTCTTAATAAGCCATTTGTGAAATTTTTGCTAAAGTGCAATCAATGCCAGCGTACAATGTACTTCTTGGTCAAATCGATATCTCTGTTTCTCGAACTGACACCCAAGCAACATGTATTCAAAACCCAGGCCTGGTACTTCATGGAGACAACAAAGCAATTTGCCTCTATGCCCCCTGACCATTGCCTCGGTGCTCTCGAAATGCTACAATAGAAATGTACAACTTCCTCGTAGCGTGCTCTTTACCAAGGAGAAAATGCCTTGGTGCCCTTGCCCTTTAAAAAAAACGAACCATACTGGCATGAAAACCTGATCCAATATTGATGTATTTCTTCCCATTAGCGCTCATTTCAAAACACATCTGAAGCGTACAAGCATTTCTTATCTTTTCTCCCATTGCATCGCTCCTTAATAACAGATTTGACACAGACGTGACTGACACGGCCGCACAGAAATAAAGTGTTCATGAAAGGCCACCAAATTGAAATGCAGAAAGAGCAGAAAATGTCATTGAGTTCTTTTCCTGTTGACAGCAGCAAACACATACATGTAGGGGTAAAGAGACCAACAATAAATCATTGACA
This sequence comes from Asterias amurensis, assembly GCF_032118995.1. Classification (NCBI taxonomy): domain Eukaryota; kingdom Metazoa; phylum Echinodermata; class Asteroidea; order Forcipulatida; family Asteriidae; genus Asterias; species Asterias amurensis. The sequence continues at coordinate 16,371,206 of NC_092649.1, forward strand.
ATTCTGGAGCATCAGTTGTGACTTGGGCGTGTGGACAAGTGTTATGATCCCATCATCACCCACATATAGAAAAGGGTTTATCTTCTTAACTATGTTAACTTTCTTTCTTTGATTTCCTCCTTATTGTTCTGTTTTATTTATTTGTTTATTTTATAATAATTTTTTTTTAATAAATTGTATACAATTTGTTTGTTTCTGTTTTGGGGCTGAGTGAGAACCTGAGTTTTGATTTAAATTTTGTTTTCCCAAGGAGATGCCTTCATTTAATTTTCAAAATATTCATATTCACCTTTTTTATCTGTTTTTGAAACTAACATGTCCAACTTGAAGAACATAAATGCAGTTAAAAAATAGGAAATACTTTTACCACACACACCCTTCTTCAAAAGCACGATTTAATGTGGCACCTATTAATACAGGTTCACTGCACCAAGTGCGTTTCTGGAATGACTAATTTGAATGCAACTTGTCAAGGAGTTAGCTAAATATTGACCCAAATGACACATTTGAATCACCAACAAATCAAGAAGACCACTCTAAGTTATTCCTACCCATCCAGGAATGCATTTCTGCAGGTTGTGCCATGGGCATGGATATACAGGAATGATGACCCTCTTGAGTCCAAGCTAAGATACCATCTACAGAGATGTCACTATTGATGATGATGAGGGAGATGTCAAGAGAAAGAGACAATCCATAGAGGCGGTCAAGAGGGTGCTGACGTCTTGTGAAGAGTGAACAAGACAATGTACATGTACCATACTGTGCCCCTCTTTCTCATGTGTGTCTCAATGAATGTACTTGTAAACGTAAACCTCTCTTAAAGCCTGGTTCATACTTCCTGCCAATGCGAGTAAATACAAATTTCGGCGTCACAAATTTGCAACAAATATTTCGGAAGAGTAGAGATGATAAAAACATTCGCTGCGACAAGAGCCCTGTGATGTCAAACCTTGCTTCGCATTCCCAGAAAGTATCATACTTGTATGGGCCGAGCTTCAGAGAAGTGCAGCTTTGCATATCGTAAATTTTTATGAGCAATCTCCTAGTCTCAATCCATTATGGGGAGTCATCTGAACCAAAAGAGACCGCTTTGCTATTAAAATACATAACAAAAAGGTAGTTAAGTAGTACATGTAAAATATATGTCATAAACCTCAACCAGAATTATAACAGCCACAACAAGTTTAAACTCCCCCAAAAAATAATTCAGAGTTCACATTGTCAATATAAAACCAAAAGGTAAGAAACATTTTCAGGTTGAGTCCAAACACATTAACTGCATGCCTAACAAACCTTATTAAAGTTTAAAGCAAGTTCGGTTTAATTTAGGTTGTATCTCTTGGCAAACCAACTATACCCCAGATAAATATCCAACTCTAGTGTCTGATTAATTCATGATGTACGCTACAAAGTGCAATCTGTCCACAGTGTTTAGAGAAGAAGGCCACAAGTGGGTTTACATACACCCTGTTTCCCTTGCCTGCTTTCGTCTCCCTCAATATCAGGGGAAGTCTTTGCTTCTTTATACTGAAACAACAATCATCTTTCCCTCCCAAGTTTGTACATCACAACCTGAGCCTTCCCTCCCCCCAAGTTCGTACGTGTACACTGAGCCGCACTGAATGCAAAATGCATTCATCGCTGACTGACCCCTGGAGAAAAGAAGGGGTCACATTGGGAGAGACGGAACAATATTTTTGTGTGGAATTTCATCGGTCCGATGGGACAAAAACTCAAGCCATTCTATACCCCTTTCAAAAGGTACATGTACAGTGTATTATGGAGCTGCCTTTCATAAATCACTCACAAGTAGTCTCCACAGACTTTTTTTACAGTATGCAATTTCCTTTTACAATCAGTATTTGAAATCAACGGTACCTGTGATAAAAGGGTAATATTTTTCGTATTCTGATGACGGCTTAGGGTAGAATTATGGAAAATTGATCTAATATGTTGCATCAGATGAATGGCTGTTAATAGAAGTGGCCTTTGTGTTTAGTATCAACCTAAAGCGCCTTGTGCTGGATAAGGGCGACAATAATACTCATCCATTCTCTTTACTGTGAAGTCTGTGAATATTTATAAATAATTTTTTTTTAACAAAGACAATTTCACAAAGAGAATTTCACGAGACATCAAGTAGACAATTAAAAACAATGCACTTTTCCCGTACCATGACCCATAAGAGTCGTACCTCGCTCCTTTCATCATTACACACCTACATGGTACGCTGCCAAAATTATTTCATCCTCATCGACCGTCGAGAGCGGGGGAGAAAATTGCAGAGCTTATTTATCAATGAGCTTTCTCACTCTCTCTCTCATGATGCATGGCTTGGCTAAAGTTCAAGGTTAATAGCTAGACATTATTGTTTGGGATTATGAGAGAGAAGCCGAAAAAAAATTAATTCTTCCCCAAGACTGATAATCCTGATGGAGCCCGAGTAAGAAATGAGGTTCTTATGAGTGGATGAATGAACGCACACATGGTGCTGTCTCTGGGTTGGGGGAAGAAAAGGAGCGCTTCAGCAGAGGACCCAGTGGTTGTAGGTTGTTAGAACAACCTTGGAAGGTGATGACAGTACGTGAAGGGTGTGGGAGAATATATTGGAAAAATATATTACCTGGGTGTCATCTTCCAGTTTATTAAAACCTATACAAGTATTTATTTATTTATCATTTCTATATTTCATCCCCCCCCCCCACCGAAATGCTAGAGAGTTGTAATCACCGTATTATACTTCCTCTTTTTTTATCTTTAAAACATTGTGTTGAATGGCGTTTTGTTTATAACTTTGATGTTAACTTTTCTAACTTTGACAACTATTACTAACCAGCATCTATAATATAATGCAATTCATGTGTTCCACTTGTCTCAACTGAACACATTGCATTCTGATCTTGAGTCTATCAAATTCTAAAATTAATATTCAAAAGATCATCAACAGGGTGACATGTAACAAAGTGAGTTCTATGCAATTTATTTATTGTTTCTTGCACAACAGCAAGGATTATATGAGCCATACATTCAAAACTAATTTGTAAGGAAATGAGAAGGAGTTTATTATATTAACCAATATTGTATCTGCATCAGGTTTTTTTTAAAGAGCAAGGGCACAATGGCATTTTTTCCTTAGAAGAGGGCACCCTTTCTGAGAAAACTGTAAATTTCTACTGAAGCATTTCAAGGGCACCAAGGCAAAGACCAGGGGGCATCCAGGCAATCGCCTTCTGTGCCACAGTGAAGTATCAGGCTTGTATATCATGAACTGACTGAACCCCCATGGGAAAACTGTAAAATTCTACTGGAGCATTTCAAGGGCACCAAGGCAAAGACCAGAGGGCATCCAGGCAATCACCTTCCGTGCCCCAGTGAAGTAACAGGCTCAAGGGATCTCCTTCGTGGTGGTTGTCTCATTGCTCCTTACTGATGAGCGGGGTCAATACGAATCCCAAGATTTACTAGTGTCTCCCTCATGTCTGGCAGACACACAGGCATTCTTTATCTGGTTTCTTCATACAGACATATGCCCCCTTTTTCTACATGAACTCTAAATGTTCGTAGTGGTTCATTGCATCTGGGGTAACTGAGATTTTATGCACATGCATTTCCATAAGACACAAGTATAGGTGTACCCTGCACAGATTTATTACTTGTAAATGATGAACTCAACATCAAAGTACAGTAGTCAGTTCCTGTAACTAGCTGCAGGTATATATAAAGTTGACAGGGGTGGATTTCACAAAGGTAGTCCTATCTAAGGACTAGTCCTAGGCAATGCTAAGAGATAGGACTGGTCCTAAGTTAGGACCAGTAACTCATCCTAACTTAGGAATGGTCTTATCTCTTAGCATTGCCTAGGACTAGTCCTAAGTTAGGACTACCTTTGTAAAATCCACCCCAGGTACTGTACATGTACTCATGATGTACTGTATACCTGAAACATTATCTGCTCTTTCTTCTTCCTAAATCATACTAAACTTTTTACAAAATTGACTGATTTCTTCTCCCTTTTATCAACACTGATAAGCCCTTTGAGAAACACATTAAACCAATGCCTTTATCCACATGTATATATTCTATTTATAAACAAATGTCCAAACTGCAAGTTGCACAGTTTATAAACACGAACCCATAGTTGTTATTACACATATCAACATTGATCCTACAGAAAAAGGATCTCAGTTGATACACCATTAGCTGGTGCGCAAGTATTCAAACACAACATTGATAATTATCTTTCTACTTTGTGATTTCCTCTATCACCTTTCCTCCCTTCTGACCCTCACCATTAAGGGGCCTGTTTTTACAGCCTTGCGGTTGCCAACTCCCCATAATATTTTTTTAAACAGTAGTCAGTTGCTAAAGTCACGAACGTTCAATGTACATTACAATATGCATGGGTGCTTTAATAATGAACAAGGACATTCTTTCAAACAAGTTTCTACAGAAAATGTAGAATGGACCATTTCTGCTTCAATTCTGTCTTTCACTTGTAGGGTTTTAATCTGCTGCTTGTGGCAGCGTTTGAGGACCTACTAAGCATCAACTTAATTCCTTCCCACTACTGAATGTGCACCTATCATAACTTAATCACAAAGCCAGATAAATAAAAGACATGGTGACATGCCATCAGCCTTCAGCGATGTCCAGCTTGGTAGGGCTCAATTGACACCCCAAAAAAAAACAAGTCAGAAAAATAGTCTGTGAATTGTTTCTCTGGTGAGACTAAGGCAGCATAAATTAAAAGTGTTATCAGATATAGGTGCAAGGTTAGAACAAACAAATATTCTTGATCCCTGATGCATTTATGACATCAGTTAAACTGCAGCGTTTAGTTTGAAGTTATCAAGCAGGAAGTTAAAAGACTGGTCTCGCACCAACTAGAAATGGCTCAATGTTTCACCCAAAATAGCTGTAAGTTGACCTGATGTATCAATCAGAGTAGCTTAAAAAAAATATGATTCACGCAGAAGAAAACATTCTTAACAGTGTCTAGTTGGTAAGACACTGCTCTAGTATTGCAAAGGTCGTGAGTTTGAATCTCACCCGAGTAATGTGATTTTTCCACAGTGCTAATACACATTCAGTGTACAATGTATATGGGTAAAACAAAACAAAATTATATTCTTTATCCCTGATGCAAAGTGTCAACTACCTTTTAATAAATCATTTGAAGGCTTTCATCGAGATTGCAAAAACCCAAGGGGAAAAAAATACTTTCATTTTCATCACTGAAAGGCATCTACCTTGTTTCTCATAACAAAGATCAGGTTACAGTACTGCAATTATATAAAACACAGGCAGACACTTTGATGATTACACCAAACGACAACGACAACGTCACAAAAAAAACAGTATCGCCCCTATCAAAGAAACGTCCCATCACAATGTTATGGGAGGGGGGGGGGGGTTGAGAGAGAGAGAGTGGCGACATGTAGCTTTATGACAATGTAATACAGGAAGTCGGGCTAAAAACGTTGAGCTGTTGTGGAAAAGCCTTGGTCACGTTCAAGAGGGAAAAAAGAGCAGTGAATAAAAGAACCTCCAAGCTAGGGAGTCGAGTAGGTCTCACACTTGCTACATGTTTACCGTCTTAAGTTTCGCGAGCGGATGAAATTTGACCGTGTACGGGGCAGAAAGGCAGTGTGATTAGGAGGGTCTGAGTTTGATGTGGTAACTCAAGCAGGTAAAGGGAGGAACACAAATAAGTGCAGTTGATTGGTCAAGATGCTGGTTGCAACTGAAGCTATGATTGGTTTTCTGATATCAGATTGAGGTCGGAGAAAAAAGAGAGGAAAAAAGCTGGCAATTTAGGGTTTTTATTTCAGAAGATGTTGCTCAGTTGATATAAGAGTCTTAGTGGGTTTTTTAGGTTTTATTTGAACCATGTTCTCTCCCAGGTCAGTTTCTCTGCAGGATAATGATGAAGTTTAGTTAATGGAGCCATGACAGCTACATGTATAGCCTGAGTGCTAAGGATTTGCCATACTGTTTTGAGTTCAGTCTGTAACAATGACAAAGGACTGCATGGGTGCAGTTTCATAATAAAGACGAGTCTTTCATTGTGTTGTTGCATTTACACAAACTTTCTACTCAAGTATCTTAAAACAGATACTAAATACCATCCACGAAAAGGGTTTCAAGCATATTTAGAAGAAGAAACATTCAGAAATCAAGTCAGCATGGCAGACAGTTTTACACAATAAATACCTACCTGCAAAGTTCTCCTTGCAAACACAGGTGTATCCAGCTTCTTTCTGTACACACTGGCCATTACTGCCGCATGGGTTGGAGTAGCAGTAGTTGATCTCTGTTGTACAGTAGTTTCCAGTGAACCCCGGCGGACATTCGCACTTATACAGAGTCTCTGGATGGATGGAACGGAAGATGACTGTCTGCGTTGCTATAAAACCGGACGAGCTCCAGAACGAGAGAGGAGAGAGACAACGGGTGTATAGCTCGTAGTTCTCTCCGCTGCAGATCTCATAAAGGCAAAGGTTGTCGCCAAACGGGAGCACGGTCGCTGTGGAGACCTCGGAGAGTGTCGCTCGCATCAGGTATACCCTCTCCTGGAGGTACTGCGACGTGAAGAAGGTCCCGTCCTGATGCTGGGCGGCAAAGGACACGTTAAGGATTGGAGGGCCTGTCACTAGATCATGGTCTTTGATGCTGAAGACGTAGACCATGTTGCGTTGCGTTGGAATGATGTTGGAGAGGGCGTCGATGAAACGGTTGATCTTTGGAGTCAGAAACTCCTGGGAGTTGAGATTCTCGAGCTGGACGGTGATGCTGCTGAACAGAAGCTTCTCTGTGATCATGGTCAGATGGAAGGTACACTGAGCTGTCACTGCATTCAGACCATCTACAAACAAACAAAAACAAATGGAAATATTTAGTAAATCAGTAAAACTTTTTAAAAGAAACAAAGTTCGATTAGAAACATATACTTGGACAAATTAATTCAATCAAGCACACCTGATTGTTAATCACCAGCAATGTACACTTTGTGTCATCGCAAAATCAAAAACTTTTAAAAAGAAACAAAGTTCAATCGCCACAAAAGAAGCATCAAGTTTGCTCAGAAACATATACTTGGAGAAATAAATTCAATCAAGCACACCTGATTGTTAATCACCAGCAATGTACACTTTGTGTCATCAAAAAATCAAATGGTAAGCAAAATAAGGCAAGAACATGTACAAGATATTCATTTTCTAAGCAAAACAATATAATGGTATATCAAGTTTTTGAGACCACCTCCATTTTACAGATGCGCCTTTACAAAATAAGCTCAAGCTAATGAACAAAGCTATTAACAAAACAGTTACTACTAAAAGACATTCGGGTCAGATCAGTTTTAATCACCATTACCCACAATTGCTATTACCATAGTAACCAGAATTGTCAGACTTAAGAATAAGGATTCATTCAAGTGGAAAACCAGCAGTATAGAGTCAAAAGAAACCTCACAGTCCTTAATATTTAATTTCTTGTTTTTCCCAAAGAATTGAACTGACATGTTTTAAAGCCTTGCTCCAGCCACAGGGCATGCTCATGTGAAAAAAGGCCCTTCAGGAACTGCGCTGAGAGAAAAATATGGCCAGGGGTCAATTTTTTCTGCACCATTTAAGATTCCCCATCTTGCCGAAGAAGTTAGATAGCCATCGATGAGATGAAAGGCAAAACAGAAAAGTTCCGTCCCTCATTTTGGAGGCAGGTTTTTCTTCCCCAAATGAGAATATTACATGCGGGTCCACATCCTCCACAATTGATTCAGGGAAAGCCTTATAGGGAGATAGGGGAGAAAAAATGAGGAAGACGATTTGCAAGTGACTGATCAGTACTGTATTATTATGAAGTGTGCCGTTTCTTGGGCCTAAGGGGAACCTACATCTAGCCAACAATGCACAGGCACGTAGTAATATACCGACCGCTGACTTTAATAACAATGCTTGCACCTGGTGGGGGGAAGGTGTCCAGGTCATGTGAGCCATGAAATGTTCATGCTTGGGGGCTGGGGAGGTTGGGGGGGGGGGGGGTTGCAAGTCAGATCCGCTGGGGGTGATGACATCACATTACAAGCCGATTATTGGTTTTGAGCTAAGATTTAGGTGCTGGGCAAAGAAAATGATGAAGCTAATTTGCATGGATAAGATGTGATGGATACTGTACTTGTGGATTGTAAATGGGATACAGTGAACATACTTGGGGTACAGTTTGTTAATTACAAGCAGATATAGGGGAAGTTGATAATAAGAAGTACAAGTGTACAACAGGAAGGAATTATAAGTGTATATAAAAGCATTAGCCTATATTTACATGAATTATCTTCTAAAGAAGGTAGCATTGAGCTATAAAATCAGTCAAATCAACCAATGGTATTTGAGATCCAGCTTAATGACAAGGATTCCATTTAGAACATATTTTGATATATTTTGGACACATTCGAATATGTAGATTAAATAATGATGAGTAAATTCCTCTGAAAACCTTTCTTATATGAAGCCATTTATCCTCTAATGCATTTTAGAACCAGAATTTTAATGTTCATAAAATGCATTAGAGGTATGACTAATATCCTTGTATAAAAATGCAAATGCATTGAAGATCAAACAGGTAATTTGACATCAAGAGTCATATTTCAATCTCACTACTGGAAAGGTCAGTGAGCCACTATTCCAACCCAATAGTGTCCATCACTTAAAACGTCACTTTGACCGCTAAATTCTAACAACCATGACAACTGCCAAATTATTCAAAAAGGCCCTGGGCATTTCTCTCTAACCACGCACCACTTTGTTAAGTCTGCATGCGTGTATTGACCATTCAGAATGTTAAGTGTTCCCGGCGGCGGGAAAACCAGCGGGTTTTTGTGTCCTCTTGTCTCTCTTTTTCAATTTAGGCTTCTGTGAGGTCTTTTGTTTTTTCATGTGACTTTTTCATGTGACATGACCGTATTGGGAATGTTTACCAGGAAAGTGCAAGATTAGGGCGCGGGTATGAGGTTGTCTCTATGGATACCATACATGTCTCATCCTCATTCTCAAAGGGATAAATCTGAGGCTGTAGGGGGAGTTGAGGCTTCCTGATTATGACAATATGGCAGACAGCTCAGCGTGCAGCTTTTATCACTCTGACATGGCGTCATTTGAGATCGGGATGTGTTGACTTTACGCTGTGGATTTGTTTTTTGTTTTTGGATATTTTAAATTAAACTACATGTACAGCAGATGACAGACGAACCTATACTGATACATTGGAAGGTGTTTGTTCAGTGGTTCACTGTGTAAACCGAATATCTAAGGCTTGCATATGAGTTGGAACTATGACAACAAATGGCTTAATATCTGATGCATACATGTATGTGTTGAAAGACAAAAAGCTTAGGCTGCATACGTGCACATTCAAGATAATTTGGATAAAAATATTTATATTTTCTTTGCTAAATAAACTTCCATTAAAATGTAAAAAATTACCTGTTGAACTTTCAGTTCATAGCCAAAATTGCAATATAAACTTAAATTATGCAAAGCAAAATGTAGCTAAATTTGCTTTGTGGAAAAAAATCCACTTAATATAAACTTAGATTTATTAGCCCGTTGTTTGAAGAAAAGGAAAAACTTGAGAGTGTGAATAGTCTGAATAGTTTGAACAAAGAAACACACAGGCTACATTGATAGGGGTTAAATAAATTTCAGTTTTAGCCATTAACCTCCAACAGACAGGCCCGAGGCCAGTAAATTTAGCCGTGGGCCGTTAACGTCTTTGTGCACCATGAAACCATAATATGAAACATGGCATACATATGTACAACTGTACTTGTCTGCACTACTTGAGTTAAGAATTAATGAGGATACAGTTGGGTGAACATGTCAATTTTGCAATCAGATGGCTCTGGGTGATGTGTTTTAAAGGGATGATTCATGTTTCAGCGTTCCATCAATATCATTTCATTTTCATCATACGCTCCACAATCCTTACTGTCAGATAAATGGGCTTTGGGTAAAAGCTGAATAGATTTCTTGATTGCCCTTTATGCGAACAGCGAAGAGTGAGCCTCAAAATGTTTGCGCCTGTCATTTTGTTTTTCTTTTAGAAGTTGTGTAAAAACACTCTGCTTATAAAATAGACATCCACTTAAAATAGCCCAACCAAAATGAAATAACATAAATTTACCCCACAATTTGTTTTAGAGATAGATGTGTTATGTTAAAATTGGTAGGGCCTACATGTTATGTATGAATTTAAAGCGTTTTTAATTCCGTGCAATTCCTGCACAAATTTCTACATAAGAACAGATTCAGTTTGTGTGGGTTTTTAATCTAGTCAGTACATAAAAGTACTTTGACCTTGGTTGTATCCACGCTATGGCACATCATATACATTTACATTGTATGTACTACTAGCAGATGCTCTTTTTTCCCTATTGGATCTTTTCTGACGAAAAAAAATCACAGGGCATTGGGAGGTGTGACACACTCAACGGCATGTACAAGAAAAACATATGTGGGACTGGATCCAGTGCTATGATTATGATGCAGTCTGACAGGTGACGGGCGTCATAATGGGGCACTGGTATCTGATCATATGTGACAACCTTAATACTAGAGACCCCTGAATTTCACTGGTTGCAAAAACAGATGCTGGTAGTATGGGATTGTCATCACCTCTTGCATCTACTTAAGTGATTATACCATCTTGGGCTGTATACTGTGTTAGGACTTGGTTGGAAGGAAAAACCAAGTCCTGGCCTTGAATGGCAAGCAATCCATGCAATGCAACATGCACTGCAGACCATTTTGATCTTCAACGATCTTTCCGCCCTTCATTAGGCTGAAGAAAAGGAAAATAATTTGTCCCCTTTATAGTTTAATAGAAAATCATTCTTGAATGCTATCACACAAATAGAACTACAAGTTATCTGAATCATAAAAAAATGTAAACGTGTGGATGATCTGTCAGTTAATTAATGTCAAGCCATGTATCCTTCTACCAGCACGTGCTTATACGCATGCATCTTCAAATTCTGTTATAATTAGATATTATATTACATATTAAAAAATTTCAAACACAAACAAAAAATATCAAGAGAAAAACCAAACATAGAACGCTCCAGATTGCACAGTATGGCTTTAAAAGCAAGATAAACGCTAAGTAGAAAGCATTCCAAAGACCTTGTTCCAATTCAGTGTGCTTAGCACAACCATCCAAAATTACGGTTCAAGAATTCCCCCCATTTTTTTTTTTTTTTTTTTTTTTTTTTAACCTGGGGAGAACCATGAGATTGTATTTGAAAAAAAATACTCAATGAATTATAAACGACCCTGAATTTACGAGCACCTCACTGGCCATGGCAGTCCTAACCTACCATGGCAGTCCCTAACCATGGTCCCACACTACTATACAAAATCATTGCGGTCTACAGAATATGAATTTATTATGTAGGGTCACGGAGAATGTCAATTTGAGTTGAAAGCATAGAGGGGTCAGTTTGCATAAATAAATACAAGGGGTGGGACATGATGCATTGTGTACAGTGTCGTGTGTTAGGGATTAACCCTGCTGTTCCCCTTTTTGTATACTATGCAGATTACAGGAAATATTATTTAAGGTCCATTTCATTCAATCCAAAGAACGTCAGTCATAGGGATTTAGTTGCTTAACCGTTTGTCATTTATTTGAGGGTAATAAAGCAATAGATGTTGATATTGGCAACATTTATTCTGCTGTTCTACGCTGACTAATTCATTTTAACTACTTTTATTTATGATTTGTTTATCCCAAAACATGCAGCAATTCAATTCACTTTCCACAGGTACTTTTCAAACTGTTTCTTGAATACATATCTTTACTCTAAACAACAAATGTTTATTATTCCTTACAATCAAACTAAACAAATCCTGCAAATTCATAAACAAGAGGATCTCTGACAGCATCTTCATAATACAACACCCATTACTGAATTAGACATTATTGATGCCATTGTATACAATGTAGGCTTACATGTTTTACAAACAAACGCTCAATTTCAAAGAGTTGTCTTTAAAGCAGAAAATATTGCTTGACGTTTCTTATGCTAAGTAGAAATGAGCAGGAAAACAGGCACAATTTGTACAAGTGACACATATAATTTTGGCTGGTAATGTCATTCTGGTAAGCTTAATTTGCTGTGCTTAGCAACTTTTTATGCTCATAAGCAGCTCTTTAAAGTTGGGCCTTGGAGGTGTAACCATTTGAATAATAAGGCTAACATTTCCTCAATAAAAATTGTTGGTTTCCTAATAGATTTACAGATCACAAAACATTTGGAAACGACTTAAGTGTCTTTCCCCCTTCATTTCCTTTGCATCATCCATCCTTTAAAATAACACTGAGGCAGCCATGATAATTTCATTGAAACATAGAGATGTCAAATGAAGTGGAACAAATCAAACATCTTGGGAACAAATTTGCACAACAGCCTGTTTTCTAGTTTCTCACTTCGAGTGACTTGAAACATTTTCCGAGTGATCGCACACACAGAACCTCAATTCATAAAATGTCAATCAATTCTGTTCTATCCTATGCACAAGAGCAGTTGACGTGTACAAATCTCAAGAGGCATGATCCAGATACATATTATATTGGACTGACTATTAGATTGGTTATATACTGGACCGATTATATTGGACCAATAGTACTGGACCAATTATATTGGACCAATAGTACTAGTAGACCGATTAAACAGGGGCAATTATACTGGACCAATTATATTGCACAGAACGTGTGAGTTTTAGATGAGGATTAGGAGAGTTCGGCGCAAACTAATTAACCTGGCTTAATGCTTCGTGCGCTACACAAGACTGGTGACGTACCTTTATTGGGTAATTACTGTATTGCCTCGGAGGGACCATCCAGTATGTGTGCAAGTGGGGAGTTTGGTTTCTTGATTTTGTCTAATGACCCGATCTAGTCAGTTTGATTGCTTGGATTAAAAGGTGTGAAGCGTAGCATCTTCATTCTCATGAGTTAACCTAGACTTGTATACATCAAGTGTTTTGCTGGATAGCGTTTCATTGGCAATCTCTTTAGGTTTTTTTTCAAATGGGTGTGTCGTCCATTTGAACCGTCATTTTTACATTACCAGCGTGTTTAATTTCATGAAATTGGAGGCTATCATTTTACTTGGAATAAATTGCCATTTACATGTAGGTCATAAGAGGGTTGGTAATTTAAAACAAACCTGACTGCTGGCAGTTTGACACAAACAAACAAGGGTAAAAACTGTCCCATTTAAGATTAAACATTCTGTAGACCCACAGGCCTATAGTCAAGACCTGAATAACAAACACAACTAAGACAAGAACTGGTAATGTGTAAAGTGCAGCCTTTCAATGTGCTATAAAACATTTACACCAGGCTTGGCAATTTGTCTTTCAGGAGGGAGGGCAAGGCCATGAAATCTCCATCACAAATAACTGCAGATGAGGGGAACATTTTGAGGAGTCACTATGGCAAAGATTAAGGTAAAGGGAACAAGTGGCCTTTAGTTTGAGTGAAACCATGCCAAAATGACTGCTTTAATATTTAGAATGATGGTGAAATATTTGCCCAAGTTTGACTGGCAGTTGGCGATAACTATCCAATCTAAGATTCTGATATTGAGCGAGAATAGTTCAAGAGCCAATAATAGACAGCATATGGAGCCTCTATACTCAAAGGGGACCAGAATGCTTAAAGGAACATTACAGTTTGTTTTGTGCTTCGCTGGCAGTGTAAGCACTTTATGTAATCTACCATACATAAACTGACAAACCTGCAGAAGTTTGAGATTGATCGGCCAACTGGGTCGCAAGAAAATAGTGAAAAAACGACAACACATTTTGCATGACATCGATTTAAAAAAAATAAATAAATGCTCACTGAGCGACAAACTCAAAACGGAAATTCAGTTTTATTTGTTTCTCATCAAATATGATATTTCAGACAGAAATATTTCAAGGGATGTTTTCTATCATCATCATTAGACCGTGTAAGTTTTATGTATCTGTGATCTTAGACAAGTTTTTGTCTGACCATTTCGGTAATGTTCCTTTAAGAGAACTCACTGCTGGATATATCTTTCCTCTTCATCAGTCCCATGATTGTCAATCCTCCGATGGGAAATATCTCTAGTATTAATCTGTTCCCATAGTGCCCTGTGTCCATGTTACTTGTTTAAAGTCAATGAATAACCCAATTAAATAAGGATCTTGGGGCCTGCTACCCTACATGTAAGTTTGTGTGGGAATCGTGGGTGGGAATGTTTCATTTAAAGGGAGGATACGAATGTTGAACCTGTGTAGACTTTTATGAGGAACAAGTTTAGAGAATTTGGTTTTGTTTAAGGAAACTGGTTTATAGTAAGACTCAAGGCTCAAGTTTTAAATAACTTGATTTATTATAAGTTGTTAAAAATTGTTTAAAAAGCGTGTAAATGTTTATATTAATGTATACATGCCAGGAATTTCATTTTTAAACATGTTGAAAGGGCAAGGCCATTTTCATTTTGCAAAGGGCACTTCCATTGGAAAATCTTAAAGTCAATGGCAAACTTTTGAAGGGCATAAAGCCAGGCCTCATGTTTATTTGAATTGCTGTAATACCATGTTTTGCTGTGTAGTTGCATTGTTTTAACAGCCTTTATTGTTTTATGGTGTTAATGTACTTATTTTGCTTGTAAAATTGTATATCTACTTTACTTATATTTTTTACGGGTGTACTTTTCTTTAAACTGTTCACTTAATGTATGTCATTTTTTTTATCTTTTGCAATTTTTACTGTCATGTGCCCTCGAACAGGCTGGTCCTAAGAGAGCGCAATATAAGATCAATCAATTAATTAATTAATTAATTAATTAGATGTTTGTTCTTTGAGAACTTGTCTTGCTATTTACACTACTTTGCTTAGTTAGTTGACATTCAATAATTTTACGTCTCATCACACATTTGTACATTGAACACAATACAGTACAGTAAGTGTCACAACAAGTGTGACACTGAAACAGTTTCATTTGGGCAATTTATGAGTCAATGCACATGAGTAAACACCTTAATTGAAATTTACAAATTGACATTCATACATTTCAAAATGCTCTGTAATCAACTTGAACCACTGATGTGCATTTCTTTCAGTGTGTTCAAAGTCTATCAAGTGTGGGACTAATTATGCGGGACATATTAGAATTATTACATTGTATGAAATAATTATTAAACTGCATGTATTGTCTGAATTCCATACCTAATGTCATTTTCTCCTCAATCTCTGAAATTCAATTACATTTTTTTGGGGGTGCACATAATGACTTTATATAAGATAGTAGTGATGTAATTTAACAGCTTTAAATTTCCCTTTCAATAATGGTCTTGGCTGCATTGCATTCTATCACATTAAACTCCCATCGGCAAATTACCATACACCTGGTTATTAAATTTAGCAGAAAGAAGAAGAAGAAGTTTGTCATAATATTTTGGGAATCTGTGTGTGCAAGTTTATTTTTTTCTCGTCTTCATTACCTTGGGATATTTACTCAAACTGAAGACAGGTATTTTCTATAATGAGATGAGTCATGTACATGTATGTCTATATTTGCCTGGCAAGGCGGGCGTTATTCTCACTTAAATCAACTATAGATCAATTAATATTTCATAGAGGGATATGAAGCTTTATTATGGTTGCAGTATGTGTGTGTGTCAATATTGGTTTAATCCTCAACTTGTTATAATTTTCTGGTTATTTGTTTTTTTTTTACTTTGCTATTCAGTCAATCAAGTCGAGGCCATACATCATCTTGAACCAGTTTATCGTCTCTTTACTATTAATATGCATTATATGTAATGTGTGTATATGTATTTCTATATGTTTATTTGTATTTTTAAGGGAACAGGAGTAACTCCACTGATTTGAATTTGTTTCAACCATTTGTAGGCTCAACAAAATTGTGAATACATGTTCATAATATTTAATTTATTTTTTACAGTTCCTCATCTGATAAACTTGTCATCATCATTCATTTAAAAGAGAACATTTTTGATGGGAAAACACCTCATGTTATTATACCTTTGTTTGTACTCTATCAATTGTACATATTTTAACTTGTAACTTCAGATTTTGTTTTTATATTACAAATAACTAGCGTACTTTACATATAATATGACTGAATCATCTCACAAGAATGGCTGCAGTCTGATGGACTTTACCTCCTGCAATAATAATTATTTTACAAACAGTTATCGATCCTCTTTTTTTTTCACAGCACAAACATAAGAGAATTCTTATCACTGCGGAGGACAGCTCCTCCAAGATTTACTTGACCCCCATGGCTTGTGATCATTTCATAAACTAAACATCCCTCCCGACAGAAGTGTCTGTTTTGATTGCATTAGAAATTGGCTCTCAAGCTTCTCACTAGTAAGAAGAGAGAGTGGACAGAGTTGAATTTCAAGCTGGAAAAGACCGGCATGTTCAGAAGGTCAACTCTGATCAATTTGATGAGTAGGCAGAAGGGGAGAGGCAACCCATTCATAACATACAGGAGGCCTGGAAAAACTTTACACCGCTCTGCTTTGATTAAATTTGGTGCATAACACTTGAGAAACCTTTTGCAAGCCTCGGTTGAGGATCAAAATTGAAATCCGGACTGTTTGAAAATAAGATCCAGAATGAGGGGGTCGTGAAGTATATTGCTCTCTGTTCAGGAGGCATCGCGAAAGTCGTAACTTGAAGAAAAATAACAAGAAAACTAACCTCAATCTTGACCAAGTCATTCAGGATTGTTGACCTAAATCTTAAAAATGGGTGGCAAAATATGATGCTCATTGAAAAGGCAGAGTGTCAAAATTGCTGACTTACAATACTCTGAATTCAAAGTTGAAGTAGGACGTCTTGATTTGAAGTAAGGTGGACACCCCTTAGGATACCCATGTAGGCCCACTTCTTCTTAGCCCCAGTATTTATCAATTCCATATTCCTTAATAAATTCTGTAGGTGATGAAACAAGAACCCAAATTTTTTGTTTTAACTCTTAGCTTGTTTTACCACAATACAGCGTACATTATAATTGATAATGGTTTATTTTAATTCATCAATATTGATTAAAAGGACAATTGCAGTAAAAATACTGAATTACGGTCTCCAATGTACAAAGGTAGTTACATAGGCTAATATTAATTTTTTCGCATTTTATAATGTGTAAACCTGTACAATAAGGAAACTGATATAAGGTTTACGGGTATTATGGGGGCATCCACCCCTCTCCAGCCATTCACTGATGGGCCAACTCAGGTTACCTTCTCTAAGTGCCAGTCAACAGAGTGGAATACTGAATTGATATAGTGATTTCTCCTATGGGAATTCACTAGATGAGTATGGATGGGTGGGCATTTAGAGAACAAAATCAAAGCAGCTAATAAGGAGAGGCCTGGCAATAGATCTTTAATTATGCACGTATTATGTTTGAGCAGAGGGCCTCCGATAGAGGTCAGAAGAAGGTTGCTCGATTGCCTTCTCTGTGCACTTTGCGAATGATGTGTGCAGGCCTGATACTTCATGGAGGCAACAAAGGCGATTGCCTCCATACCCCCTGGACATTGCCTTAGTGCCCTTGAAATGCTCCTGTAGAACTTTATCATTTCCTCAAAGGGTGCCCTCTATACAAGGAAAAAATGCCTTGGTGACCTTGCCCTTTCAAAATTAAAGCATACAGGACAGTGTGCATTTCCATCATCATTTTACCACCAAGATGGCATCGAAATGACGTAAATGCATAAACACCAAGTAAAACAAAAACAAGTTAAAATTCCTCCAAAAAAAAATTAACATCTGCACAAGCAAAGCAGGTTAAAAGTTTAAATGAAAATTCTCCCTTACACCACCTGCTTGGGAAAGTCAATATTATGTACAAATCTTCAACGCTTTCTGAAAATCTGGACAAAAAACACTCCACCAAGAGGGGTCAAGTGTTATGTCCTAAGCATGAGGTCAGTGCTGCAATTTACGAGCCTACAGGCACAGGACAATGGGGCAAGCTATAAACCATTCTATTCTGAGAAGTTATAAAAACAAGAACAGGAAAACTTTCAGTTAAATTTCAGTTTGGGAAATCAATTTCAGAATTGACAGAAGCTGAATTCTGGGCAGATGGCAAACTGTTGTCGGTGGAGAACTAAATGTTTTTTATATGTAATTCAAAAAGTCACATTCTGTAGGAATGATACTTTAAGGCAATAATACATTGAAGTACCCTTGATCAGTCTATAGTGTTTCTTTTTAGTGAAATCATAAAAAAGTAACTCCATGTACACATACAAGAAATCAGATATTTTAGAATTATATTTTAGGCCGTATCTGAATTGGGGTCTAAAGCTACGGCTATGGCTGTTGCTAAGGGTGTTGCTATGGTCATCCTATACCTCAACAAATAATGACGCGGAAATTTAGCTGTAGCCCTAACTGAAGCCTTCGTACTTGGCCTTAGACATTTTAGAATCCCTACATGAGTTTAAGGCCATGTCAACGAACCAAACAAAAAATATACTGATGCAAGAAAACAAAGTGCTTTAAAGTTCCTTCATGTTCGACACATGTGCCACTGCAGTAAAAAATACAGCAGCATACAATGTACACAAAACACATCAGCAGAAGAGCTAATGGGCAATTTCAATCACACATACATCTGTTTTAGTAAACTTTTAGATCAAACTTGGAGTATCCAAACATATTCTAAACAACAACAAGGGTTAAGTTCTAGTACTAGTAGTATTCAGAATTCCAAATTCAATCATAGTCTAAGCCCTACATGTAGAAAACCCGATAGGTTGAAAATGATATCTTGAGACATCCCCAGACATAGCCCCGTCATCTTTACGGGTTGTCGTCATCCTGTCCTCATTCCCATTCATGGGTTCTATTACTTTTGGAATCTCCTGTTTCAAGTGAGATGCCAACCCTAAGCAGAGTTGTTGAACTCTTCGGTGAGTGCCCCCCCCCCCTTCTCCCAAGTCCTCACCATGATGAAGATCACATCAGTGCTACCATCCACCTATACTCAGTAACATTATCCTGGACGAAAAAAATGTGACCATGGCTCCTAATCCCTGAGAAACTTGAGACCTCATCATCAAGTGCCGTTAAATTGCTAACCATACCCAAGATCTGCTTGAGAAATATACCCTTCCACAAGAGGGGGGCGAAGGGGGAAACTAAAAATCCATGTTCCCTAATTGATGAATCGACATTCCACCACAGTTACCCGGATTCCAATTGCAGAATCGCTGGATAAATTTTCAACAGAAAATGGGTTGGCGTCGTCGAGGAGAAGCAGGTAGAATTAAAATGATCAAAGAAGGAGAAGATGATAAAAAAGATAGCATGAATGTGAGGATCTCTAGATCCCGAACTGAGAATCCATAGCGTGAAGAGTCCACGAGAATTGGGTGACACACACAGGGTTAGTGTCCTCTCACACAACATGGAAGTTAAAAATGAACAAGGAGGGTGTACTCAAATATCCCTAGACTTTCTTTGGGTAAGCCAAGTGTGGAGACCCGCGACAGACGAAGAAGGAAAAAGCTGGGTGGTAGACCGGCGTCCTTCCTGCCCGTTATAATCAAATGCATTCTCAGCCCAGATAATGTCACCATCTCCCCGGCGGCTCAAGAAATTTTACACCACTACAAATTATATCTTGGGCCAACAACAGAAATGTAAAGGCATGGAGGGGAATAATGAAATGTTGTCTATGTAAAGACACATATCAAGGCAGACGTCCATTCACTATTTATTTACAACCGCATGAAACGAAAACCCTGGTAAGATTTAATTGAAAACCATATTTCATGTGCTGCAAGTATGTTTTTTTCTCTGTACCATGGGAATTGTGTCAAGAGTTCACTTGATAGAGATCGCAGAGATCGCAGATGAATGCAAGAAGATGGATGATCAATTATCAGCAGGTTATCATAGAGATACCTGGGCAGGTGTTCCTCCTACTCCATGTAAAAAGAAAAAATCTTTAAGGGTTTCATGTTTTAAAAAAAAAAAATGTTAAAACTGCTAAAATGATTCATTATAAAATAAAATAAAATCTTTAAGGGTTTCATGTTTAAAAAAAAAAATGTTAAAACTGCTAAAATGATTCATTATAACCTCGGCACATCCTCCAAAAATTCTTTGATTCTTTTACATGGGGCCTTTCTCAAACCACGGCTTGGGCTCCGGCTCAGGCTCCGCGTGCTGATATCCGTGCAATACGCGCTGCTCCAAAATGCAGGTTACAATGCAAGCTGTGTACACAGCACGCGGAGCCTAAGCCTGAGCCAGAGCCCAAGCCATGGTTTGAGAAAGGCCCATGCAGATGCATTTGCAACCCACTTTAGATGTTTGTTTGTACTGTACTTGCACAGGGCTCAATTTCATGGCTCTGCTTACAGCTGCATTCTGCGCTTGTAGCCCATAGAATCACACGCTTCAGCACAGAATTCTATGATAAGCAGGGCCATGAAATTGGGACCAAGTGAAAAGTTCCAACAACTGGACTTTAACTCTGAAAATTCTACTTACAACAATTTCCTATTTGTGTGTAACCCTTCGATAAAGTACTTTACACAGACTACATGTGTGTACTTTAAAAACTAGCTTTGTTAAAAATATTGTTAATATTAAAGTTTATCTGTAGACTTCCATTTATGCGCATTTCTACAATCACTCATGCCATAATGTGACATACTGATTACTGAAGATCTGAAGTTAAATAGACGAATCCCTTCACGATTTTGCTCTTGATGGCTATAATGGCAGTCAGGGAAGGCAACAAAGATAGCTGCAGGTACATGAAGTAATTTGGTAAGCTGTAATGTCAAATTCAATGTTAGGCAAGAAACCTGAAACATGTAGTTCAAGTAATCACATCATACTTATCATACCCTCTCTGCGAAGGAAAAACAAAGTTCTTAGAATTCAGACAGATCGGAGCATCGGAAATAATTACGAGAATGGCAAAAAAGAAATGGCCAATTTCAGAGTGCCGCAGGTCGACCGAATGTCCCATCTTTGATTGCTTTCTGTTCACAGAGGAAACGACCGCAATGATTACAGAGACGGGAAAGGGTCGTTACGAACGCAGCCTGACGACAAGCTGTCGACAACGAGTGAGCATTTGTCAGATCTGGTTTTATGCAAGGTGGCAGGCACCACAATGATTCATGACCAAACTTTCTAATGATGTTTGTAAATGAAGTTCCTTCCAGTTCAAAATGATGAGAAATAGCTATAAACCACCAGGACTGACAAGTTTTGAGATGGTGATCTCTTTGACATCAACTGCATGCAATTACATACTGTATTTTGTTGTATTTGCTAAAAGCATGAAATTGCAATTGGGAAAAAAAAAAGAACTTTTAATATGAATCTTATTTGTGTTATGCCAAGGAGAATTTTTCTAAAACAAATAAATTAGCAGGCCTGATACTTCTTGGAGGCAACAGAGGCGATTGCCTCCATGCCACTTGGTCATTGCCTTGGTGCCCTTAAAATGCTCCAGTAGATATTTACAGTTTCTTCGTAGGGTGCCCTTTACCAAGGAGAAAATGCCTTGGTGCCCTTGCCCTTTCAAAAACAAAGCATACAGGCCTGAATGAGAAACAACCAAGCAGTAAATCCTAGTGTAATTCTTCTATGTTTCCTCAACAACTTATCATCAAGAGAAATCCATCCTAGAATCCTAGATGACCACAAAGGAGTCTGAATCGGCATGAAATGACATAAGATCCCTCCTTAGTCTCCATTGATAGCAGTCTTCCAAGTATGCATTCTTCTTTTAAAATACAGAACCTCAGCCTATTGCTCAATCCACCACAAGCCACCACAAGCAGAAGATGAAAGTAATTCAATCTTCTTTGGCCACAAAAAAAAATCAAAATGTTTAAAGTCCCTGCTCGCTTCCTATTTAGAGGCCGCCCTTTTTTTCCCCTTTTTTTGAAAAAAATGATACATTTTGAACAATCTCGGATGGTATTTTTATTATGTTTTAAATAGTCAAGCTGACCTTTGTCTTTAAATATGTGGGGTGTCCATTTTAAGAGAAAAAATAAGGGCCCTCCTTTTTTTCAAAAAGGCAGGACACCAAACATGTTTTTTGGGGGGAGAGGCCTTACAGTGCTGTGAAACAGTTATCTCTTTTCACATCACCAGCAACCCTAACAGAAGCCTGCTCTTGTTTGTGCAGGAGCGGAGCACCCTATGAATGGATCTAGCTACACTAGCCATTTCCAATCCCTAATCAAACTGGCATCAATATAAAAAAAAAGCTTGGGAAAACAGGGAGAGTGTTACTGTAGAGACAAAATGTATCAACTCTATTTAGGTTGCCACACCTCTCAAGACACTTTGCATGGGATCTGATGATCCCCCTTAGCTAGGGCATAGCCTGACAACATGTTTTGTTTACACCGAAGCGTTTTGTACTGTAACACCTCCAATTCCAGTCTTGAGATGAGACTGTTTTTCTAATAGCGCCGTTATGCACATGTTCCCTCCTAGAGGATTATTTCAAAAAGGGAAAAAAAAACTGAATTCCATATTGTTATTATAACGCTGTTATACACAACTCCCTCACCGGAGGATTATTTCAAAAGGCGTTGCAACGTAGTCTCCTACTCAAGCCAGGAATTGGCAGTTTACAGTACAAAACCCCTCGCTGCAGTGTAAAACATAATCGTAGCCTAGCAAGATGGCGAGCATCTGGATGGAATGAAGTTGATACTTATTTTTCTGCTTGACAAGCTATCTTTCACTCCCACCTCCATGTGAACGTCATTCTCTGACTGCACGGTGGGAAATCTTGTTTACACAAAGAATGTGTTTGCTGCATTAGGACAAGGTGTGAGACAAACGACTTAAATGGCAAATGTCAAACTGCAAGACAAGAATTGACATTTAGGAACAAATCACCTTTCCCTATGTTAACTTTTGGTTACAATTTTTAAGGTATTTGTTGAAAACAAATATAAAGAAGTGTTTCACATCATGATCAGATTCAATGTGTCAGCATTGGCAAGCAAAAATGGTTTAGTTAATCAAAACTGATTATTATTAATTTCTCAAAGAACTTTAAAAAAAAAAATTGAATTCATTTCATTTAAAAAATATCTCTATTTGAAACTGTTTACCTTTGTAGAATTTACCTGTCTTACATAAACATCAATTCTATTGCAAGGTGTGTTTCTATTTCACAATTATTGCATATTTTTCTCATCAGTTCTGCTGCATCCCCCACCTCCCCCTACACCTCCCCCCCCCCTGCCTACATTAATTCTCAATTATAGTTATGTGATTACCTAACCGATAAACCTCTTAACATAAGTGAACCTTGTGTGGAGGTTTCAAATATCTCTCCTCCATTAATCCACTCAAAGCTTTAAAATAAGTCTCATCGCTCTCTGACATCCAGTTAAAAAACAACCTTCGTAACTTTTCACATTTTCTTTCCGGGAAAGCGCAACACAAACCATGCATGCAAATAAGGAATCGCATGGAAAGGCGCATCGTAAATGGATACAATTTTTTTTCGGTTGGTTAATTATTTAGACCCTACACAGTTGGGTGACTTCTGTGCACTTTTTGTATAATGACGTTATTTGACTTGTTCTACTTGAATGCTTCTAACACTGATTGCAAAAGGAAAGTACAGACATTAACTGAAGCTGGGCTACGTGACTTCACTAAAAAAAAAACTCCCATTCTTTGATTATTCTAAAGAAAATTTACTATGCACAAATGTGACCTTGAAAGTAACAATTTCAGCAATTTTTTAAAAAGGAGTCTGAAAGGAAATTGTACAAAAATTAACTTCCTATTAAAGTTCAAACTATTAATCTTCGTAATATACATCCGACCACTGAGAAGATACATGTAGGAAAAGAAATGTATGAATTTCTGCTAATAACAAGTATTTTAATACTTGTTATTAGAAGAAATTCATAAATTTAAATACAAACTTTAAAAACTTGTCATCAAAACCTACAGGTAACATAGAGGAAACTGAGTTTGTCCATGCTCCACAATGAGATTTTTTTCAACTAAACACCATTTCTCAGTGCTAATGTATGCCCTATAATCTATGCCCATTAACGAGCATGAACTGACCTATGGTGTTATCTCATCTAAAAATTATTGTTATATCTTACATTATACAAACTTTGTTTATTTCAACAGGGTCAGACATGTTTGTCTATACATGTTCAGCGTGTGTGTGCCTACTGAGTTCAGACAAGGTTGTCATCCTTATAACAATAGCTCCAAAGTCAAAGTCAAGAGATATTTCATACAAACACCTGACAGTGGAAAAATAAACAGTAACATCCTGTTGAGCCACCAGTCATATATAAGCCGTGTTCGCATTTGACTTGTGTGGGGGTAAACTAACGAGCAAATGGGTAACTTAACCATTGTAAGTCCAGTGTGAACAGCCCAGAAAGTTTCCCTACATGGTTTACTTGGAATACTTGGATCAGGAGTGTTTGAAGAAATGATTTCAGTAATAAAAAAATGATAGTCAGGAGCACCAAACTTTTTTCTTGTTTTTCTTTTTTTGTGGGAGGGGGTTATGAAAAGTTTTACCCATACATCTCTCTTAACTTGGCGTTCTGGACAGCCTTATCATATGGAGACATCAGATATGGAATACAATCAAAGGGAGTTGTGGGTTCGAATCCCACACAGTGGATTTTCTCCCTGATAATTTGAAAGGCATGCAGTACTTGGTGTTAAAAACAAAATAACATGCAATATGACATCAATTACATATACGAATCTTTTCATAGTCATGTATCATTTCATCATTACATCTAAAAAATAAAAATAAAGTGTTTCTGCATACTGTATATAAGTATCTAGAATTGTAATAAATTACTCATATGCAAGTCTTCAAAACACTGCAGTCAAACAAAGCTGCCATTATTAAATTACTTAATCATGAATGAAGCGCTATAAAAACACTTTGCAGTCATGCAAACAGGGACCCATCTTCTGAAGCTGACAAGCCAGAGATGTTCACAATGCCATTTGCCACTCCAATGTGTTTACTTCATGTTTTATGGTACTCCAGTGAAAAATCCTTCTAATGGACCGTTTAGTGTTCATAAAACCATAGCTTCTCAAGGCGCTTACATGGGAGACCCTTTTGGCGCACTGAGTTTAATTGCTCTTTTGAAGAAAAAAAATAGTCGGGATGATCAAAGGTGGTTACAATCAACTTGAATAAACAATGTAGCCAGATAACAATGTGGAACACTATCATGTACTTTGTTCATCTGCTCTCTAAATTGATATTCAAAGAGTAACAACACTGTCCACATATTACATTTGTTAGCTCTGTCTTTTAGATGTTTCTAAAAAAAACAAATTTTAAATTGCTGGTTATTTTGAGTAAGTAAATAAAAATAATGGGGGTTCCCTCTGCCTTAATCCATCAATTGATCATGCTTTGCTGAATAGCCGTTTAGTCATTGAGAAACGACCCTTATATTTACTTGTATGTATTATTTAAACAAAAAAGTACGGAATGCAGTGTCTAAGATTATCTTCCAAGATCTTCCATTTACAGCTAATTTGAGAATCATGAGTAGGAAGGAAGTGTGGTATTCGTACAGTACACTGATGATTATTCAAAGATACATTGGCAGAACACACAATTTAATCTCCGCTGATATACCAATGCCGTTCAGCAAAAACCAACCTCTAATGATGAAGAAATCTGGCATTCATGGGATAAAATAAGAACATTAAATTGTAAGTCATTGCTGCAGAGTGCAGACAAAATTTTCAAAACATTTTTCACTCTTACACAGATGAAGTGCAAATCATGGCAATCAGAAAACGATTTCCCTTGTATAGCGGAGAAAATTGCTTCACTGTGTGTGAAATTTCTGGCCGAAATAGTTCTCTGTCAACCATTACAAATCATTTATATAAACTGCTGACTGCCTTTAAAATACACACCGCACTATATTTTCAGTTTCAACAGTCCATCATCAGGAAGATTACTCTTTATCTGTGAAGTTGATTTTAGACGGTCTTTGAAACATCAAGTATGGTATACCAGTAATAACATTTGATGAGTGACACTGGATTCCTGAATACTGTGGACTGATTCTTCCTTTGCATGAGTGTGAAACACCTACATGTACAATGTCAGGCCTGATACTTCACGGAGGCAATGCAGGCGATGATTGCCTCCATGCCCCCTGGTCATTGCCTTGGTGCTATTGAAATGCTCCAGTAGAAACTTACTATTTCCTCACAGGATGCCCTTTACCAAGGAGAAAATGCCTTGGTGCCCTTACCCTTTCAAAAACGGAGCATACAGGCCTGCAGGCAGGAACTGTCTCTCCTAAGATATTGCTTAAATCGTTTGTGTTATTGCTTTTTACTTGCCATCTTTTGTTTAAGTTTTTACTGCAGTTTTAGAATGTTTAATGTATAGTATACAAATGTGTATTTTTATGAGCTAGGTCTGGGAGAGCACATCTTTTTTGATGACAGTTTTTGGACTTTTGCTCTTCCCTGGACGGCCAGTGCTTGTTTTATTGTTTTGCTTTTTTTTTGTCCGAAGAATTAAAATAAAAAATAAATAAATAAAATAAAATTAAATACATTTCTGTACGAACAGACAACTCATGGACCCACCAATGAATGATTGCCATTAATTCTTTCAGACCCAAGAAAACACAAGACTCAAGCTGTCCCATGTGTACATATTTCAGTTTAGTCTAACAGCCCCTGCCAGGCACATGGCTCCTAAAAGAACATTCTGTTTACATCATAAAAATAAAGGAAAAACATGAAGATATCCGTCACATTCACTGACAAGCCTGCCATAGGGACGCATTACAAATTGCTCTTTGACCCACACACATCACCATCAGAGAACACAAACCATACCCAGACAGGTACAAGTTTTACTTGTTTTTGGGCTCCCATTCTTGCCCCCCCCCCCTTCCTTTCCCAATCTGAATCATCAGGGATTCAATGCAGGTATCCAGCTACCACCATCAAAGATATCGGTGACTGTAAATCTATCCAGCATTGTCCTGAATACATATTCATCTTGCGGCATTATCTTACGCAACTAGATGCTCTCCCGACCCTAGACAGTCAAGCAATACACAATTATGGCAGGAAAGGGGGGTTCACATCGTAAGAAATGGGGTGTATGAAAACCAGAAAAAAATATTGTTGTTCCGACAAAATAGTAGGAAACAAACCATTCGAAACCGACTGGGTAAATATGTATACAAATTTTGGGTGTTGGTTGGGTGCTTTACCAACACAGAAGTAGTGCACAGGCACATAAGACCGCAGGTCGACCTTTCAGAAAATCCATAGGAAACAGGTTCAAATTTCAGTGTAGGCCTACATTGTATGTTCAAATCCGCCTGTAGTCAATTTTTTTTCATGATCACATTAACTTGATTCCACATAAATATTTGAGTTTTTTATTAAAACATGTGACAAGCTCCTTGAGAAAGTGTTTTCATTACTGAGAAGAAAATTATTGACTTGCAAAACTATCCATACCGTTAAAATTCATTTTCATAAAAATATTACTATTTAAATGTTTTTTATAAAAAAAGAAATTCTTAAATCTTCTTGCAAATATCAATATCCAATATGAAGAAATATCCACAGATTCAGCTTGGAAGATTTATGTGCTCTTTCAAAACCGATGCCAAGTTATTTATCAAGTTAGAGGAAAAGGAACGATTTGAATAAAGCAATAATTCAGCAATAACCACGTTGATTTACAACTCTCTCAGTCTTCTATGATACACCAGGTGTATCTGAATGAATAATGAGATTAATGGAGACAGCAGTCTGAAGCTCACCTGAAATTTCCAATCAACTTGATTTAGATGGCAGCTTCTTCAGGCCATGAACAGGTTGTTGGCTCCAAGAAAAATTGTATCTTGAAATGACTTGAGAGAAACAATAAATAATGTGTGTCCCCCCTTTTTTTTTACAAGCTTGGATACAATGTTCAGGCCTAATACTTCACTGAGGCAACAAGGGTGATTGCCTCCATGCCCCCCTGGTCATTGCTTTGGTGCCGTTGAAATGCTACAGTAGAAGTTTCCTCATAGGAAAAAAACGAAGCATACAGGCCTGAATGTGAGTATCATTCACACCACGCCCATTTAACAGCTTTTTAATTTTTTTGATTTCAAGCATGAGACATAATTATCAGCTTGGGAAAGATCTAAACGCAACAACAAAAGCGGGCTTTTAGACAGTCACTAGTTATCGCAAACAATAAGGCATGCGTGGCTGTCTACAACAGCAGTTCCCACAACTCACAACAGACCTTCACTCAAAGGTACAAGTGCAGTGACATCATCTCTCCGCTATTCCCCTGTCTTTCACGATCAATTTCTCTCGATTTAACCACTACTCCTAAATAGATGCAGATGATACAACATCCCAAGCTGGTTTTCTTTTTCTTTGTCTTTTTCTTTTCAATACACACTCAAGAAGGTAGAGGGTGTAAACACAGGGGGCTTTTAAGGAACGCATTCCTAAGAGCTGAAGTCCTAGCCCCCCTCTAAACGCTAGCGAGTGCACACTGAGCCCCGGTCAATAGGAATGAGTACTGGTTGAATCATTGAATCCGATGAATAGTTTGGACTTAAAAAGAGAGAGACCGAGAGCAATGAATCCACCGAGAGATAAAAGAAGTGGATAGGATGGAGTGAGGGGAGGATGGCTTGTTGCCCT
The DNA here is from genome assembly GCF_032118995.1 of Asterias amurensis. Classification (NCBI taxonomy): domain Eukaryota; kingdom Metazoa; phylum Echinodermata; class Asteroidea; order Forcipulatida; family Asteriidae; genus Asterias; species Asterias amurensis. The sequence goes on from NC_092649.1 coordinate 16,399,997, forward strand.
GGTTCAATAAACCACTGCCAGCTGAGATTTTCAAAAACGACATCATTTACATACTTTGATGCTCCTATAAATCTCACTACATTTGGAGGCGGGTTATTAAAAGTTCTGTGCACAAAAAAATATGTTGGTTTGAGTCCCACTCTAGTAAAATTGTCTTTGTTCAACCCCCAAATCATAAAAAAAAAGTACCCAGTCAGTTTCCCTTGTGGTTTATATTGATAAAAAAATATGTTATTAAAAAGCCTGGGAAAAAATTACTTTGTGAGGAAAAAGTCTTTATTTTGGGGTATTAAATAACAATATGGTGTCAAAAAACAAACACTTCATTTTGTTTTACAGATGTTCCACAAAGTGAAGCACAAGGTCCACACTTGCAGTGTCTTACTCATTCTGAATAATGCTCTCAGGATGAGAAGCAGACAATGACAAATTTGAAGTCCGAATGTCCGACTTAATTTATCAGCTGCCTCGGTTTCAATTGTCGGCTGTTTTCCCGCAGATATACCTCTAAGTGTTTCGCAAACACCATATGTCACGTGTCTCGGAAACACCGCTTAATTTAGTCTTTCTTTTCTACAGGTAGGGAAAACTGGGATGAGGGTTTTTTACTCAGGTTCTGGTGAAACTCAGAGTGCTAAGTATAAAGAATGATTCATCCATCCAAGACAAATTTCACTTGTTAGTTAAAATGAGGTTCAGCAAAATGATAATCATGACTATAAGACTTAAGATTGAAGAAGGGATAATTTTTTGTTTACACTGGTATGCAAGCCTGGGGCCAGTGATTTCAGTGTCGAGCCAGTAAACCTGTGACTTGACAAGTTCGGCTGGCTTGTGTTTTTTCAATTGAGTAACAATACTTCATTGTTTTTAATAATAAAAGCAAACTATGTTTGAATGTTTACTTTGAGTCCCATAAATGTCTTTCAGTTCTGTGAAGTAATGAAGTAAAGACAAATTGAGATAAAACTTCCCAAACATGCCTTTCTTAGTGCTGTTTAAATTTTTAAAAATTAAACATGTTAAAGAAACACGTTGCCTTGGATCGGGTCGAGTTGGTCTTCGAAAGCGTTTGTAACCGTTTGTTATAAAATGCATATGGTTAGAAAGATGATTTAAAAGTAGAATACAATGATCCACACAAATTTGCCTCGAAATTGCATGGTTTTCCGTTTACTTTACGAACTAACACGGTCGGCCATTTATGGGAGTCAAAAATTTGACTCCCATAAATAGCCGATCGTGTTAGTCGACGAGGAAAAAGGAAAACCACGCAATTTCGAGTGATACTTGTGTGGATCATTATATTCTACTTTTAAAATATCTTTCTAATCATATGCATTTTATAACAAACGGTTAAAAACGCTTTTCAAATACCAACTCGACCGATCCAAGGCAACGTGTTCCTTTAAATGCAACATTGTCCAGGTGTCAGGAAGTTTGTTTTTTATTTTCCTTTTTGGTTATGTAAGAATATTTCTGGTCCAGTAAACCGGTACTGCAGTCTTGTGGATATTTCCCACAAATTTAAGCCCTGAAGTATGACCAAATGCATGTACAGTCGTTTACAAATGAACCTTCTAGAATGCAAAATACAAACAAGAAGTCGGTCAAAGATTATATACGCTGTGCATGGTCCCAACCTACTCCTGCATCATTAACTTTCTCACTCCTTCATTAGTTTTGCTCGTAACGCCATTTACGATATTTACTTTATCTGATGAGGGTACAAAATTTCCAATTCCCCGTTCTGACTCCTTGGATGATAAATCAGACGATACTTCTCTGGGGCAACAAACAGGAAAGACTAAGTTTCATCATCGCACTCAAAGAACAAAATTAATGTATAGCTGGAAATTTTCTTGCGGCTTCAATTTCAAGTGTCAGAGCTGAAGGATGGCAAGATGAATGTTTAGCCAGTTGCTAAGTGATGATGGACTTCTTAATCACAGAAGTTGAGTTGAGAATCAAAATGAAAATTACACTTCACGAAGACTCTCCACAAAACAAAATTTTATTCCCAAGAAAAGATTTTGTCCATCTTTTGTGGGTAACCACTACTTTTATGCGATGTGTGTTAATTATTTTATATTTAAAACATCCCGTCAAGTAGAATTTTATTCACCAAGTGTTGATCCATGAACACATGTATGCCCCAAGTATTCCTAATGAATTTTAATTCATTTATTAGTATTTTGTTTGATTGCAGAATAAATGCATGCCTCAAAACCTGCACCAAATTGCCCAAAGTATGCTCATAAAGCATTCAGAATTCAGACAAATTCATTCACGCTCAACATCTCAAATAATCTCATAAAAGACTATAATAGGAACCATCAGCATGTTCACTTGAATATGCATCATTCCTCATTCTCATTGTTATGCAAATCGAGTGCCCTCTGAAGCCCTTCCCAGCCTTTCCAAGTTGCCCATTCCCCCCTTCTCCCCTAGACACCCATCTTAAATTTCACTCCAGTGGCTATTCACTGCCATTTTTTCTCCTCTACCAAGGAGAATTTTTTGATATTCACAACACAGGAACTGCATTCAACCAGGACGATGTGAAGCACCTATCGCGTTTCGCCTTCATGTAAACCAGAGTGCCTGCCCATTGAGTACCCCCATTCTGAAGAGTGCGGTAAATATAAAAACCCAAAAAAAAGAGATGCATCTGCGTAAAATCATATCTGTTACAAGCAAAATCCAGAAGCCAACGAGGTTCAGGAAAAACTGTGGAAACCCTAAAAGTCAAGTAGGAAAAAATATTGTTCAGTGCATAGAAGTAAGTTCCTTCCATGTGAGGAATAGGTTAGAGTGAGAGAACGATCTGGGAAAGTTCTTCACAAGAGCTCTGTCAATACACAAGGGCAGAATTTGATGCAGAGGCGGGTCGATATTAGGCTTTAGCTCAACATCCGCTGTCGCTTTAATGGGATATTAGAGAAATGGGGGAAGAGAGGGAGAAAAAATTGAACTCAAATGGGAAATCAGAGATGGATCTACAAGTACTGGCCATCGACTGTTTTTGGATTCAGTATTCTCTACCATTTTGGGTAACATAGGGGCTCTATTAGACAGCATCATAAATTATTTAAGCTTTATCGATCAAATTGTACTTTGGGGACTTTTTGAAGAAGAAAAAAAAAACAAACACACACAAAATAACAATCAAAGGCAATGTTAGGATTGGGCTCTTTCTTTGTGAATTTGATGACTGAACAATTGGCAGGTCTATTGACGTCTGTAAGTCCATAGTTGAAAACGGGGCATTTTCACAAGACTCTAAGTCTGGCTAAACTGACAGCCATCGATGGTTTATCACTCCCTCAGAGAATGCTTTCGAAGAAAAAAAAACTAAGTCAGCTAAGTGAATAACAACTCTCTCCAGTAATACAATTTACTTAATTCAGAGTACTGACAAACTTAATTTGGCTGGAGGAAAAAAAATTGCGTGATTGGTCAAACAAAAACTAATTCTTAATTCTAACCGAAGAACACACACGTTCATCAGCTCCGGACATCAGACAATGAAACTCTGAAGGCGTAATCTGAAACACACAGCTAATATTTGTCAATCGGGAAACAAAATCCAAACATTTTTGTTGACAGTTATCAATCCCAACTGCCTCAAGGTCTAGCCCCCTCCTACCCCAGACAAGAAATTACAATTGCATTTGGCAAAACCGCCTCTTCTTTATCTATCTGATCAGCGGCGATCTGAGGCTTTCATTACACCAAATTAGTCGGGATTATGGCCTCGCTGCACTCCGACTTTGATCTTCTTCTCGTTGACTGAGTACATCGCTCCAAGAATCATGAATTATTCATGAAGAGACAGTGAGTGACCAATGAAAACTGTCCTACAGGGAGGATGACAGTATTGATGACTCACGCCATAAAACCCATGAAAATCGGTCCCAGCACTTGCCCTAATGAATAAAGATGAGGCTGTCTGTGTATTGCTTGTCACATCCTGACGAGGGCAGTTACGACAAAATGAAATGAGAATTATAAGAAAACGAGCTGGGAATCCTAGTTTTGTATGCATCCTTAAGCCTAAGGTGGTGGTGATCCCCAAACGAACCAGAAGTGTAATATGCTCAGGGTGAAAGTTTCCCTGACAACAAAAGGAAATGAAATCCTTATCTGGTCCAACTGGGTTTTTTCTCTTCAAGTTAATCTATTCAGTGCAGTTGTACATATTGTCACCCACAATGCACCCTCAAGCCCAAAAGATCGCATAATGTGGAGATACAGGCGTATGTTTCACAATGATTTAAAAGGATTACAACTCATCGTATAATGTTTCAATTCCCAATGGCTTCTGCCACACCAGTCTTCCATCAGTTCCTTCAGGTATCATCTCCATATTTCCCTTGATACTTCCATGAAAGGTAATTAGAAACGAAAATCATAATTAAAATCATGAAAAATTCCACGAATCACCAAATCCATTCGACAACAAAGAGTGCAGTCTGCTAGCCATTGTTCCTGTTATGTACATTGTAGAATAACTCGCTGGAGATGTTCTACTTTGGAATCCCTCCCATGGCAGACAAACACCAGGACGCCCAAAGAAGACCTATATTGACCAATTGATGGAGGATATCGGATGCAGATTCGAAGATCTACCAAATGCAATGAACGACAGAGAAAGATGGAAGAAACGTGTCAAAGAAAGCCGAGCACATGTTGATGGTGATCACAAGGGATAAATATTGAAATGCAGTCACTTGTTGAGGTTTTTGTCAACAAAAGTAGTACACACCAAACAGAAATTATATCTAGAGAAACACTCACGGACTACATGAACTCTAATTTTCAATTTAGCAAAATTTTAAAACGCATTGTCGAGAATGGGAGTCACCATTCATAAAATTTAAAAGCAACCCAAAACTCAGCTAATATGTAAATTTCTTTTGCAAACAACCCTGTCGCCCGAACCAATTACACCCATCACTCAAGGAGGCGAGTCGCCATTCCTGGCATTGTCCACACACACGTATGGTACAATATCAGCACACAGTCAACAATGACATCATCAACGAACACACAGAATAATTTGGTTACGGGGCAAATGTGCATATTTACTATTCCATTTTGAATAAAGTCCATTTGCTAATGAGATGTGCAGGTAGAGAATCAACAGATGGAATATTTGGGTCGAACATATTTTTTTAGGAATTAAATTTGATTACATTCAGTGACTCATGATTTAAATAAATGAAGGTATTTTTTTATAAAACCATTCTTTATTATGTTCAACCAGACCCGATTCTTTGTTACTTATCTGAGCTGGGAATAAGATTCATTTTTTGCTTGTACAACAGTCTTCGTGCATAACCTTTGTCATCTAATTTGATGAGATAACCTCTCAATTGACAAGAATCTGCTTACTACGATGAGTTTTCTGGCCCCAAACTGCACCATGCAAATACTTGTGTTGTTTTGGGCGCATTTTCTTTTTTCAGAATTCAAATTCAAAAATAGCTCTGTACATATAGGCCTGTTACTGTTAGTGTTATAAACCATTAACAAAAATGTTGCATTTATTGATTTAAAAATGCAACTTAGCTCTTAAAATTAAAAATAAAGAAATAACTTTTTACCAGTGTCATGACTTTAATCATAATGCGTTATTCTACTCCACAGAGGATTCATGATATGGTTGGCAAAGCCCAAAGGTACTACATTACCCTCTAACCAATGTGCCAAATATCCCAACATACGATACAACACACAAAACCTATGTAGTATAGGAATGTGTAGTATTTGCCTACAAATTGCCTCCTAATCCCCAGAACAAGATTGGATAATGCAGTGTAATCTTAAAACTCCCCATGGTGGGGCTGGAGCCAGTGTGCTGACAAACAGCTCACCATTCCATATACACTGGTTTCATCATCCCTCTCCCAACAGACAGGATCCCGTTTCAATTTCCTTGCAAATTCCTTGAGATAGGTGGCTGGATTGGATGAGCCCCGAAGCGCTGATGATGATATACTAAGATTATTCTATTTTCTGTCTTAAGGTGAACCCTCTGGAAAATTTAACTGCAAAGGGTTAACAAATAATACACATCTCTTCTGGTAGTTTGTTTGAACCGTTAGCTTGTTACATCATTGTTTGAACCGTTAGCTTGTTACATCATTAAAGTAACCAGCAAATTCATGACTTCTGTAATCTTGTTGGGGGAAAATAACGATAAGAACTTTGGATGTGGGTCTTTCCAAGATGATTGATGGAGACTTAGGTATCACATGTGCTTTCTGTTCAGAAGAAAGACAAAAACATGGTAATGCTGGATATGTATTAAGAGACTGCAGATCTTCCTAATTAGGATATGCGTGTGCGGCATGATAAATCATACTTTAAGAAGCAAGTGTCTAACCAACCCTGCCGGGCTACCTTAGAGCCAAGTTTGGCCAGCCTACCTAAGAGCCAAGTTTGGCTAGCCCACCCGGCTACGTACCATTAAGTTTGACTTGCCTGTTGAGCCACTTAATAGCCAAGTTTGACTAGACCACAGCTTTTCTGACTAGTTTGTTCATGACGGGCTAGTGACTAAGTCAGGTCTTGTTTGTAATCATGATCAGAGTTCTTATGAAATTGACAAGTGGACCCATCCATGGATCAATTATTTAAGTATCTTAAGTTATACAACTTTATATAGCGTCATTAGTGAGTCGAAGTATAATCACAGAAATCCCCTGATGCCATTTCATCTGCAGCAATAACTACTTCATGTTGCACTACATACACTGTGTTGGAACTCCATGTTCCTTAGTATTCCCTGATACACAAGGCAATCATGACTTGTTTCTCTAGAGGACAAAGACAAGTCAAGCCAATTCAACACCACTACTCTCCATCCTCCTTGACTAAAGAAGTAGTGATACAAGAGACTGCACACGTAAACAACATCCTTGAATCTTGAGAAAAAGGGGTTGCTGCGTTGACATGACAATACTACTGATTCCCACATCCCACAGGCAAGGTTTACCTGTGCAAGACTGTTTTTACTCATGTCTGTTTTCTGGCTGTCTTTACTCAAACTCTCCAATGCCAACAGTAACAAGGTTGAATTTTGTTTATAGTGTTGCATTTTTGTTCGTTTTTGTATTTTCCATTGTTGTTATTACTGTTTTGAATGGTAGAATGGAGTTTAAGCATCATGTAAACTGTATACAACAAAATGGCAAAATAATTATTTACTAGACAATTGTATCAAGTTACTTATCTGCGGCACATAATGAAATCCAATTTGGCCAGTCCTATCTTTAGGTTTTCAATTATCGCTTGGTGCGATCCATTGTAATCATCATGTGGATCTTCCGACATCTCAAGAACAGGCATTGTCCTCTTCCAAATTGAGGAACGGTATTGGAAAGATATCTTAAAGGAAATCTATAACTGGATACTCTTCCCTCTAAAACTGTGTTTTGTTTATCATTGAATGATTCATGCTGAGCGAGATTATGAGCAGGACCTTAGGAGCACCCTCTTTAATTGATATTAATGAGATTTTTCTTGTAACATTCATTTTGTGATCACTGAGTTTGGTTTACTGGTATTGTATTCAGGGTATCTCAAGAAGAATTGCACTGGATCCCCTGGGCTGCACCTGGGCCCAATTTCATAGAGCTGCTTAAGCAAAAAATTCTGCTTAAGCAAAATAATCCATGCTTAGTAAAATCAGAATACCGGCCAAGACTCCACTCAATTGTTATGCTAAGTAAACAATAGCTCAATACCAGTGTATTGCAATGTATATGGCATGAAATTTTGGCGAGTAACCTGTGTAAAATTAGCAAGCCATTTTCGTGCTTAACCAAATTTTTTGCTTAAGCAGCTCTATGAAATTGGCCCCTGGTCATTACGATCTTCTCAAAAGATAACAACAATGTTTCAGGAGCGGACCTTGGAATAATCCCTAGTCTGACAAATTGCAGAAATTCCTCTGACCATGAAGGAGGAACTCTAGCCAGAGGCTGGGTTGTTTACTCTTCATTTGGCAGACATCTTTATTTGTCTGCATTTGTAGAAGTCTAAAAAGAATTTAACTACAGAATGGTCTCCGGGACACTGGTTCAAAAAAATGTTGTTTTGGGAAGATCATACTTAATTAATACTTTGCTTTTGAAATGTTTAAGACTAACTTCTTATTGGACTTCATTCATAAACAGGTGCTAACAATTTCAAGCAAACTGCAGAAATATTTATATATCATTCCTGCAAATGCTACGATCTGGCAAACTCTTAAAAATACTTGAATCAGACACAATTTGATTTAAGACGACAGCTTTTTAGACTTCTTATAATTACTTGGACCACTTTATACTGAGGATAGAGCATCAGATTATAAAGTCAACACTATTTGTTTGTTCTGATACTCAATAATCCAACAGCACTTCTTAAATTAAAATAATCATTGCTTTAAAGCCATTGGACCCTTTCGGTAAACAGTATTGTCCAAGGCCCACACTTCGTGTATCACAACTTCTATATCAAATAACAAACCTGTCAAAATTTGGGCTTAATCGGTCATCGGAGTCGGGAGAAAATAACGGGAAAACCCACCCTTATATCCGCGCATTACGCCATGTCTCGTTAACGAGAATTGATATTGTTTTACTGTTTTCTCAAAAAGTAAAGCATTTCATGGAATAATATTTCAAGAGAAGTATTTCACCACTACATGTACCTTCTGTAAACCCTGTAAGTTATTTGTAAATCTGTGAACTTTTGGGGTTTTTTCTGTACCGACAGGGTCCAATGGCTTTAAAGATCGCTTGAAATTATTTTTTTGTTTTTATAAAGGCCTACATGTACGAATGTAGGATCACAACCTTGCCTTTGGGGAACCTTGCGGAGATGATCACAGCCTGATTAAACTATAAATCTATCATTGCAAAGCAATCATGCCTTTCTCCCGAGTACATGACGAACTTACACATACGGGGTGGTAACTAAAAGCAAATCTGATGAATTATGCCTTAACCTAGATGTAGGTTAAACTCATTACAAACCGAGATATTGGCATGAAATGATACATAGAGGGAAATTCTATTATGGAAAATGTAGGCTAATACAATAAAGCATTTTATACTCAATTTTAATATCAGCCCATTTTAGTCTGTGAAACACTTGAGATCTGAATTGTTTGATAAAGACAGTTCCCTATAGTCGCACCTTTACAAACTGTGGTTTATCGAATTAAATGATGTCAAGCATTACATCGCTTTGGAAATTTCTGGCTAGTCCACTTAGTATTTTTTACAATCATTTAGCGCAGCCCTCATGTACAATGCTTCATAAAAGGCACATCTTTGTAGATTTAAACACCTTCATTTTTTGTGTACAGTTGTATCTACGATAGTTTTTCAATTCTAGCTTTCCAGTTACGCAAACCTATTGTCCTTTACTTGAAAATATTTCTGCTGTGGAACAAAGAGGATCAATAGTATTGCAGAAAGGGACACATAGTCATAGTGTTGTAGAAAATAAGTAACCACAGTTTAAAATGCTTGGTTCCTTTAAAGCGTGAATGGATATTTATACACGTATCCCTCAAGCAAGTATTTTCTCTCAAAATAACAGAAATGATCGCTTGACTGTTTTAACAGTATTTCTGTTTTTACACAAGTGTCAGCAACAGTTTCTTTCAACTCCAACACCAGTCCATCCTGGTCGATAGCTAAGCAAATATGACAAACATAAGAGGAGGGGGTTTTTCTTTACAGACACATCAACTCCCTGGGGCTGTGTACTACTTGGCCCCTCCCCCTCTGACCTCTCTATTCTTAGGGAGGTGCTCATTTGCACCAAGGGAGATTAACTAGAGAGGGGTGCGGACAGTCAAGAATCAATATTTGCATGTTGTTCCAAGCAAATCAATGGCGGGGTGCTTATTGTTGTGATGAGAAGTTTTCCTTTTATTTGTTTTCTGACGTGGGAATATACAGTACCAGCCACTTTGAGAAAGACAATCTTCAAGATTCTGAGCTTTCTGAAGCACTTAAACTAAACTAATTGGTAGTGGCTCAAGCTTAGTGGTGGTACAAGTGACACTTGTTATTAGAACAAACTCCTTTCTGTTCACTATTAAGTCATTCCATTGAATATCATTACAGCACTTTACAACTTGGTAGACAAAAATATATATTTTATCACTTTCTACATTTATCCTTTAACTTTTTTTTGTTTTGTGCTTTAAAATACTTGAATCTAAATAAACTGTGAAGACAAGTGTTCTTCAACAGTACTGTATGTTTCTCTTGTTTCTTAAAAGCTGTAATATCTGTGCAAATTATTTTACAAGAAAATAGAATTAGCTGTTGCAAAACTGCTTACCAACCAAAAGGACCCATGGTATAAATGAACAAAAAAATTAATGGCCTGACCTTTCGACCCTAGCTAGCAGAGTCTTTCTCAAGGGCCAAAAACAAAATTTCTTTTGAAAATAGGTAAAATTATGTGTTAACTATGTGATTAGGTGAAAACGTTGGCTGCGTTTCGTTTATCTGATTGCAGTAAGGAAGATGAACCTTTACAAAAACTGTTGATTGATACTCAATTGATCAGACCCAAAGCTTGCCAACATGTCGGCCCCTATTTAAAAATTCCAAACAATTCTGAATTGCTCAGCCCCTGTGCTCTTTCAGACCCATCACAGAGGATACACCGCATCTTCTCTTGCTGACAAAACATCCTCACAGGATTCCAATAAAATTTAAAAAGGAAAACGAACAAAACACGCCTGTTCATCCGATTTTGTCACTAATCTGTACATTAGCGAACCAGTATTAGTGACAGAGATTTACAGAACATAATTGCCCATGTTGATAGTGTACTAGAAGGCTTAGACATCTGTGTAATTGGCACTACATTTGGGATTATCTCACTAAATTGCATTCTATTGTTGCACTGTTGGTCCTTCCAGGTCCTTCCAGGTATTACGGTAACCTTCAATTATGGTACATTTCTACATGTAGACTACATTGTATTCGACAAAATGTGAAGGCACTCCAATCAGAACCTGTTAAGGACATTTCTTTAACTTCAGGAATGTGAAAACATTCCTTTGAAAGGCGATACCTGATAGTGTTCATACTTACAACCTCGTTGCAACACAATTTCAAATAAGTTCGTATGAACACCTGTATCATGTACATGTAAATCTTAAGACATAATTGTTATTTAATAGATCTAACAAATCATTTCAGTACCCGCTGCTAAAAAATAGAATTCAAACTTCCTGCTTCTATAGCCACCGGGCTAGCTCGGTGTAAAGACATCTGCTCTAGCAATGCACAGGTCATTAGTTTGAACCCCACCCGAAAAATTTGCCAGTGGATTTTTCTCACAGAACTCGCAAAAGTGCTGAGTAGGCCTACAGTGCTAAACACACACCGCAGTAAGGGGGAAAAAAAAACAATATTTTATTGTTTAAAAAATTAAGTAGTTGAGTTAAAATATGTCAGGTGTGTCTAAAGTATTGAGTGATTCAAACATGTCCAGGGCCCAATTTCATAGAGCTGCTTAAGCACAAAATTTTGCTTAAGCACAAAATTCATTGCTTAGTAAAATCAGATTACCGGCCAAGACTCCACTCAATTGTTATGCTAAGTAAACAACAGCTAAATACTATTCATAAGCAATGTATATATGGCATGAAATTTTGGCTAGTAACATGTGTAAAACAAGCGAGCTATTTTCGTGCTTAAGCAAATTTTTTGCGTAAGCAGCTCTATGAAATTGGCCCCAGCATTTTGGGCCAGGATATCATTCATCATGCCATCAACCATGACAAAGAAAGCGGCTTGTTATTAGAATCTCAAACATGTTTTGTCAAAAAGTGAAACATAAATCAACAAACCTCTATCATCAGTTCAGCAATAAATCTATTCTAATAATTGGTCTTGTCTTCAGAGTTGAATAATGCAAACACATTCGGCAAAGCAGCATCTTACACCTGGATGCAATCCATCATCCATTCTAACATTGCAATAAGAAAATGTTGTGATTGTCCCACACATGTTACTACCAACAAATATACCATCCAGTATCACTTCGGGGAATTCATATGGTGAGTAGATTGCTGTCAAAATGAGATGACGATAATTCTTCCTTGAGATAATCCTCTGTCAAGTTCAGCCTGTTAGTGTACATGCAACACTGTATACATATGCTCAAATATGCATCCCTGTGGAGACACCTTTTGTTCTTTCCATTGTCCCTGTACTTTAGACTTTCCATAAGACTTTGTACACAAAATTCATTGAGTCCTTTAATTTTTCCTTTTTTTCGTTCTATCCTTGGTCTTCAGAAGGAACCGAATATGAGCACACTGACTCAAAGCAACATACACACCAAGATAACCAGCTAATGTTTCAGGATTCTTAAAATTGATTTCTGAAGACTGACATGGTCATTGCTAGGATTTTTTTTTCCCATTTTGTCAAAGCATTGTTAGATTATCATTAATCCCCCAAAGATACTCGACCACATCGTACGTGTCATGTACACGTAGGATGCAATCCCAAAGGAGCAGAACATTGCCCAGTCTCAACTCTAACTTCCTGAAATCTATATTTCATAGCATCTTTTGAAATGTCCCTTTATCCACATTTGCTTATATTTATCAGCACAAGACTGTTCATTGCTTTTGTTTGAAGGAATTTGTGGAGTAGAACGAAAAAGTTGATTTCCCTTGGTTTGAGACTGATGGATATAATTGTACAACGTTTCAAAGACGGGCAATTGCACGCATACCGAGACCAGCCCCATTTGCTTCGTTTTTGAAAGAGCAAGGGCACCCAGGCATTTTCTCCTTGGTAAAGGGCACCGCATGAGGAAATTTCTACAGGAGCATTTCAAGGGTACCAAGGCAATGACCAACAGGGGGGCATGGAGGCAATCGCCTCCGTGAAGTATCAGGCATGCAAGACTGACAATTGCATGCATACTGAGACATCCACAAAGGATTTCCCATTAGAAACTAAGCATTTGTTAAAAAACAAACATACTTGAGAAGCCTTTCCCTCAGAATATACATCCCTCTCCAGGATATATTCATGATCAGGAAGAGTTTGCTCCTATAATCAACTCATTGCTGCATAGAGGATCAGGGTGCAAACACTGATTTCATTACATTGATAATGTGCTTCACTTGTTTACCATCTGCCCTTGTTCCACAATGAGAGTTCATTCAACATGTAACTTCATTACCGTTGTTTTATTTGCATGAATAATTGCGCCACAAGCTTCACCTTTCTGCGTATGGAAGGAGTGCTTCAAGCTACTTGCTTCTAATTCCATTCAATGTTTAGGTAAACGATTTCAAAGGTTTTAAATTCATGATCAACATTTATGTTTACAAACTTAAAAATAAAAATTTGTTATTTCAACTCAAAATGAGGAGTTTTTGTTTTTCTTCATATTTTCCTAAATTGTGAGCACAGCATGCTCTTGCTGTTATGCCATTCAAAGATGTCATATTTTAGTTTTCATTCAAGAGCAGATTCTCTCCTCGCTCAATCAATAAGCTTTCTAGTTTGACACCATGCTGTGCTCTCGGTGATATTTCACAATACGAAGCAAAAAAACGTCTAATCTGTTAAAGAAACAAGTTCGCCAGACACTCAGTTTCAACACAGCATGTCCACTTCTCATCATCTGTGAACGCATGGTGCTGCACAGCGGCATAACACAGCAGTAAACCACAACCCACCATGGCTGATGACCAACATGAACCTGGGCAGATGTTGTGAGGTCTGTAAAGACACCTCCTGTAATTTCATACAGTCCTCCTTTTAAAGGGGTTTGGGGAGGTTTTTGTACGAAACAAAACACTAACCTCCCCCAATTGAAACGGTTTTAAAGAAAATGACTGTAGAAAGCTTTCCTAAAAATACTACTTGCGGAGGTGCTGTAAAAACGAGTGCAGTTTCACAAAAATAATTTTCATCTCAGTGAGACGAAAATCATTTTTAGAATGTACAATGGATTTACGCGACTCTCCAGAAAACATTGTTCAATGATTTTCTTTTGTTGTCTCAAAAAATTTACGACTAATAAAGCTGAAACTTCTACAGGTAAATTATATTACATACATGTACATCTTCACTCACAGCGAGTAGGGATTCACGTTATGACCAAAAACCTGATCTACAAAAGGTACCAAAAACCCTTTAAGAGAGTCAGGACTCTCACATATCAACCTCAGCCTATTGTGGCCATGTGAGCTCTTGGCCAGCTTGAGTTACACCCAAGATCCTACATTCTCTCACATGTAATACAGGCGGTATGCTTTGCAGTACAACCAACTAACCACATTATGCATCGGTTCACTGTTGCAAGCAAAAGGACTGATCTTATTTGCGGCAATGATGCCTAGACTTGTCAGTTATGGCAGAACAGCCGCGCAGGTGAAGAGAGTAAATGACTGCAGGAGGGGAGGATGTACAGCAGTGTAACCTTTTCAAATCTTAGCAAACAGGAAGTATAGAAGAAGAAATGAAGCTGTTGGCGAGCCAAACTCTACTCCTTCAGGGGAACATTATGAAGCAGGCATGCACAACATGAGCAAATAGATTATTCCTCCTCATCTTCCATTGATGAAGTTGGTTACATTGTGACTTGAGGGTGAGGTAGGCCTACATGTACATAGGCATGGATTTTTTCCTGTCACCGATATACATGTAACCAGTGTACTGGTTATAAATGTAGGACAGATGCATCTTCACTGCACAGTGTGTAGGCCTAAAGTGTACTTCAACAGTCCTACATTGAATACTCTTAAGGACCAAACAAATTTACCTGACGTGAAGCAGAATAATGCAAAGCAAAGCTACTCTGTAAATGAGAGGTTTACCTTCCCTGAAACTTTCCCTTTAACATGCATGTATACTTCAACTCTCATAGAAGAAACATAAAACAGAAGACACATTAAAAAAGACCCCTGGCAGTGTTATTTACGGCTGCCTGGGGTTTTAAGTTGAAAACAATATCAGGCCAACCACAATCCAGTGCCTGCAGTTTGTCAAAATACGTCTTTTTCACACCTTAACCAACATTCCAACACCACCACAGATTGCACAATTTTGATTTTCACCTTGACTGAGCAGTCCTGCCTTAATATTCCCAAACTCTTTTTGTTACCCTGTTGTTGACATGAGGCTGGGTTGTGCCATAGCCAAACAAGCAATCTGTGATATATCAGGGCCCGGGTAGCCAGGCAGACCTTCTTTTGTCTCCCGGCTTCAAGTTTGGTGCTAGCGCCATGTAAGGACCAACCCAAGCGCAAGTCAATATGACCCTTTTCAATAGCAAGAGGTGGCTTCATTTTACCCTCCGCTTGGTAATATAAACTCCGGAGAGATGGTGTGCAGAAGTGGCTGTGTTTACACTCCACGCTAAACCGCATCCCGACACAATTTATGCTTATCCAGCTTATAACCTTATTATTATATGCAGTACTAATATCACTTTTTGAAGGTCTTCATTCAATAGATAACAAATTTTCTTTCATACAACGCAGCTCTAATACCAAGTGAAAGGATTATGCTTTTGTGTATTATAAAGACTGCATTTCATCCACTCAGTCGATGCATGGCTGCTTTTAACCCTTTCCTCACTAAAAAATACATTAATTTAAGTGTTGCTTTTAAGCAGTGGCTGCAGACTTTATAGCGCAACAGGACAAATGAGCTTTCCAATTTAAAATGGCCTTCAGAAAATAAATACATATGAGAGAAAACTGAAAAAAGTAATAACACTGAAACAAATACTTTATTTTTGCCACAGACATCATTAAGTTAGCGCAACAGGAGAAATCAGCTTTCCAATTTAAAATGGCCTTCAGAAAATATTATGAGAAAAAAATGAAAAAAGTAATATCACTGAAACAAATACTTTTTTTGGTACCACAGACATCATTAAGTTATCCGTCACAAACATCCAAACATATGAATTTTTTCATAATTTTTAGGTTACCCTGTAGACATGTGACTGTCAGACAACGAGGCAAGATTGTTTTTTCATCACTATTTTTGCATTCAAAAGCGTTATTTAAGCACCTTTTATTCCTAGACAGACAAAGAATAACAAGCTTTGGGGTGAAGGTCAGCCCAGCACAGTAGTACATCCTATTCCCTTATGAATCGGTCAAGGCCTGAGAAAAGTACAGCATCAATGGAAAAATTGGACAGTATTATAACACAATGGTTCAGTCAGTCTGCTCTTAACCAAGGAGCATCTAAAGCCAACATCACTTTCTCCTGAAGATGATCAGAGCAACATTCAGTAGTACAATAAAAGATTTTATAATGTGCCACTGCTATCATAGCCGTTGCTCAGATGCATACAGTGTAGGCCCCTACATGTACATGTGTGTGTAAACTGTTTTCAAAAGATTACATCACTCCAGTTGGTTGTGTAGAAATTGTGTAGTTTCATAACTGGCCATTTTTCTCTCTGGTCTGGAGTACTGCTGGCCTTGTAAAACTCACTACGTAGAAAATGACCTATTCAACTTAGACCAGTCCTTTTCTCTTGGACACAAAGCTTTGTAACAGCTTTCACTATGAAAGGACATTATGAATGGGCAGTCACAAACAAGGCAGCTCAATAACTAAAGACGCTCATGTTATTTCAAGTGAATCATACATGGTCAGAAATGATAGCTGTACCGCAAACCTTGCGATGTGCTGGACTTTCTGAAGAGTGAAAGTAAGGACATGAATTCAAAGTGCTCACCCCTGGCCAAGGACACTTATATTTATTTATATGATATGCTATATGTAGAAGTGGTAAAAAGAATGTCCAGTTGTTGATTTTGACTTATTTGTTAGAGTCCAAAGTTGTTACTTTGTGGTAGATTTGCCATATCCAATAAGCTTTTAACTAAATTTGAAAAAGCTTAAGCACTGACAAACTTTTTGCAAAACGCAAAATGCTCACAAGATAAATGAATCAATAAGAGTTATTGCACCCACCTGATACTTGAATTCCCATTTCAATGGTCTGTGGAATGGTAGTTCCATTCAGTCTCGGATGAAGTCGAATGCCTCCCGTGCTTCCGTTCAAGATCAGATGATTATTGGCATTCCCTCTGATGATACCATACTGGAGTATGTCCGAAACATCAGGATCTCTTGCTGGAACCTGGCCGATGTCTCCAGACGGGAACTGGCCCTCATAGTTATTAAAGTAGATATCAAAGTCTTCCAGAATTGGGCTGTTGTCGTTCTGGTCCAGCACATGGATGTTCACCTTGGCTAGGTTAAAGAACGGGGTGGACGTGGCCTTAACCGTGACGCTGTATTCGTTCTTAGCTTCATAGTCAAGCTCAATGAGGGTGGTGAGCTCCCCGGACCGACTATCAATCTCAAAGTAGTCGAGATCTCCGTCGATCAGGGAGTAGTGGATCAGAGCATTGTAGCCCTCGTCAGGATCAATCGCAACAATGGTGGACACCAGCTCGCCCGGGTTACGGTTCTCCTCGATGTACACGTCTATTTCATCTCGAGAGAACTCGGGCGGGTTGTCATTTTCATCTTCCAGTGTCACTGTGATCTGTACGGATTGACGGTGAACAGGACGACCACCATCCACAGCATAGGCGACCAGATGGTATTCTGACTTTGCTTCACGATCCAGTCTGATTGCTGTACGGATGACACCTGAAGTTTCGTCAATGACAAAAGCCCCATTGCCATCATTGCCATTGTTGAAGGTGTATGATATCTGACTGTTAGTGCCTGCATTTAGGAAATGTTGGGGGAAAAATAACTTGTTTTTAGAAATGTTAAATCACCAATCTATTTGAGCAAAAATATACAGTAAGCTGATGTTGCTAAATAAAAGAAACACAGTACCCATGTTGTCTTCTTCAGAAAATACTTGTTT
Source organism: Asterias amurensis (assembly GCF_032118995.1). Lineage (NCBI taxonomy): Eukaryota > Metazoa > Echinodermata > Asteroidea > Forcipulatida > Asteriidae > Asterias > Asterias amurensis. The sequence goes on from NC_092649.1 coordinate 16,417,907, forward strand.
TCCCATAAAACTCAAAGTTAACCTAAATGTGTGCAGTATCATGATTAAAAGCATTAGGCTGCCTTTTTAGACTGTGGTTCTAGTTCCTCCAGTGTCTTTTAATTTATTGTAACTCGTAAGACTGGAACCATTCCAAATCCAGGGCTGAAAAACAGTTCATTTTACCAATGGATTGTTCCTTAAGTTAAAGGGAATGATTTCTCCTACTCAAATCTCTATAGTCTCTATATTACGATGAGTGTATAACAGTGTACACTATAACCAAGGAACATGGGTGACTGTATTACAGCTTAAAGCTGTAACAATAGTTATAATACTAATTAAAACTTGTAAGACTAAACTTATTCCGAGACGCATAAAACAAACAAAGACAAAAATACAAATTACGAAGCTTGGAAAGAAATAAGGGTACATTGAATAAAAATGTTGAATTACATAAACGTGTTGGCAAAAATAAATGGACAGAAAGTCAATCATAAGAAAGTTTGAATAGGTGGGTTTTTAGCAGAGATTTGAAAATGTCCAGAGATGTTGTAGCTCGAATATGTAAAGGAAGAGAGTTCCCGAGTGTGGTTGCGGATACAGAAAAAGCACGAACGCCGTTGAACGAGCAAAATATGTACAGCTCTTTACACGATGTAACACAACGGCCGCTCATGTACCATTGGGCTTTGATGAGTTTTAACAGAATACTTCATCAATTGTGTGTTTTTTGTCATTTGTAAAGGTGCTTCCAATGGCAAGCAACTCAAAAACTTCTTTACAATATTGAATAAAGACTAAAAATTCACAATCATAAATTCATCTGTTCATTTCTTGGGGAAAATAAATGTACTGTGATGTAGCATCAACAGTCGCCCCCTCCTCTCAAGACTATGGGTATGTTCAGACAGCGTACTAACTTAGACCCGAACCGGTCTAACTTTTACGAGCAGCGGGGGGTGGTCGTAAAAATAAAACCCCCTTGCGTTCAGACAGCACAGAGTTAAACCCGATCCGGTTTATCTTCGGTTTTAAGAGGTCAAAGTAGACGCGACCCCAATGCTCTAACATCCGGTTTTATTCATCAGATTCACGCACCGAGTATGCCGAGATACTGAGTGCCCCATGCCATGGATGATCATCAGGGCATAATTATTGGATACAAATGGCTCAATCGAACGCAGCAACAGTTTTACGGTTGGGAGTACACGGGCACTTAAAACAAACATGAACACGACTCGAATTTTTTTTTTTTAAACAAACAAAATATTGATACAAACCGCCGAGAAAACTCACCAAAATATTGTCCATAATTATTCCATGAAACAGAACACTTTTCATTTTTGTGTTTTGTTTTATACCACTGTTTCCGATTTAAATACTTTTAGTTTGTACTTCAATCGATTGGAAGTTGCGATCTCTCAAAAGCTGGTCAACGTGACAACTACACACGTGCAAGTTACGTAAATACATGTACTTTGCAGTATTTTCCCAACTTCCCAACAACAACGTGGTGATATTGCTGGTGTAGGGAATTTTCTCCTACACACAGCCTCGCGCCCACTGCAGTTCATTCTCCTAGATTGAAAGTACAGCACGCTAGTAACGGTGACAGCAATAGAAAGGCACATCCACGGGATCGGTGATGGATAACTATGGGATATCAGAGAGTGATCACTATGGGATGGCAGCGCTGTACATGTGAGAAGCATTAAAAAATATGCTTCTTCGCTGCGCTCGTAGTATACGCATGAAAAACAGTTTCAATTTATTATAGGACACTCAACAAAAAAATCTTAGAAAATATAATTTTGTTTCAGAATTTAATAAATCATGGGCGTGGGCCTGTGTTAAACTGCATACACCGATCGAGAGGGTTTCGCCAACTCGGTAAGCGGCAAGAAAGTAATATAAATACTCGGTGCTTTTCAGCATCAGAGGCAACAGAAACCGTATACAAGCACTCCGGGTCCCGGGCGTGTGCATTGAACCACACAATGGGTCGTCCGTTGTGAGTTAAAACCGGATGTCATTCTGTCCACACGCAGTGTTAAAAGATAAACCCGAACCGGTTTAGACTTAGACCGCCTCGCTGGACGGTTTAAGTTTTGGGGTTTAAACCCGATCCGGTCTAACTTTATTTGCGTTCACACGCACAAAAGTTGAACCCGAACCGGTCTAAGTGGACTTAGACCAACTTTAGTACGGCGTGTGAACGACCTCTATAATAAAATGAACCCAAACAGTAATCTAATTTGACAACTCCATCAGCCAAGGACGTTATTATAAGGTGAGCAAACACAATCAGTTCCAATCTAAAGGCAGGTTTTGGCTCATTCAGTTCAAACTTGCTTCGAAACCCCCAAATAAATCCATGTCCATCAATCAATAACGAAATAGAAAAAAAGAGAAAGAAATGTCCAATTACCAGAAATCTGGATTTTGCAACAAATAAATTTAATTTTGGTTTTGTATTGTGAGGAAAGACAGAGCCAACCCCAGAGGCACCTTTGGTATTTGAAGCTTAATGTAAAGGAGTAGACTGTCGTCAGACGAGTTTGAGTACAGTAGCAATACTTCTCTTTTTTTTCACTTTTCACAAATTTCAATCTATGGTGTTTTTTGTAGAGATTTAGAAGGGAAATCCAGGCAGTGCCTGTGGGCTGGATTAAAAATAAAGGAAAGAATAACCATGGAGGAATAACCAATATGATTCACTGTGATGTTTCAACAACAAAAAGAGCACAATTGTGGCAGATTTGAAATGGGAAAAAAATGCTGATATGGAGTTACCAGGAATGGACTTTACCCAAGGGGCAAGCTTTAAATGGACCATACATTTGGGGTCATTTTACATTATGTGTCCCCATTACTGGGTCAAACCTCAAGGGAGTTTATCTGCTGTTGTTGTTGTTACTTAACAAAGGATTTTTCAGGGCTGGTTTTTGGGTTGCACTGTTTGTAGGTTGCAGTGTAAACTGTGCACATAATGTGAGGGTTCACAACTACACTGCATTTAAATATTTTAACAACCCTGTGTAAAACGTTGTGAGACTACAACCTCTTCCAATGTGAGAAAGCTTCCTACACTTAATATCTTTGGGTGTCCCAGTGTACACATGGGCCTGCATTTAACAAGGACAATACATCAAACCCAAACAACAAGTATTTTTTAAGAGAGATCAAGGCCACACTCTCCAGAGTCTAGATAGCAGATAGTCTTTGCCCCAAACCCTTCCCAAGTCTTCCTCCATGCTGTTATAAACTGCAATGATAAAAGCCATTGCTGTACACAATTCAGTGGAGTCTTATCAGAATTATTACGATGTACACATTGTAAGCTCATAATATAAAATATTTTTAAAAAGGTTTTTATTGGGACACCAATTCAAATGAAAGCATGGTACGTACAGATAGGCAAAAACTCAGCTGAGTGAGATAAAACTTAGAAAATACCTTTGTTCACATGACTGAACGCAACTCAACTGGCCAGAACAAGTCATTTTGTAAAGTCCACAAGTAAATACACCTCTGGACAAAGACAATGTTTGCACGCTGGAGACTGAACATTAAGAATTCCACACAGACAACCACAAACACGCCTGTCATGGATAGGCTAGTCATGTACAGATGTAAAGCTGCAGTAATGAACTGATGATACTGATTACAATGTGTACATTTTAAGTACAGTGTACATATTGTACATGTAGGCCACACTTTTGTTAAAACCATGGTATACATTACAGTACTACAGGTATCAGACATTTTTTTCATTACCTGATTTACAACAGTTGCCAACTCAAGTATATGAGGAACATAATTTTCCCACACAGGAAGTCAAACTTTGTTTATCAATAATTAGACTGTCGTGGTTTAGTTTTCAGAACTCAAGATGGTAAAGGTTGAGTTAAACTTATTCATTGAGAACGATTTCCTCAGAAACTTCTGCCACTAAATCAACTTATTATTTTACGTATCCTAAATACTACATAGCACTTTCGGTAAAATTTTAGAAATATCTGCATGAATTCCTTGTCTGTGCATCAATATTTAGTTCCAGCTCCACTCAAAACACGCATATCTTTCAACATGCTCAGCTCCCTTATAGTAATGACATGAAGTAACATGATTTGCCAGGCCAACTAAATTAACCTGATAGATTTCAGGAGGGAAAAGCACTATTCCTGTTAGTATTACCATGTTGTGCTTCCTGGCACCTTCACCTGCCCTGCTGTGAACAAAGACACATCCCAGCAGGTGCATGTAATTGATTGCCAGTGAAAGAAATCTGGAGAGATCGCCCTACTGTTGGAACTTGGATACACTATGAACATCAGAGGCAAAAAGTGTTTATAATGGATACGTTTTTATCATTACCATACAACATGGTAAACCATTGGACATGCATACTGTCGGACTGCTTCAGGGGATAAACATTGTGTGCAGTAAATCTGGTCATGAATGACAACTGAGACAGATCATGATCATGGATGGATCCTCTCTTTTCAGTCACAAGAGCATGCCTGCATAAGCCTCCATGCCCCCTGGTCATTGCCTTGGTGCTCTTGAAATGCTCCAGGAGAAATTTACAATTTCCTCATAGGGTGCCCTTTACCAAGGAGAAAATGCCTTGGTGCCCTTGCCCTTCCAAAAAAACGAAAAGCACAGGCCTGCATACAAATCTCGTTTTGTCACCAAGAGATCCTTAGGGTCTGAAAACAAAGTCCTTGCTACACCCTTATATTTATATCACTTCAACTTACATTTTGTAAAAACTGTAGTAATAGGTCCTACAGCAAACAAATACATTAAACACTAAATTTTCCCCATTTAAGTGCTTGTTTTCCCACCAGTACTTCAGGATTTGTAATACATGTTGAAAATGTATGATGAAAGTATACAAAGTAGTCTGAGTGTGAAGAAAGTCCAATACAAAATCCTGAAATCGAACAAAATCCTGATAAATTACATGACTGTTTAGCACTATCTAAAGCTAACAACAGACAATTGTCAAATTATCACGCTTCAGGAGTCCCATGCAAATTACAGCATCCTCTTTATGCACTCTGAATGCAGAACAGTCTGAATGCAGAAAGTCTACCAATAAATCAATAAAGTGTTTGGTGAATTTCACTCTGTATTTTCTAAGCCTGCAGGACTATTTACATTTAATCTTGACTTATCATTCCCATTTCATTTCAAACAATTATGTTTGTTTTGGATGTCATGCATCTAGACAGTGACCAGATAAGACATTAAATAATTTGCATATTATATTTCTGTGCAATTTCCTTAATGCACACCTACAGTACTTAGGCCTACTAAAGATGAAATCAGACACATCCTCAACCAATGGGAATCTTTCATTTTATATGGTGGAGGCAGAATGCGTGTTTTTTTTATATGCATGAATCAGTTCATACAAAAGTTAAAGTGTCCAAAGGGGTGATTCGGTGAAGAAATACTGTGTAATCTGAACAGGTACAATGCACACATAATGTACACTTGTCATTGAAAACATGAACCAACATCCATGAAAATTAATTGGAATACAACAACACATAGAGCGTTTAACCTTGTGACAGCCACAGGCAATAAGTTGGTGTGAAAGAAATAGTGTACGCACACAATTGTGAGCGATGCATTATGCTCTTAAGATTCTGATTGTTATTCAAATTGCATTAAGTCTGACTGGAGGCCATTAAAGAGGACTCTTACTTTGGGCCAAACAAAACTAATGTTGTGTTTATGGTAACCCGACCAACTGGATTTTGTTTAGGTCAAGTTGTTGACCTCAAAACATTTTAGGGGGTTATTTTTTACAATTAAAATTAGCCTATTTTATATAATTTTCTCTCCACTTTAAAATTATCACAGACGTGTTCTCTCAAAGTACAAACAACTTTATCATAATCCCCATTATAAACAAAATCCAATCAACTTGGATTTGTTCACAGATACTTATTAGAAACACAGTATTAATTTTGTTCGGCTTTAATAAATTAATGGTAACACTAGGGCAATCAAGTCCATTCCGGTTTGCAATTAAGAACCTACCCTAAAGTCTACACACTCATGTCTAGACTGGCATAGGCGCTAGCAGGATTTCTTCTTAAGAAACCGGCCATAATGGAAAGAGAACTATAGTTTTCATGAAACCATCTTCTATAAACCCAAGTAACCTCTCCTCTCAGTCAATTAATTAAATCCTGAATGAGCACATATTGAGATCACATAATGCGTTGCCTCTTTTGTATCATAATAAAATGTTTTTCAACCAATGCTGTAGTTCTCCATAGCTTTAAAAAAATTATGGATTTAACAAAATACAATATAACCTTCATCCCAATTCATCCAAGTGTGTGAGGAATGTGTGTGTTAACTCATCCATCCTGCCTAAAATCAATTGATATTATGAAGACAAGGTATTGATTCATCTACATTCAAACTTGATTATAATTTCACTATGATAATATTGGCTAACCAACGGGTCAACTTTCTGTTACCTTGACTGCTTGTTTAGAAAAAACTGTGCATTTATTATGAAAAAAAACAACTAATCATAGTAAAACTAAGAATTTTTCTGCCCAAACAGACCCAGCATTTACCTATATTAAATACAATGCAACATCCTAAGGGCTTGAAATGGAATCAAGTTTCAAATCCTTAAATCACCATCATACAATAGAATCATCCAGACAAAGGCAGCCCAAAACGATAATATTATACTCTCTTTTTTACGGCTGTTTTTCCCCCTACATTTTTAAAGGGTTTGACTAGCTTTTCTTCATTTCAGAACCTTGCAGTTTAGCCTGGAGTATCTAAATATTGAAGAGGCTAAATCTAACACTGTGAATGAAACTGGGCAGTGGGTGTACGAAGGGATTGTTCATTTGGAATATCCGCTCAGAGGTTAGATTTCACACTTGGGTTTTGGTTTGGGCTCAAGTGCCGAATGGTCGACCAAAGATACTGAGAGGCACAGGAAGGGCTGAAGTTCGGAGGTTCATGTCCAAATGAGGACGTCACAAGATTAAAAGAAAGGATTGTACATGTGTTAATTGAAATGACTGAGGACCAGATGAAATATCACTGGGAAGTGTTACAAGGGAGAAAGGCAAAGAAAACTCTGATCTCTTGTGTACACAGTTTTACTGTAGTGCATGATAATCAACAATGAGGCCACTTACTGACCAATCAAAGAAACCAACATTTTTTTAAAGGGGAACTAATGTCATACATAGCAGGCATGTATGTGGCTGTTAGTGTATGGAACTATGAAAAAAATGTTCAATGAATTTGCCAATAAATACTTGTGAAGAATATTTTTAAACTTTCATGTTGTAACTATGGAGTGCAACTAGATCTCCAAATAATTCGTCTGATTTTACTCTTGATTTAACAACTAATTCTGCAACAATTATGTGTGTCAAACTTGAAAACAAAACTGAGAAAGATTTAGAAAAAAATTCTGTTTGCTGCCACCACTTGTCATTCGTTTTGACATAAATTTGTATCTAATTTACCGAAATGATAGAAAAACGAGTGAAATAGTGGTGACAGGATAGTGGACACGGAATGTTTTCCCAAACTTCCAAACGATTTGGTGAACTGGCTAGAAACACTCACCTTCATCAGCATCATCTGCCTCAATCTGTATGACCATGTACTGTGGACTAACACTCTCACTTATCTCTTTGGAGTAAGAACTTTCAGTGAAGACGGGCGGGTTGTCGTTAACGTCAATAAGAAAGATCTCAACTTCTGTGGTGTCAAGCTGTGGTTCCATTCCATGATCCGTAGCAGTCACATGGATTGTATAGCTCGACGTTATCTCACGGTCAAGCCATCCACGCGTTTTAATCTCTCCAGTATCCGGGTCGATTTCAAAACTTGCTATGTTATCCATTGAATATGTTATCCTGGCATTTTCTCCGACATCTCCGTCAGTGGCATGAACCTGGACTACAACGAAACCGGCCAGGGCATCTTCTCTCACTTCTGCTCTGTATGGAGATTGGTCAAACACTGGGCGGTATGTGTTGGCGTCTGTAATGTTGATGAACACGAGACACATGCTAGAGAATTCATTATCGGATGCAGTTACGGTCAAGACAAAACGTGGTTCTTGTTTGTAGTCCAGTGGTAGGGCCACTGAAATCATTCCACGGTTGTTCTGGCTGATAATACTGAAGCGATTCCTAGTGTTGCCTGCTGTTATCTGGTAAGAGACGCTGTTACCAATATCGGGGTCGTCTGCGGATACTGTCACAACTGTGAGCCCTGGTGAAGCATCTTCATCAACCCGACCGTAATATTCGTTTTGGGTGAACACAGGGGCATTATCATTGACATCGGTAATTGATACGGCTACTTCAGAGGTCGCTGTTTTGGGCGGAACGCCTTGATCACTTGCAACGACTGTAAACTCATATAATGGGGATACTTCTCTGTCTAGCCTCATGGATGTTGTGATCAAACCATTGTCTGAATTTATAGTAAAGGGTAGAGTCGGGTCTGGTTCTTGAATGCTGTAAGTGATGCGGGCAAATTCACCAGAATCACCATCAAAAGCATTCAGGGTTATGACAGAAAAATCAACTCGAGCATCCTCTCTCACCGAGGTCTGATAAAGGGTGGTTGGAAATCGCGGATAGTTATCATTAACATCTTCAACATTCACTATGACACGCGTGGAGTTAGAACGTGCCGAGCGACCACTGTCCTGTGCTCGTACGACTAACTGATAGGCCTGGGTGTTCTCATAATCTAAATCGGAAATCAGCATAATCTCTCCATTGTAGGTATCAATATTGAAGTGACCCTGACCACCCACCATACTATAGCGGATTTCGGCATTGGAGCCCTCATCCCGGTCTGTTGCAGTTATTGTCTCAATCATGACGTTGCGAGGGGAATCCTCAGCAATTGAAACTTCAAAGATACGCTTCTGGAACTGAGGGTAGTTGTCGTTCTCATCCAAGACAGTCACCAATACCCGAGTGGTTGTATTGAGCGAACCTGGGTTAGTGCCAAGATCTCTGGCTAGAACAAGTAGATTATAATTACCGACAGTTTCACGGTCAAGTCTTGCACGGGTTGTAATGATTCCTGAACGGGCGTTGATATTGAATGCATCATTTGGGGGATCTAGATTCATGATGCTGTAACGAACATCTGAGTTAGATCCAATATCTCCATCGTTCGCGTGTACCTCATGTAACGTTGTTCCAGCCGGTTCGTTTTCCTCGATTTGAATATGGTACTCAGTCTGTTCAAAATCAGGCCTGTGGTCATTTAAATCATCAACTGTGATTTGGAGGAAGGCGGTTGTGCTTCTTGGAGGTGATCCATGGTCGGTGCCGGTGATTTGGAAGAAATGCTCTTCAATACTCTCCCTGTCTAATACTTGTGTTGTCGTTACAGTTCCACTCTCCGGGTCTATACTGAACATGTTCTGACTTCTACCATCACGTTCTGCCACCATTGAATACGTAATCCGTCCTGCTTCTCCAGAGTCCGAGTCTGTAGCAGTGATCGTCAACAGAATATATCCGATGGGCTGCTCCTCGGGAACGTTCACCATGTACATTACTTGGGGAAAGTTCGGGGTGCGATTGCGGCGTGCTTGCCTGCGTGATCTCACAGCACTGATACCTGGCTCAGCTCTTTCTGCTGCTGCTGCTCTTGGAAACATACTTGTCCCAACTGCTCGCAGATCAAGTTGTAGGTTAATCCGCAGCCCAGTCTCGGAGTCACGGCGTCGATGATGATAATAGTGCATACAAGGGGCTGCAAATTGCAGAGTAACAAACACATGTTCTTCATTGGGTCTGTGCAGGCAAAGGGTACTCTTAGATGACACCAGATCACCGCTGCTTTCATTCAACGATAACGCACTGTGCTCCGACTTATGCTTATTCAGTGTGTAATCAACATGGCAATGGGAAGCAGAGCTTGGCAGGAAGTCTTTCATTGAAAGTATTACTTCCTCTGTATTCCAACATGATCCGGTGGGAAAATCCATTACGATGATCTGTTTGTTATGATCCAGGACAACATTTTCATTTATATGTTTGTCTTTTTCTTTGTGTTTCTCCTGTTTCATGTGCTTCAATTTACAATGCCCGCCATGAATATGTATCGTGACGGGCATCTGCACGAAAACCTCCGATGGTCCATTGTCAAATAACGACAAAGTAGTCCTACTTCTTCGGGCTTCAATGTGTAAGAGGAATGGATTTTCATGCAAAGTTGTGCAATTTATATCTTTGTGTAAAGTCAAGATCCCATTGCTTTGATCAAGTCTGACGAGATGTCTTGCTTGTTTTGAAATAAGTGCTGGAGGAATGCTGTACAACCAATGATGTCCATCTCCGAAACTTGCATTAAATATCGGCGTTCTTGGTAATGTCATGTGGGATATGTGTACCGTGAAAGTAGCCCCAAGGGATCCAGGAAAGAAGGCATACACCAAGCACCACAGGAACATGAAACGGGCCATAGTCCGGTGTGGTGCTACACCGCTAGGTCCACAAAGCGTACACAAACCCATCACGGGAACATCGAACGTGCAGCAGACGACCGCCGAGTGAACACCCGTGCACTCGCTGGAGATCCGACGGCGGACAACCGAAGTCTTGCGACGGCGATTTAATCAATTTTAAACGTACTCTAACAACACTGAAACACAGTTACAAACCACAATTCGATGGATAGTCCTACAGAACTGCCTTTCTATGTTGCTGCGGCCATTTTTTGATAAGTAAATCCTCACATGTTGGACGAAATTGTACAAAAAACGGCAGGGATGTTGTCGACAAGTCTCTCCTTCCTACGTAGCTTTTGTGTGTTGTTCAAAATGGCAGAACTGCGGCTGCGCTGAGATGGTAAATGATTGGCATGCTAGCCACATTTCTCATTTCCCTCTGTATGGTACAAATATCAAACGCTAGATGGAAATAATCAACGCATAAAGTAAAGTCATGTATTTTTTCTTGTACAAAATAGTATTTATAACCTTTCTATGTAATATTAGTTATGTGTAGTTTTTTTATATGGTAATATATACGTAATTAGTTACAATTTATGTTATCGTAAGTACGCATCACGGAACAGCCACTTGTGAGATTTGACCAATCAAATTCAACAACAAATACCGTTGCTACAAGAATGTTCATCTCCGCCCACCTGTGTCGTAATACACCTGTATAAAAAGGTACATTTATGTACCATGGTTTACGACTTTGTCCGGATTTTTTTTTTATACTATTATGTGCCCTGCCTGCCGCATAATAGAATGAAAACGAAACCACAAGCAAGAAATACAAAATTACAACAAAATAATTAGTATGATAAACCATGGAGGTGAATATAATTTTACTTAATTTTCAAGTCGTCCAAATAATCAAAAATTAAAACAAAAAGAATAATTAATTGTAGCATTTCAATAATTTATTACAATTATTATTTTAAACCTTGTTTTGTTTTGTCTATTTGGGTTTTTCGTTTTTAATGCATTGAGAAATTAGGGTGAAGTGAACAACTTACATTGGTTTGGTAAAATTGGCAAACAAATTGAAAGATAGATGTGCACCACGTTAAACTAAAACTTCTTTCACATGAAAAATCATTTGAGAGGGGGGACTGTGTTACTTTTTTTACAGGTTGTCCCAATCCAGTACTCGGTCACATATCTTGTTCTCAAACAAGATACATTTGTAAAAGTGGAAAGGAAGAAACTATACAAAGAAAAACGGGACAAAAATACAAAGTGACAGACAAACTAATACTTACTAAAGCCATCCGTTACAAACAAAACTGGGGTGATGACCAACAAAATAAAAGCGACCTCCTTAGTATGTTATTTATTGCTTTAATTTTTTAATCTTGTTAGATTTTTTTCTTTTAGAGAAAAATCAACCCTGACTACTCTCAAACGGGAACGAGAAAATGCCTCCATGAAACGCAAGAGGGCGCTAGATAGATATTACGGTGCGGCTCTGATTTCGATTTCGGATGCCACCGATCACAATATTAAAGATTGTGAAAAACCTCCCGTGATCGTTATCCAGCAGCAAGTGGCTGTTCAATTTTTGCCTAATTATAGATGACGAGGAACTAATCCATTTCATATAACTAATTAATAATGTAGTGGTGAAGTTGCTTCGTGTCGTTATTTAAAAAAGAAGGGGCGGCATAGTTAATTTCTCTCGAATGTTTTGTTTAAACTATAATCAATAGTAAACTTGTGGGAAGCCTAGGGACCTCTTTTGTGTGAGTGTTACAGAATTTACATAATAGACCGATATCAATTTTGTTTCTTCTATTGAATGACAGTCCAAAGCACATTGGGAATCAAATGTGCATGGTTCCTTTCCGCATAGGCCGTGTACTCAACCAATTCATGGTTTTGTGAACTGTCTCCAACTCACAGGCATGATACTTTTACTGGGGCATGGCAACAAAGGCGACTGCCCCCATACCCCCTGGTCAAGCCTTGATGCCCTTGAATGATCCAGTCGAAATTTACAATTTCCTCATATGGTGCCCATTTAAACCAAGGAGAAACTTCCTTGGTGCCCTTGCCTTTTCAAAAATGTAAAACCAAGCATCGGGCTTGCAATATTGACACCTTTTTCTAAATCATGAATGCCATCCTGTTTGTTTTCTTTTCTTGTATGACCATTAATAATTCTACGTGGTTTCTTCACACTAACAAATATTTACCTAACGCTTTTCCTTTGGCTTATTTAAAAAAGATTTTAAAGTGACGCCAGCAGTCTTTAGTTACTCCGGCTTTCCATTTTGTGACGATGATCCAGTGTCCCAGGGCCGCCTTTTTGCATCCACGGCTTCGGCTTAGATAGATTCGGCTTCAGGCTCTCTCGTCTGTGAAGGCATGAGCACGTACGGATACGCAAAGCATGCGCAAAAAACAACCGCGGGGCCAGGCTAGCCTGAGCCGAAGCCGAATCTGGAGTCAGAACTGGCGTCTAAAGAGAGCAGTGAGTCGAAGCCGTGGTTTCGAAAAGGGCCTACGTCTGAGGATTATTGAGAAGTTTTTGTGAGACAGCGCCCTCCTTTGGCAGCAAAACTTTTTTGGCAGATGTCTTTTTGTCCGAACAATGAGAAAAATGGCCGCTCGTTCAGGGCGTAAGCAGTTCTTGCTGTGGAAAAAGGACCGTAAATCCACCCTTCATCGAGACGTTTGGAATAGTACCCACTCATATTTCTAATAGATTGGAGTCGTAGGCTTATTTTGAGTGGCTAAAAGGTAAGTTGGAGTCTGACTTTCGTAGTTTGACATGCAGGGAATCCGTTGATAACAAAAATGTATCAATAATCGATAATGTAGTTGAGAATTCTTTTAATAAATGGAAAGTAATGTTATTGTTTAATATTTATCAAAAGTAAGAGAAGACGAGAAGACGATTGAGGGGGGTTGTTTGGAAGGTTTGATAAAGGAAGCTGGACCATGCGTGACGGTCAGATAATGTTCTAGGTAAATGCATGCATGGGAATGAGTTAAATAGTTTGTTTATTAGATTATCTTCCTGCCAAGCTCAAGCAAGGCAAGGGAACTTGTGCTTTTGGCAATCAAACTCTCAACGCACTGACTGGGGGGGGGGGGGGGGCAGACAAATGACAATCAAACTCCCACCGCACTGGGGAGGGGGGGGGGGGGGGGACACAGACAACTCTCTTACAAACATTGGTTTAACGTCTATGATTATGAATTGCACATATAAAGACATTGTGATTCAGTAACTAGACAGCAATACATATTCTAGTCATTTTGAAATCAGCTGTTATTGTTACTGTTAGCTTGGGGGACTCAAACCCACAACCTTGTGATTGCAACTTCAAGTCCTGCAGTCTAACCACTGGACCACGATGACCGTTCACTACATGATGAATGATCTACAGACTAAATGAAGTAACATGGGCTTTTGTTTTTCTTTGGCTTCATGAATCCTTTGGTTTTGAATTCAGGTAAGAATTCAAAAACAAAGTAAAGGGCCACAAAACATTTGTTAAGATGGACTGGAGGAGTAAACTGAAAAAATAAATGTCTCCCCTTATAATGATTTTGTTCGTGTGTCAAGTTATTTATTAAATTTAAAAAAACTAACTAATAATTGAATCTAAATAAGTATATCAATACCATACTACCATCACATTAGTTAAAACTATTTCAATGGTTGTACCTTAAACAAAAAGCACCTGAAAGTGTTTGGTATTAAAGTGAATTGAATGCAGATACTGCAATTTTTTAGAATTTATTAGAATGATTAATTTTTAAATTAGTCACGGTTCGATGTTAGTCTCATTCATCAATATTAAAATTGACAGATTGACATAAAAGTAAGGTGACTTTATGATGGAGATTTGAGAAGGTACAAATCAACTCAAACTAGAAGTTAGGTGTAAACAAACACAAAGCTGCACTTAATAGGCTTTAAAGTGGAAAGTAGAACTGTTATAGATCTTGTCATAACCTCGTTGGGATTTCATGTCTCATACTGTCCTGGTTACACAAATGAAAACTGTTAGCAATTTGATCTTGTTTAAAATAGATTCCCTTTTGATTAATAATTTACAATAGATGGCAAGTTCTGGTGTGTATTCAAGTCCTGCAATCTCGCATCTAGACCTTCTAAACTTTACTGATGAGGAGTTTGATGCTGTGCTTCAATTACTAGGTACAAAGGTAAGATCTTACTGCGAGTTGAGTAAAGAACAGAGTAGTTGCTATCTCATTTACTTAACTAAATCTTAAAACTCATTTATCTGTTTTTGTATTTGATTATAAAAAAAATATTACCTTTTGATTGATTTTGAGTCCCATCGTATTTCATCATATCATTTTAATTTCATTCCATTAGTTTTAATTTGCAATTTTGTATCACCGATTCACATTTTTGTATGTAAAGTTGGGAATATTTCTTTAAGTTCCAATGAGGTTGCTTTTCAAGAAATTAGGATTAGCTGACCATGTAAACTACTTACCAACCAAAAGGACCCATAGTACAAAAATAGTTAATGGCCTGATTTTTCTACCCATCATTTGATATTTGGTGTTTCCTGTTATAACATGTATTTTGCTCAATACCACATTTACACAGGGAGGCCTTTATTCACTCCACCAGAATATTAAAAGAAATGTTCTATAGCACAATTTTTTTCTTTTTCATATACTTCGACAGTGGACACTGGTTAAAGTTTTATGTAAAAGAAAAGTGGAAACAATATTTGTAAAAGCTGTGTTTACTGCCAACCAGGAAGTGCAAACCAAAGAAACCATTGAGACTCTTACGTGAAGGCCTTCTTTGTCTTTGACTAAAAAGTACAATAAATAAAATCAGTTTAATTTTGTGATTGATTGGGGTCAAGTAAGTGGTATTGTTTCCTGTGAACAGTTTCAGTTTTACACATGTTAGGGGCCGCCATTCAGGTTTCAGATTAATCAGAGATATATCTTTTCCCAATTGTTTGTGTAATTTAGACCTTTTGTGACATGTTTGGCTTTATATCAATTATTACAAATTATACGTTGAAATGATTCACACTTCCTTTGCTGAAGAATGCATAGTTAATCTCATGGGTGGGTGTACTGTATGACACAGGTTAATCTATAAATAAATACATTGGTCATATAACACAAATTTTGATTCACTTCTACATCATTACAATCTCTTGTAAATAATTTACAACAGAAATTACAGGTATAAAGGATTAAGTTGGCTATATAACCGTGTGACGAAGTTCCTTGGAACTAGGTGGGCAGCAGTAGGATCGCAAACTGTTTCTTCAGTCTTTTTGATGTCTCTTTAAAAAGATTCCTTTTAACAGTTTGACTATTTGTATCACTTTGAAGTTTGACTAATATCTAAATTCAGACAACTGGACAGGTGTTCACCATCAAAACTGAGTAATTAGGCATAGAATTAATTGTGCGTTAAAAGACACACTAATTACCGTACTAGAATAGATTGAATTGACTGCAAAGGCTGCAAACATATTTGTAAATTTTTTTTTGCAAATGTTTAATTGCAATCCTTATTAGGTTGGACTGGATTTCCAAATGAACATTTTGGCCTTTTTCACAATGTATTTCAAATTCCCTGTGAGGCCCCAGGACTTGTTTTAACCAACCAATATCCCACCTCACTTTCCCACTGTCCCCCGCCGAGGTCCCTATTCAAAAGGGTTCCGGCTGCACATTAAAAAAAATTACCCTGGGGTTTTAAAGCTTACCCCTACTCTTGAGCAGGGGTGGCTTTTCCCTGGGGTATGCTTGGGCAGACTGGGGAGGGGGGCAGAGTAAAGGATCATAGTGTAAAAAGGCCAGCCATTATTCCCTGGGCAATCCAAGGGAACATAGTAGTGAGAAAAGGGCTTCACACTTGGGTGTGTTACACAAATGTTTGAATAAATTTGACATAATGTTCCATGTACGTATGTATCCTGCAGACTTTGAGCACCACACTCAACTGTATTTGATTGAATTTACCATGAAAATTAGATTTTAACACATGATTCAGGCACACCTTGTGTACTTTAAACAGCAAGTCATGAAGTTCCAGTGGAAACCCGGTCAAGTTTGAGCCACATCTAGTGTAGGCTAGAAAAATTTATCAAATGTTTTTTAATATTCCTAAACTGCACTTCAACACCAGATTAAAAATGTGTAAAGTTTTTACAGGTGAAATTACTATTTACTGGTTTACAGGTTGTAACTGTCTTATAATGTAAATGGCTTCTGTTCCGATATTCAAAAATAATTTGTAGTCATGCCCACACCCTGCGTTTGTTGCCCCTGTATCATCATCAAGTCGTGGGTGTATGGGTGTCGAATCTGTCCAGCCCCTCTACACAAGCCCCCCAATAAATCCCCCATAAAACCTGTCGTTAAATTTAGGAATGAATCACATCCCCCCATCCCTTCCAACCATGAGCCGCAATGTAAAAAGTCCCTTCCTCTTCGAGGAAGTTTGTCAGCACAAAATACAGCGGCGTGTTTGTACGAGAGGCAGAGTGTGACCTCACCGCTTGATCGTGGTGATTTTTTCATCACCCCTCTGCTCGGCACGAAAAGGTCAGCTCCGCTCATCACCAGAAATAAAAGTCAATTTCCTGGAGTAGCGGTTTCTACTTGTTTAGGATTAAATAGTCTAGAACACAAGCAACCTGAAACCGTTTGTATTTTGTGAAGAATCCTGCGGTAACTGTGGAGATATTTGAGCCGTCAGAGTCACTGTGTGATCTATTTTTTTGGATGTGATTTTTGCCTGGTTCATGTGGTTTAAAGCTCCTTTAACATGGTTCTGAATGAGGGGCAAGGAATGGTAAGAGAAAGTCTTTATCTTGATTTTGATTAATTTGATTCAAGCTGACAATTTCTTTATTTTACATTGTATTTCTTAGTGGATGTAACAAATTGAGTCTGTTCAAACATGCAAAGTTACAAACCCTGCAATTTTTTAGCAGTATTTTGTTCTGTCTTTTGAGTCTAACATTTTCAAAACATAATGTGTCCATCACAGCTAGGAGTAAATTGATGATTTGTTTCTTTGTTGATTGTATTTCATCAAGGATAGAGAACAAAACCAAACGAAAACCTTGCTGAGCTAAAGAATAAAACATTTTTTGAGAAACTTGATTTTATGGATCAACGTGTAATAAGCTTTTAAATATGTTTTCCAAAACTGCTCAGTGACAATGGTTAAAATTAATTGAGCTGGGAATGAGATGTAGCAGGAATTTCTTCATCCCTGTGAATGTGATGACAGACTCGGTGTTAGTGGCCCTTGTCCGTTATGTTTTCCATATGATGAGGGTATGCAGCTCACAACTACATATCACAAAATAGTTCAAGTTATAAATAATGTGGATGATGGTGAGATGAGGTATAGTTTGAAACATTCAGTGTGGTTAAAGCCAGTGGACACTTTCGGTTAACAGTATTGTCCAAGGCCCACACTTCGTGTATCACAACTTATATATAAAATAACAAACCTGTGATAATCTAGGCTCAATCTGCCATCGGAGTCGGGAGAAAATAATGGGAAAACCCACCCTTGTTTCCGCACGTTTCGCTGTGTCATGACATGTGTTTACTATAAATCCGTAATTCTCGATGTCGAGAATTGATAATTGTTTTAATGTTTTCTCAAAAAGTAAAGCATTTCATGGAATACTATTTCAAGAGAAGTCTTTAACCATTACCTTCTGTAAACCCTGTAAGTTATTTGTAAATCTGTGAACTTTTATTTTTGTTTCTGTTCCGAAAGTGTATAATGGCTTTAACATTTAAAACACATTATTAATTGTCATTGTTTTGATTTATTCCTGATAGGAACAAAGCTCAGTTTTGCTAATTGGATTATTGAAATCAAGGCATTAGTTTTTGTTGTTTGTTTTGTTTTAATAACCTTTTTGTTTTAAAGAGGTTTTATAATTTTTTTTTTCGTATTACGTGTTGCTTTTTAAGCGCCTAGAGGCCTAGCAAAATAAATTTACTATTACCATTATTTAGCCTATTACTGAAATGTTGTAGTGTGGAAAGGCCTTGAAAGTATGCATCATGTGTATATCTTTAACAACAGACTGTGCCAGTATTGAAGACTGTCTGACTTTACTGCCTAATGACAGCCTCTCTGACCATCCCAGAGACTGATCATAACAACCACCACATTCCTAGGCAACCCCATCAATGACAATTACTTTTAGTTCCTGTCTGATTTTCCACATGTTACTCATTTCAATGACATGGAAGAATCGTCTACTATACCTGCATGTACCTGTTGCTGTACTTGTGAAAACAGTTTTGCAACGCAATGTTGTACAACTTGTTTCGCCGTTTATTGAGAAAGCAGTTGTTTAATAAATCCCCCTTATTTATTTACCCCTTAAAGGGAAGGTACAGGGTTTGGTAATTACTCAAAACAAATATTAACTCAAAAACTGACTTGGTAATGAGCAACGGAGAGCTGTTGATATAAAACATTGTGAGAAACGGCTCCCTCTGAAGTAATGTAGATTTTGAGAAAGAGACCTGTAATATCTCACTAAAATATTAAAAGACTTCTAGCCAGAAGTCTTTTATTCCTACCTGAAAGCACACAAACCATCCAACAAGGATGTTTTTTCTTTTATCATTTCTTCAGAACTTTGATGACCAATTGAGCCCACATTTTTACCTTTAATGAGACTCACACAAACATTTGGCAGTGCAGAAACTGAGCAGATAACTTATTCACATTAAGATATGATGCACTGTCTCACCCAACACCAACACATTAAAGAATGTGCCACGCCTTCTTTGTTCTTTCACTATTTTGACGGATGGGCAATAAACAGCAAGACAAAAGTCTAGACAACTGTCTGAGTGCTTCCAAACGCGCAGGGATTTGTTTTCTTCCTCCATGGTCTGACAACGTTGCGTGTCTAGTTTCAGCCACTATGGGCATCACACAAATCCGTTAAAGTATTATTTGTATGAAGGATTGTTGAAAACAGATGAAACATTAGAAACAAATATAGCAATATTGTATTTAAATCTTATTTTTAGCTAAAAGGGACATTCTAAAACTAATATAAGAGGTCCCGGTTTCTTAGGAAAACAATTTGATTGTTAAAGGAACGTTACAGAATTGGTAAAAAAACAATAATCGTGAAGATCACATACTTACATAAAACTTACACGGTCTAATGATGATGATAGTTGAAAACATCACTCAAAATATATCTGTATGAAATGTCATATTTGGTGAGAAATAAATAATCAAACTTCGGGTTGGAGTTTTATCGCTCAGTGAGCGTTTTATTCATTTTTACTTTGGCATCGATGCAATGCAAAATTTGTAATCAGTTTTTCACTATTCTCTCGTGATGATGGCTGATCGATCTCAAACTTCTACAGGTTTGTCAGTTTATGTATATGGTGGATTGCATAAAGTGCTTACACTGCCAGCAACTGTTTTGTTAGCAAAAACCAATTCTGTAATGTTCCATTAAATATAAATGGTTTGTTTCTGATAAAGTTACAAGAAAAATACTGAGTAACACTAACAGAAACATTTGTTGTAAGAAGCCAACTTTAGATTGAAACTCAAGTTTCAGATTCTATTTTACATAGAACTGTCCTGTTGGACAGTGAAGTCATAGTTGTTCTTGTTTAAAGGGCACTGGACATGTTTTGTAACAACTCAAAACTATATATTTGCGTAAAACAAACTTGCTCATTAGCAACGGACTGCTGTTGATAGTATAAAACATTTTGAGAAATGACTCCCTCGGCTCTGAAGTAACGGTAGTTTTTAAGAACAAGGTTATTTCTCACCAAAACGATTGAATCTGACAAAGACTTGAAGCCTTTTTCAGGCATCTGAAAGCACACAAATTTGTGCAACTAGGGTGTTTTTTCTTTCATTATTTTCTTAAAGCTGCGATAACCAATTAAGCCAAATTTTCACAGATTTTATATTTTATGCAAATGTTCGGATGCACCAAGTGTTCTTTCAAATAAAGTGAAATGGAGTTTCAAGTAAGAAGCCATGTCTAAGGGTGGCTCTCATAAGCTCCAACAAGTATAGCTTTGCAGGAACATCCACATTCAAAGACATCTCCAGAATGACCTTGCTCAAGCTGGAGAATGAGGATTTTAGAAACATTAACTTTTAAAGGCCTCCATCTTAATACTTTTCTGAACTCTTCTTTCTCACCAGGAGCTTGAAGACACAGCCCGTGTTTTCCAAGATGCCATTCACAAGCTCCAGCATGAGTACAAGCGTCTGAGTCATATTCAGTACTCAGACGAGGAGGAAGATGGAGGCTCGTTTGCAACATCGGAACAGAAACTCAACAAGTTGTGCGTCCGCAACCGCAAATGTTTGTCAAGGGTAGGTTTGCCCCCTGACCCCCCCCCTCAAAAAAAAAAAGTTTAAACAAAATACAATTTATAAGAGTGGTTTTTGGAAAAAGAGTTATGCTGAAGTCAAACTTGCTCTACAACAGGTCCCATTCGCATTTGGATTAATCTTTTGAGACATGATGTACAACCAATAAGAAAAAAACAGTTGGAACATCTGATATTTATTAGCATGATTTAAGAGGATGTGTGTTTTTAAAACAAAGATAAAGCAATATTGCAATATGAATGGATTTTTGCAATGATGTTGAAACTGAAAGATAAATCTTTGTGAAATTTGTTTACCCACTATCATGTCTACTACAAGGATCTGAAAGCAATGTCTAAATTTATAGTGAAGACTGTTACTTTAGTAATTTGATGCTTTTAATTGTAATGAGTACATGTGAATACTTTGTTACAGTTGATGGCAGTGGAATGGGAAGCGGAGAAGAAGTCAGAGTCTAGTTCTGAGTTGAGTTCTGAGATCAGCTCCGA
Organism: Asterias amurensis; assembly: GCF_032118995.1. Classification (NCBI taxonomy): domain Eukaryota; kingdom Metazoa; phylum Echinodermata; class Asteroidea; order Forcipulatida; family Asteriidae; genus Asterias; species Asterias amurensis. The sequence goes on from NC_092649.1 coordinate 16,439,301, forward strand.
CGACCTGACCGACCAACAGGATTCAGACTGCTCCGAGAACTCCTCAGAATGTTCAAGCTGCCTCAGCCACAAGAGGGACACGCAGACGTTTGCCGAGTTGGAGTCTATCAGTGAGGAGGAGGTGCCTGAGGGACAGAGACCCACCGATCTGGAATCCTGCCGAGACTTCGTCCAGAGTCTCGCCGCTCAGGTGGAAGCCATGCAGGAGGCCATTCGCAAGAGCAAAGAGAGCATCCTGGAAGTGTCGGACAACAAGAAAGCCTGCGTGCGCAATAAGCACAGCTCCAAGAAGAAACTGCGCGTCGGGAGCGACGTTTATTCAGACGTGGCGGAGGAAGAGCCTCCGATACCAGACTACGTGTACAGTCTGAATGGCTCTGGGATGGAGGATGACGGCAGCTATGAGACTCCCATGAAGTGCAGGGAGAAAGCTCAGAATGGGTCGGTCCTCCACAATAACAACCATCATCATCATCACAACCACCATCAGAGTAGCCTGAATAACAGCCTGGATCAATCCGAGTACGAGGAGGTATTGAGGGTACCACGCCGCCATCACAGCAGACCGGAGTCCAGTCAGAATTACATGGCCGTCTCCTCCATGTATATAAACACTGAACTCCCCATGAGCAACTTGTTGAGAACTGATGATAATAACCATAAGGTCAGCCAGAAAAAAACAACCGTGGATGACACGGCGATTTATGAGTTTCCACCGGCGGAAGATTGCTCAGAAATCGGTGAGGATTGTGGTAGCAGTTTGAGGGGAAGTCTGTCATCCAATAACCACGATGACATCATTTACAAATATGATGGACCGATTGTTTTCGGCTCCACTGACACCAGCGAGGTTGTACACATCGAGGAGAGGGACAGTGTAAAGAAATGGGATCCGGTAAGTAAGTTCAACTTCAACTCTGAACTACATGGTAATGCATCACTTCTTTTCTGTTTGCAGGAAATATTGATAAAACTATTGATTAATAAGGAAATTTAACAATTAACAAGGATTGTGTCGTGGCCGAGTGGTTTAAAGCATCAAATTTAAGTTCTGCTGTCAAGTCATCAGAGTGTGTGTTTAAATCCCGGTCATGACACTTGTGTCCTAGGGAAAGATGCTTACTTTATTATTTGCTTCTCTTCACCAAGTGGTATACCTGCAAGTATTACTTAAAAGAGGTTGATATTGATAAAGCCTTTGGAGCGCTATGTTTGCCCGGGGTTGTACATGTATAATCCCCAGGGAGCTGGGCCCAATGACATTGACACTAATGTGAGGCACATTGAAACATTGTTGTAAAATGCACTATATAAGTATATATTTTAAATTATTACATAAATGTGCAGAAAAACACACACTGAATAAAGTTAGGTGTACTAAAAGGCAGTGGACACTAATGAAAATTACTCTAAATAATTATTAGCATAAAACCTTATTTGGTAACAAGTAATGGAGAGCTGTTGATAGTATAAAACATTGTGAAAAACGGCTCCCTCTGAAGTGACGTAGTTTTCGAGAAAGAAGTAATTTTCCGCGAATTTGATTTTGAGACCTCAGATTTAGAATTTGAGGTCTCGAAATCAAGCATCTGAAAGCACATAACTTTGTGTGACAAGGTGTTTTTTTCTTTCATTATTATAACGCAACTCCGACCACTGATTTAACTCAAACTTTCACAGGTTTTTTATTTTATGTATTTGTTGAGATACACCAAATGTAGGACTGGTCTTTGACATTTACCAATAGTGTCCAATGTCTTTAAGAAGGCTGTTCATGTACTACCCAGCCATGCGATGATTGTGATTCCTGGCAAGAATCATAACAAATTAAACTATACTAAATTAGGATCAGATTGACCCTAGATTTGTTTTTAAAATCAAGATAACATTTGAAGACAGCTTGGCCTAATGTTGTCCTTTCTTTTTAAGTGCATCTTACAGTACAGTTTGATTGTACCTGTTTTTAATCTGAGATAAAAAACCAAAACAAAGCTTACTAATAAGTCTCGTAGTCTTTTGCTTATTAAAAGCAATTTTAATTTGATCCTTCCTTAATAACGGATATTGTTTTCAGAAAAACAGAAAAGGTTGCTGTACCCAAATGACAGATTTCTGACACCTTTTTCACTGTAGAACTGGATGACTGGTCTAGTCATGCTTTTTACCCTTGGCCATTTTCAGTAACTTCCTGTGGGCAAAGCGTCCTACTTATAGGATGGCTTTAATACAAGCCCCCCCCCTTTCTTAAAAGTGTTTGATACCTTTTAAAGGGTAAAGTCTCAAATCTCAGTATAGAAGCCAAAGTTGCGCGCAGCCGCGCATTTCTGACAGCTGTTTTAAGAAGTTGGTTTATTTTAAAAACTTAATCCAGAACAGTTTTACCCCGGAAGCATTTCATTGCTGGTGGGAATGTTTCTTTTTGTCAAAGTGACTTGCGCATGTTGTGGCACTTTGTTTTAACAGCTTCATGTACTTCCTTTCCTACAATCTCCCAGATGGTTCTTTCTAAACATGATTGATGGTGGTTTAAGCTGTGAATGTGTATGGGAGGTAGGGGAGGGGGTTTAGGCTGGATACATGAATCCCGGTTCATACTTCTTGAGAATGAGAAGGCAAAGCGAATTTTGAAGGCACGGTGTTCGCAGTGAATGTTTCGCATGAGTTGAGCCCATTTCAACTGTTGCAAATTATCCGTTTCGAATTTGTGACCTCAAAATTTGTATCGCATTCGCATTCGAGGAAGTATGAACCGGCTTAACTGCGAGGCAACAGAAGCATTTTCCAATTATGCCCCTGGCCACTGCCTTGTTGCCCCCTTGTGAAATGTTCCAGATGCTCATTCTCCTCACAACCTTCCGTTTAAAGTTTGCAAAGTATTATACTTGGGGGGCCAATGCTTGGTACTTTCAAAGACATTGAGAACTAAATGTTATTACTTGCATTGTGGATTTGGCAAATCTGAAATCGCTGAGGATATTCAAATGAAACGCTTGCTCCGTGTGGGTTCAGGTAATGCAGTAATTCTTCCTACTGTTGCCCTTGGAATTTTGTTTTAACTTTCACTATATAGCCTGAAAATAAATACTTCACCATGCATAGGGTGGGGGGGGGGGGTACTGAGTAAAGTTTCCCTACTTTTTTTTCTGGGGACCAAATATTATGACTGCTGATGATTAACAAACCCATCTACTAATAAATCCACCTTGAGTCTTCAAATTGCAGTGTCATTATCGCTCATCCAGCATTTGGATGTTGCAAGGTTAAGATTGTGAAAAACTTTATTTTCTGTATCAAGGCCTGTTCATACTATGCATAGTGCATGTATACGTTTCAATCTGCATTTTAAAGATAAGGTTAAGGTTTAATTTAAAAGCTACTATGTATTAACTACATCCGTAGTGTATTCGTTACCCTAAGATCGGTGAAGTTTATCTGCCACAGTGAGGTGGTTTGAAAGAGAGCTTGACTTCATATGCGTTCATTAGCAGTAATTACATACAGAAGCATGAGGAGTACTCTCTTTTTGTCTTAAAATAGTTTTTAGTCTTAAAATAGTTTAAAGACACATAGGCTAAAACACTTTACACGCCAGTTGATAGAACAAATTGGACACACAAAAGTTGTACAGTATGTTGGTTGTTAACCCCCCCCCCTAAAACAAAATAATATCAAAGAGTGAAGAACAAAACTTTTTCTTTTTTAACTTTAAATATTTTATAACTAAGATCCAATTCATAAGGAAATGAAGATACCATATGAAAACCCCCTAGATTGCAGAGTAGGGCTTTACATCCCAAAGATAAATGAATGTAAGTAGGCTTCCCCTCGTACTCAGAAGCTTTCACACTTTGTGCTCATAGTTTAGGTTTTGTTTCAACAGCCTATCACATCCATATATATACTGTTGGTACTTTGCACACATACAGTACATCATAAATTCACTTTCTTTCTATTAAATTACTTTCTAAGAGGCAAACTTTTCCTGATTGTTTTTTTTCTTTCTGGGAACAAGCGATTAGTTTCAGTGTCATTTTCCTTGTTGCTTAATTTGAATCTGCAGTATAGTACAGTCTGTACCAAGTTGTCTTTTAATACAGAATATATTGTCTCACTGTATATGTACTAAACAATTGAAAGGCATTGGGTTATCCAGTCAAGTTGAATCTTTTAAAACTTTCATTTTAAACGTTTCAACTTTGATACTTGAGGACAAATAATTTGTGTATTTCAGAGGATTTCTTTACTTGCAATGTACTTTTTTGTTTCCACATTTGTGATGGATTTCACCTAATGTATGAAATAGATAATAAAAAAATACATGAGTCTTATAGAATGCGGGTTTTGGATTGCATAACTCCAGCTGTTTACATAGTAAAATTCTAGACTCAAATTTAGTTGAAATTTCTCCTATTTCAAGACAACTCTACCAACCACTCCTCTATCTTTGAAACAGATGTCCATTGTCCAGGACCTTTATGCCAACATCCAACGTCCCCACCATGACCATGGAGACAGCCCCATGCTCAGGGCAGGGGAAATCAGCATGGAGGGATACATGGAGAAACTACCCATGGGTAGAAGGAGAGCCTCGTTCATCAAGAAGTGGAAGAAACGCTACTTCAGGGCCAAACAAGGAAACCTCTTCTACTATGAGGTTTGTGTGCTGGGATTATTATTAGTTATTCTATGAAAAGGTTCTTAAGGGATTTATAGGAACTTATAATGTGTTGAATTTATTGAGTGTGAATGTTTTCTTCTTCTACTTTCTGCCTAGGTAGTAGTTAAAAAGTAGGACAGTTCGTTTCAGAACTGAAAAGTACCCCAAAATCAGAAACCCTACTCAGCGGTAGTAAAATATAAGCAAGACAGTTCTCTAAAGAAAAACCAATCTACCTGGCAAGCAGACACACACATGGTGTAATTGCAAACCAAATATATATTTTGTTAATCGAAAGTAGCTTTTTTTGACTTCATCCCAAATAACACTGCACACAATATACATGAAAATAAAATGTTCCTTAAGAAATACTTTGGTACCTCGTATCAATGAACAGAACCATAGTGTCAGATGCCAAAATCTTGACATCATTATTTATAAATGTCAGTGACACTTTAATGCAATGTGAGGAGACAAGCATAGACTTACACAAGTTTGTTATAACATACGGAAAAATGACTCAGAGAGCTACAAAGTAATTGTTCCGCTTTGGGCTGTAAAGAATCATCCAAACCTACGTCTGCGAGAGTCTTGTGCGTTGGTAATACCTCATTTATAAAAAGCAACAGTTAGCATGACATCATATGCCAGAAATAAAGCCTGATTTGTAAAAGATAATTTAGATGGTGACATTTTACTGTGCTGCGAGCCTGCACTGCATAGGTAATGTTTTTATTTTGGAAAAAGTTACTCACAGTAACAGTCCTCAAAACAAAAGGAAGATTTTAAAAATATTTGGGGGCACATAATAATAATGATAACAATAATAATAATAATAATAAGAAAACACATTTACATTCACATTTAAATGACACCTTACAGGGGAAAGAATGTGACACTATAAAGCTGAACTGACTGCTTGAAAAATAGCAAGACCTTAACTTAATAATCTTGTGTCCCATCTACAGGTTAAACAAAACTGAACTTTTGCGGTTGGCTTTTTATAGACGAAATCATATGAGCATGTCTCAACATTCTGTAAACCAGGTCAGGCTTTGACCCTGAGTTCATACATTATCAAAAGCCCGGTTCATACTTCCTGCGAATGCGAATGAGAAGTTTTGAAGTCACAAGTTTGCAACGAAGGATTTGCATCAGTTGACTCAAATCCTGCAAAACATTCTCTGCAAAAACAGCCATGTGACATTAAAACCTGTATCGCATTCATGTCGCACGAAGTATGAGCAAGGCTTTACTGATGTTTGGTTTGTTTTTCCATGTGGTTGGGGGTTGTGGGTGTGGGCCTGGTCATTAACTTTTCATATTGTTACTGCTGTACTGATACACAACAATCGCTTGCTATTTATAAATACCCCAGAAAGTTTCACTATTCCTATTGGTGGAGAGCACGTCACATGGTGTTGTCTAAACGTGTGATATAATCACGGCTAGAAGTGTTTAAACAATAGGTGTGGCGTGCAAGCTTTACGCTTGGCACTAATTTACGCGTGATACAATCAATTATACAGCGATTAGTGCGCATGTGTTCAACACCTTGTACCACGCTTTTATTCCCTTTTTAAAGCCAGTGGACACTATTGGTAAATGTCAAAGACCAGTCTTCTCACTTGCTGTATCTCAACATATGCATAAAATAACAAACCTCTGAAATTTGAGCTCGATTGGTTGTCGGAGTTGCGAGATAACTAAGTAACTAAGAAAGAAAAAAACACCCTTGTCACACGAAGTTGTGTGCTTTCAGATGCTTGATTTCAAGACCTCAAATTCTAAACTTTTGGTCTCGAAATCAAATTGTGGAAGATTACTTCTTTCTCAAAAACTACTCCACTTCAGAGGGAGCCGTTTCTTACAATGTTTTATACTACCAACCTCTCCCCATTACTTGTTACCAAGTAAGGTTTTATGCTACTAATCATTTTGAGTAATTACCAATAGTGTCTATGCCTTTAAGAAGATTGTGAGATGTTTGTCTAGGTTAAAACCTCCTTGCACCCACTACCTTGAGCTACTTCCCTGAGTGTGCATTCCCTGCCATTCCTGACATTCACCCTTCACTCTCTCTCTCCCTCTCTCTGCAAGTCCTGTTTTTGTATAACAAGAACTCCTTCAAGGACAAACAATTCCCTTCCTCTTTCCTGACTACCCACGGGACTCTATACCTATTTATAAAGGCAGTAATACAGTCACAAGTTTCCCCCCAGAATTCGTAATTGGCATGTTATTCCATTGCCTTAATTTATTGGGATTATAAATAGCATGTGGATGTTTTCAGGAAGTTGGGAAGGTTTATTTGTGTTCCGAACACAGTAATCCAATGAAATTTGAGAGATTACGTCGTTCAGAACAGAGTGTTGTTTTGCTATGATTTGAGAATGCAATATTTACTTTCATTCTACACTGAAAGTAAAAGAGATTATAGTATCTTGACCTTTGTATTGGATGGCTTTGATCATCTTGTTAACTTGTTTTATCACAGCACTGTTTAGAGGTTTTTAAATTTCTATGTTTGTGCATATTTTAGGATAATATAATAAATAATAATAATAATAATAATAAGACTTGTAATGCGCACATATCCACCCTGCTGGGTGTTCAAGGTGCAGTAAAACCAAAAACAAAACAAAAACAAAACACAAAACAAAGAAAAAAACAGACACAACAAAAACCTGTGACATAAGATAGGTTTTGAGAAGAGACTTGAATTTTGTGGTACAAACACAAGATCGAAGATTAAGTGGTAGAGAGTTCCAGATGCGTGGCGCGGCTGAAGAAAAAGACCTGTCACCCCATGAGTGTCGAGACTTGGGTTCAATGAGGAGAAGCATGGAATATGTGATACCAAGGCACTGATAGTGTTTTTTTACAGTTTAAAAAACTTTTAAAAATGTGACTGACAGAAGGACGGCAACTACTTTGATAGTTGTTAATATGCCTGTGATTTTGCTTACAGAACTCGGGAAAGTACTGAGTAAACAGTGCGATCACACATCAGTGTATATGTTAAAACAAAATGAATAAAATGTTGATGTTTGAAAACTTTTGTTTCTTCAATAGGATCACAAAGCAAAGAAATCTCTTGGATATATTCAGCTCATTGGCGGCCGCATAACAGAGATCAGCAACAAATGCATCGAGGTGACTGATTTGGTGAGTCACGTGCTAGATATGCATAGAGCACCTGCCCTCTTGTTTCAGAGTCGGTGTCAGAAGCGGGATGCACAAGCCTGTGGACATCACCCAACTGTATTCTCCTTATTAATGGATTTCCTGTGATTGGGCTTGGTTTTTGTTTGTAGTGTTAGACAGTTTATTGGGAGAGATAGACAATCAGATTACATTGGGAGTGAATCTTTTGGGCATGCAAGGAGGCTGAGGGGCCGATGATACTGTTGTTTTAACCCGGAATTCTAGGGATGATTTCATTGACCATGAAGGGTTTGTAGGCAGTGGGGGGGGGGGGGGCAGTCAGAACAACTTAACTGTCTGACCTTGGTGACTAGTCTCTATGGAGGCTAAAAGTTAAACTGAAAGTTAAAATCAGGAGACTTGCCTAAATGTAGTAGGTTGGGTTTCAATCCCACTTACTGTCATCTGAGTCCAAATGTTTTTTTGTTTTTTTTATGTAAAAAAAATTGTGTACAGACTGTGCAAGTCTCGCACATATTATTTGAACTTTTGCAACCAAGTTGGTCCCAAAGCAAATTGAATTTTGCAGGGAATACACAGCCTGTGCTGCCAGGTATGTAGCGCACCAAACTAACCCAACCAAAAGAACAAGCTCTGCCCTTACAAGTATCCATTTACCTCCTGGGTGAAAGAGAAGTGTTTACAGTTAAGTGTCTTGCTGAAGGACACAAGTGTCATAACCAGGGTTCAAACCCACACCCTGAAGGCTTCAATCAATTAATTAGAGGGAATTTATATAGCGCCAAAATAGACCAAAACTTTCAAAGCCACCATTGAATTCGTTGCTCTTAACTACTAGGCCATGACACCCCATAATGAAAGACTAGTGTTTGAATTTGAATCCCTTTGTCCCACGCAGAGAGGTCGAGTACTCCTGCTCCGATGCAGCAGTCGGATGGAGTTTGAAGACTGGAAAGTCATCCTGAATGCAGAGAGTGGCGCTTACAACACAACTCCCAAGTCACCTTGTGTGTCTACTACAAATAGTGTCAGAAAGGTACATTGGTTGCAGTGGATTCAATTATTGGAAACCACCCATTTTTCTGGTACACCCAAATTTAAAACCAGAAGCCACCCCCTCCCCTTCCACTTCCTCCAATAACATAAAACAACAATTCACGAATGAAATGTTTGATGCAATAAATAGCCTTCCCCAAAATGAAATTTCTTTGCCTTGCTTGCACCCCCCCTCCCTCGAATGAAATTGTCTAGTCATGCCAGCATTTAAAACGTGTCACTGAAACTGAGCTGAATAATTGCTGTTCAGAACTTGTTCATGAATAACAGCTGCATTACATGAAAGCAAAAATAACGGGCATTTTCTATTTGGAAATTAAATATAAACTGCCGACCAGTTAATATATCAGGCTGCATGGTTTTCATTAGCAAATCAATATGGTTGAAAACAAATCATTTGATTCAATGGAATACTCAAATGATTATCAGGTTCATTTGTTTTCCACAGTATCATTAGATAAAAGACATTACCACTCAAGAGTGATCACTTCAAAGAGTACATCTTTACAGTAAAAATATTCATCAAGATCTTGATGACAACAAGAGGGATCGATTTTAAAAGCAGAGCTTGTAGGCAATGTCCCTACAAACATGCATTATAATTTCCTCTAAGAACTAGGAATTGCTTGTAAAATTTATTTTACTTTATTCTACTTCCCCAACCCTCAGCACATTGCCATCGTTGATCTGGGAGGTTGCTCCGTCCGAGCGGGAGTCCTTTCCGACGTGGATTCCCCCCAACCACAAATCTTCTTCCCGTGTGTCGTAGCCACCAACACCAAACACAAAGATCGGGTGTTTTACGGCTACGAGGCTTTGTCACCTGAAGTGAGGGCTGTGTCTAAGCTGTCGTCACCGTTCCGCAACCCATCTCACCAGGAGCAGGTAAAGGTACTGTAGCCCCCATTCCAGTTCTCTAATTGTTACTGGCATGACAGTGCTGTAGAAGCATGATGCTTGAGAGTCTTGCACGTAACATGCTGGCTAATGACGGGGCTCATTAAAAGAAGATTAATATTGGCAAAGGTGTAAATTGCTTGCAAGATCAGCTTTGTATATTACTGCAGTACGCATCTTCTGTGCCCATTTAAGACACCTATGTCATGGCAACTGCATAGTATTTTTTATCTTCAAGTACGCGCTAATCCTCCAATCAGATTCGCAGAATGGAGTGGTGATAAAAACCTATATTGCACGGCTAATATCACTACCATGCGTCTTGTGTGTTCTATGTCACGTGCCAAGTTTGCTTGAAGATAAATACTTTATCACACGCGTGCTCGTGGAAATACAAAAAATATAGCGCGTCTGCGTCCCATATCCAACTCGGCTTTCAGCCTCGATCGTTGGATATGGGACGCAGAAGCGCTATATTTGTCCATATTCCACTCATGCTTGTGTGATAACTTATATTGTATATTCGTTTTGGTTTTACCCTTACACCAATGTGTGTTAGCACTCAGTGCTTTCCCAAGTTTTGTAAAAAATAATCACAGGCATATTACATGGACGGGATTCAAACCCACAACCTTTGCAATTCTAGAGCAGGGTCTTTACCAACTAGACCACCGAGATTGCCCAGATTTTGTATAATTTGACCCATTGGGATCCTTAGGAAAAACTCCTGCTACTAACAAATTGTCTGCACCATCAGCTTTTTCTCTACATGAAAACGTTTCTGAAAACTTGAAAAACTAGTTGGACTATTTTGGGGTTGAAAGAACAAAGTATAATTATGAGTGAGAATTTTAATCTGAGACCTCTGGATTAACTTGCCGGGGCTCCACCAACTGAGCTATCTAGCTCTGATGTTGGCAGTCTCCTTATTTTGTATATCTTTGTTAAGGGTGCCCTTAAGGTTTATTATAACTCACATCATTTGACTTTTTTTGTTACGCCTGTCTTTTGCAGTTTTTTGTGAGTTCCAAGAAATTATGGCTGTAACATTCCATAAACAAAATATCGACATTTACATGTATTACGGAGTAAAGCATTAAGTCATTAAGTAACAGTCAACATAAATGTAATAAATAGAGTATGGAGCCGTTTTTTAAGCATTACCTTGTTAAAAACAGGTAGCTTGTAAAAAACAGCCAGACAAAGAAACATGACAACCAGACAGACAGACAGACAGACAGACAAAAGGACAGATGATCTAGGACATGACAAAAACGAGTTTGTTATAATAGTGACCCCAAAGTCAGCATAAAGTCGCAAAATGTCAGTAGAACGTCTAGCCATATGTGACCGATGTTGTTTAGGTTGTTTTTAAATAAGTTGCTCTTCCCCCATGTGTTAATTATTTCCGATCCATGGATTTAGTAGTCTATTTCTAACTCCATGGTTTTTGACACACGGCCAATTGATAAATATAATGTAGCTCTATAATGAATCCAAATTTTTATCAGGAGCCAACAGATTTAACCAAATTATTGGCTGATTGTTGCAGCTGCTATACTCATCACGCCCTTAATGGCAAAGGGGCATTGCATTGCATTGCTGTTGAAGGGTGTTTGGGTCAATATTTGCCCTTACAAAAAAGTCCTATCAGGACTGATACTTCACGGAGGCAACAAAGGCGATTGCCTCAATGCCCCATGGTCATTGCCTAGGTGCCTTTGAAATGCTACAGTAGAAATTTACAATTTCCTCATAGGGTGCCCTTTACCAAGGAGAAAATGCCTTGGTGCCCTTGCCCTTTCAAACACAAAGCATACAGATCTGTATCATCTATAGGCGAATTACATATAGAATCCTACAGGATTTAAATAGGGATTCCTGTAGAATTCTTATTTATTTTTCGTCATTTCTTTGATTCCTATGAAGATTCCTATAAGATTCTTATAGTTTTTTTTTGCAGGGGTGAATATGTGGCCTACGACAAACCATAGAGCTAAAGGACATACTTAAAGTTGCCTTGGATCGGACGAGTTGGTCTATGAAAAGCGTTTGAAACCGTTTGTTATGAAATGCATGGTTAGAAAGATGTTTTAAAAGTAGAATATAATGATCCACACAAGTATCACTCAAAATTGCACCGTTTTCATTTTTAGTCGCGAACTAACACGGTCGGCCATTTATGGGAGTCAACATAAATGGCCAACCGTGTTTGTTGACGAGGTAAAATGAAAACCATGCAATTTCGAGGCATATCTGTGTGGATCATTGTATTCTACTTTTACAAAATCTTTCTAACCATATCGATTTTATAACAAACGGTTTCACAATGCTTTTCAAAGACCAACTCGACCAATCCAAGGCAACGTGTTCCTTTAAGTAGAACTTGAACATCAAGTATAGGATTGGCAGTTGTACACACAATTTGCATAGTATCAATCTGAAAGCTTTGTGATTGTAAAATTCAGACAGTGCCAATCTTTCATTGCAATATTTCCCTCTGAACTACTGTTAAAGTAATAAAATAGCATTTGAAGACCCCCATGAATCACCATTTCAGAATCACCGATTTTGAAATGCTTATTTTGGTTGCTGCAATTGAAATAATTCTAGTTTAATCTACTCAATATTCTTGTCAAAGCATAATACATTTTTCAGGTTATTTTTAAACTCTCACCACCACCAGTCATAAGCAGTAATCAGGAATGTGATTTTTCCATTTTTAAGCGGAAATCCATTTTTGTTACCCCCTTCCCCCTCAATCAAATTCATGACAAACACGAAAATAAAACCATATGGAGTGTCCCAGGTTTTTTTTAAAACCAAAGACAAATGTATGTAAGCAGGCTTCGACCTCACAAGCTTTCGCTCTCTCTCAAGCTTTCATGCTTTGCGATCAGATTTTTTGTTTAACAGCCTAACACATCCCTTTGAATTGTATAGCCTTGCATGTAAAAATGGCTGGCAACAACTCTTCGACAACTTTATCAAAGACCAGTATTCTCAGTTGGTGTATCCCAACATATGCACACAAAAAATCTGTTAACATTTTTGCTAAATGGGTCATCAAATTTGCAAGAGCACATTTTAAGTGAACACACCCTTGTTACACAACATTATGTGCTTTCAGATGTATAATAAACGGCTTCAGGCGAATTATTTTGTTATATGAGTGAGAAATTACCTCTTTCTCAAAAACTACGTTGCTTCGAGGTAGCCTTCTCTCACAATTTGTTGAACATGTACCATCAACAGCTCTCCATTGTTCGTTACAAAGTAATTATGTATGCTAAAAAGTTATTTTTGAGTAGGGACCAATAGTGTCCAGTGCCTGTAATATGAATATTTGATGTGTCTAGTTCCAATACTTCTTTGATATTGTGTATTTCTTGTACAGTTCAAGCTGAGTATGCAGACAGTTGAAGGATTACTAGACATGGCCTTTACTGAGTTGGGGATTGATCCAATTGCTTATCAGATCATGGTGATCGTACCCTTCAACCTGGGCGTTAAAACAACGGTAAGTCCATTATTTAACCCATCACGTTTACAATTGTACAGGCATGATGTTCTTCCTACATGTACTTAGTTTGATTTCCCTCAGAAAAATAAGCAAATTTGATTTTAAAAATAGCCTGCAAAGGCTATGAAATCCTTTACCAGATACTTGTAGGTCAGACCTTTTCCTTAAACAGGTTTTCCTACTTTTTTACAAGGGCCAACTGCCATGCCTGAAATACATAACTATTTTACTTAATGTTTTCTGTGTAATTTATGTATTTTATATATGTATATTAGCTGTTGTGGCCTAGTGATCAAGCACACCAGACTAATGCTCTGGTGTTTCTGATCAGCAGTTTGCGGGTTCGAGTCCCAGTATTTACGCTTTTGTTCTTAAGCAAGAAACATAGCCATTATTGCTTTGTCCCTGGAATGGGACGTTAAGCCCTAGGTCCTGTGCAATGTGGATAATGCGTGTAAAAGAACTCAGTTACACTTATGAGTGGCGGACAGCAGCTAAACCCTTATGAGGTGCCACAATAATCCGTCTCTTAATTAAAATCTCTGAATTACAAATGCAATTTTTTTAACTGTCAAAGGGTTGTCCTTGCTAATGAACATACTCTTTACTAAGCCAAATTTCCTAAAGCTGTTTTTGCGAGACATTTATTTGATTCAAGCCAGTACCCTGTCTACAAGATGGTATCGACCGATGAGTCACAGCTTGTAGTGTTTCCCTTTTTAAACTTGACCTTTTCTCTTTGTTGAATAAAAATATCCTGTAAATTAGTAACTAATACGGAGATACATGTAAAGCTAATAGCAAAGTTGGATCAAGGCCCATAGTTAACCATAGTTTTGGCAAACTTTGATCAGATGCATGCCAGTCACTGATGGTTGGACTCCACTAGTCGACAATTCGCAACCAGCCTAACAAGGTTTTTTTGCATCGCTGATTATCAATATTAATTTTAATTGCACAGTGCTGAGAGAACTAACTATTATTGTCAAAGACCAGGGCCAAATTTCATGGCTCTGCTTACTGCCGAATTCTGCGCTTACGATCACGATTCCCGCTTACGTGCAAGCGCCGAATTTCTGCGCTAGCCTTGTAAGCCTAGAATGCCTAGTAACGGGGAGTACGCACGCGCAGAAGCCAAAATTTGTTGCTAACCCGTGAAATACGCTTGCCGTAAGCACAGAATTCCCTGCTTCCATAAGCTCCGATTCTGTGCTTACGGTAAGCAGAGCCATGAAATTGGGCCCAGTGTTTTCACTTGGGGTTTCTCGACATATATTTCTCATAAAATAACAAACCTGTGAATATTTTGACTCAATTGGTCATCAAAGTTTCAAGAGAATAATGAACGAAAAAACGCCCGTGTTGCACAAATGTGTTTTCAGATGCGTAATAAAAGACTTCAGGCCTAAAGTCTTTTTAATATTCTAAAAAACTACAATACTTTAGAGGGAGCTGTTTCTCACAATGTTTTTTATCAACAGCTCTCCATTGTTTGTTACAAATTAAGTTTTTGTGCTAACAATTATTTTGAGTAATTACCAATAATTGATCTTAATTATTTGTGAGTAATTTCCAGTGACTTTAACAATGCTTCAATGTATTGCCTTTAAAGGCAGTGGACACTATTGGTAGTTACTCAAAATATTTATCATCATAAAATCTTTCTTGATTACAAGTAATGGGGAGAGGTTGATGGTATAAAACATTGTGAGAAACAGCTCCCTCTGAAATGACGTAGTTTTCGAGAAAGAAGTAATTTTCCACAAATTTGATTTCGAGACCTCAAGTTTAGAATTTGAGGTCTCAAAATCAAGCATCAGGAAGCACACAACTTTGTGTGACATGGGCGTTTTTTCTTTCATTATTGTCTCGCAAATTCGACGACCGATTGAGCTCAAATTTTCACAGGTTTGTTATTTTATGCATATGTTGAGATACACCAACTGTGAAGACTAGTCTTTGACAATTACCAATAGTGTCCACTGTCTTTAAGGTTGTACAGGTCTGAATATTAATCATTTAAAATAATATGACAAAATGTTGTACTTTTATTCTGCAGGAGAAGTTAGTAGAGATGGTATTTGATCGGTTCAATGCTGAGGGTGTCTATGTACAAGAGCAGTCTCTGATGGCTTTATATTCATACAAGGCCACATCAGGCATTGTTGGTAGGTTACTCAAAGTTATGCAAAACAAAAGTTTGAAAAAGGCAGTTGCGACAATATTTTTGTTCTTTTGTTTGAAAGTAAGTTCAATTCAATTCAATTCAACTAATCTTTTTTAGGTCCCAAGGGTAATTCAAATGTTCGCATGACAGTTAAAACGTTGACACATTCAAAACTTTAAAAATAGACTATGGGAATTATGATACAGAAAGGGAGATTTCTTATTTTATTTCTGGAGTGGGGGGGGGGGCGGGGCGGGAGGCAAAGGATCCCCTTACCTTACCCCCCCCCCACCCAAGAAATAAAATACAAAATCTCCCTTTCTGTTTTGTAATTCCCATATGTATTTTGTTGGATAAGATTTCTAGTGTGACATCTTCATTATCTTTCTTCCATTTAGAGCTGTCTAAATTTTTACTTTAAGAGACTTGCCATTGATTTTGTTTTGTTAAATTGTACATAAAAACAAATGTCCATTAGCTGCTTCTTCATCAATTCGATTCAATTCAATTCAATATTATTTATTAGTTGTGTTAAACAGTACATGAAATTCCTTTTCATGGTGTGAACATTTTATACAAAAAATATCAAAAATACACCACATTACAACACACCACTCTCTATATTAACAATAAAAAGTGTCAAAGACTATACAGAATAACAAAAAGAGATAGGAGATATTCATTTGTTTTGATTTTCGTACACTCCTTTGATTGATCTTGAATGCAGTCAACATTGGTGAGAGAATTGACGTAGTTCCTATTGTGGAGGGATACTTCATTCAGAAAGGTGTTTACAGACTGCCTTTTGGAGGACGGCATATTACTGAGCATTTACGTCGCCTGCTCACAGAAGGAGGTTATAGGTGAGCTTCCATACATAATAATATTTCACTTTCAATTCAATCTTTATTAATTCTGTTTCAGCTTACAAGTAAAAAATGAAAACGAAAATACCAGTGTCCTTGTTTTGTCTGAAGTGCCCCTATTTATTAGAGATCAATAAACAAAAAATTCAAACATTTGAATCTCAAATTGTTTGTGGATAGTACATGGGGTTTGTTCGCGAATGCTGCGTGCAGAGATGCGGTTGGTACAAGCTGTCACCTTGTTAAATAGGGATGGATTTGACATACCATGATAAAGAAACCGCAATAGTTTTTTGTATAGAAACTTTATCCGACTGAAACATTCGTGTTTGACTTGTTTTGTATCTGTCTTGATAAGTTTGCCTATATGTCAGCAGTCTGCTGTTTTTGATTAGGTTTGATTTGAAATGGTTTATTAAGGTAAAAATTATTCTCACAGCCAGTAGCTGAGTTACGTGATCTGTACAAGTTTAACATTATTGAAATACGTTATAAAAATTACAAGTTAAAACACACTAAAATAAGTTAAAGAAATTATCCTCGAAAGTACGAGAAAAAAAATCCACTAACACTCCCATAAGTTAAGAATATTATACAAATTAGGCAGCGGCACAGAAAAATGGAAGTGGGGCTCCCCAAACAAAAACGCAAGATTTGACAACAACCAAACAATCAAACAGTCAATGACAACAACCAAACAATGACACAACCTTGAAGCAATATGACTGCCTATATCGGGGTGCACCAGTGGTTGTCATTAAGGAAGTAGCAGCTAAAACCCTCTTCAAAGAAACACTGTTGATCTAATGTCAACATCTTGTAGACAGCTTGTGACTTAATGTAAGATAATTACCCCTCATGCTGGCTGATTCGACTGAGGCATTATTAACCATTTCCTCTTGGAGTTAGTCTGACAAGGGTGGGTACATAAAGTCAAACCGTTGCACGGAATAAATCTTTGGAAGGAGATATATAGCGATGATACATCCCTCCTGCCGGAAAGGCTATGTTTCCTCATGTTGAAATGCTTCTCACTTATCATTACTTCCTTTTAGAAAGTGTGCATTTTGTCTGTACTGTTTGGAGAGTTTTGATACAACCTCCCTTCCACCTTCCCTACACAAATGACTAGGCCTCTCTAAGGACATTTATTGGCAGTAACATGTACATCAAATGCTTGCTGATGGCACAATCTATTTGTCATGTATGAGAAAATTGGCACCCATCCATTCCAACAGCCAGTCCTATATTAATTTTAATTTTTTTTGCCAAATTGGGAGTATCAACCTCCATCCCATCGATAAGAAATCAGTCCCCTGAAGGGTTCCAATGAACTCACAATCTCTATCTCAGTGGTCACTTTCCTATGTTGGATTCTGATCAGAAGAATGGAGTGTCTTTCCTGGGAAGAATTGGCCACGAATTAAAACAGAATTAAAGTGCTTGCCTTTGGCTCTTGAAATCCCAATAGATCACAGAACATAAACATATTTTTGGCTTGTAGCCTTTAGCCAGAATGCTGGCCAAATAATAATCATAATAAGACGATGTTCGTCCTTCGGATGGACTTTAAGCCATTGGTCCCATGTGTTATTTAATGCATGTAAAAGAACCCAGTGCACTTATCGAAAAGAGAAGGGGTTTGCCCCGGTGTTTCTGGTCTGATCGGCAGCAAATTGCGCCACAGCACCTTGTAAACTATTACATGCTATCAGAATTATGTCTCATAATTCAAACATAGTCCCACATCTTGCAGGAAATACTGTATGTTACAGCACCAGGAAATGTGTGCTATAAAAGAAGCCACAATTATTATTATAATTATTATAGAGCCCATTTCAGTTCTGAGAGAACTCTCAAAGTGCTTTACAAACAATACACAAGAATTAAAAAAACAAGTGTAATCTACAAATTATCTTAACAATAAAAGATTACAAAAAAGATTGAACAAACAGGTAGGATTTGAGGTGTATTTAAAGAGATCCGGTTCATCTGAGAATGGAGGGTAGCAGGAAGAATGTTCCAAAGGGTGGCTGGGCTGATGAAGGCAAAGGTTCTTTTACCATAAGTTTTTGTTGTGTATGGACAATGCAGTGGCTTTGAAAACAGCAGTACATTCATGTTTAATAAATAGTGCATTGACCTTGTTTAGAGCACTTTGAAGGAGATTTGGAAGTAAACCATGCTAATCTCCTCTGGTGATTAATCAAGACTCTATGCTTTCCTTTAGGTTCTTCACAGAGGTAGAGATGTACATTGCAAGATATCTCAAAGAAAAGGTAAGTCACCGATTTCTATCTATTAAATATATTAATATTAATCATTATGCATGTATATATATTTTTTGAAATGTGCAAAATATTTGTTCTCCGTTGGGTGCTGTTTGAAGTTTTTGTGTGTGTGAATATAAGTTTATTTGTTGTTGTTGCCAGGCCTGCTTTGTGGCCCAGGATTACCACGCTGAGCTGAAATTCTGCTCGTTAGACCCTGAGCTGTGCAGTACCTACATTGATGTGGAGAAATACGACATTCCAAATGGATCGGGGTAAGAATCAGAAAGATTTCCAAATTGAACATTAGTCCTGAGGTACCACTCAGAATAACTAATTGTTTTTTTTCAAAAAGTTTTATTTCACTAAAGAATGGAATAAAATCATAAACTATCCAACAGCCTCTTTTCAGATTATCTGTGCCATTTTTTTGCCATTGGGTAATCTTGTCTTAGTATCCACCTGGTTCCAACAGTAGAAAGAAAACCTTTGTATCAAGTTTTGTGGGCTTGGACATTTTTTCTTTTTTTCTACTCAAGCCCAAGCTCATACTTATTGCAATTGCAAACATGTACAGAACCATAATATAAATGTGATATTAGTTCAGGGATTTTAACAAATTTTGAGTATCCAGTAAAATGAGAATTTACACCATTTCAATGAGAGACTTGTGATTTTCCCCACTTTCATAAGCACCCTATATATTGTGAAATGACTTTGACCTTAAAGCCTGTCATGAAGTCTCTTGACAGAAGTATTGCTCATTGTTATTGTGCAATTGTGGGTTTTTTATCACTGCGATGATTTCATGCTCAGCTCTCAGTCCAAGAACATGATAAACTTCCTGGACATCTAAGAAACAGCCCCTTAGGCATTGTCTACCTTCAGTTATGCTAGACTAAGTAGCTGACTGTCACAGCCAGAGGCGCACTGTGGATCAGCCTTGGATAACGATACCATTCCTTGACATAGACAGTTGGCCAATCTTGGGCATGATAAGGTGCTTCCTATTTAAAGAGCTGTGTAATTCATATCAACCCAAACCAACTACCGGTAATAATATGGAAGTCTTAATAAGACTTTGCATTTGCGTATCTACCTAACAAGGTACTCAAGGTGCTTTATAGTATATACAAACTTTCAGAAAGATAGGTTATTGCAGTGATGAATTCTGAGATTATGTAGCACCTTATAAGAGTTTACAAGATGCAGTGGCGCATTTAGCAGCCACACAGCCAGGAACACCGGGGCGAACCCCTTCTCTTTTCGATAAGTGCACTGGGTTCTTTAACATGCATTACACAACACATGGGACCAACGGCTTTACTTCCCATCTGAAGGACGAAGCAATGGTTATGTGTCTTGCTTAAGGACACAAGTGTCACGGCTGGGGATTCAAACCCACACAGTGCTGATCAGAAACACCAGAGTTTGAATTTGGTGCTCTTAACCGCTTGGCAGCGACACTTCCACACTAAAATTGAATAGTAATAATATAATAAAGACCTGTAAAGCGCACATATCCACCCTGCTGGGTGTTCAAGTTACAGTATTCTTTCTAGTGTTCAACACACATCCCTTACAGTTCTGTTCTATGTTCTGCACATGATGAGACTTATTTGGTCTGCCTGTGCACAAATTTGGACAAAGCACGCACCAACCTCACAGTGCGTTATCTTTACACCATGATTGAAGTCTGCATTTTACTTGGAAGAAGAAGTTCAGACTCGCAGTTCAATTTCATTTTGACAGTTCAGCTTCATATCAATTCCCGATAATGGTTAGGTTTTTCTTCAAAATGCAGGGAGGTCAAGGTTCATGAAGAAACTATGACATCTGTGAAAAAGCGAAGCAGGTGCTTTTTTTTGCTGCAGTCATTGTTCTCTGACAAAGAGGGTCTTACAAAGAACTGAACTTTACGTCATTGTCTTTTGACTGTCCTTGAGAGACAAGCAAGGGATGTCTGTGGTGTCCAGCCCTGTGTATGTGTGTCTGGGTCTATCGCCAAGAAGTGATTCATTGTTGAATCATGGTGACCTATTTTATGGTATCGGCTGGTGGTGTGTAGGAGTAGCACACGTAGGCAGAGTTGGCACCTACAGCTACGTGGCTATGGCTGATGTTAAGGGTGTTACTAAGGAAGTCCTATACCTCAGCGCACGATGGTGCGGAAATCTAGCCGTAGCCCTAGCCGAGTCGGACATGGCCTTATAGTCTGTACTGCAGTCTAATTCTATGAGTGATGAGTTAGACAGCTAAGTTGTAATTGATGGACATTCTTGTGGTGGAGTCACTAATCAAGTGATTAAGTCCAGCCGCTTACAGTGTGTAGTTCACTGACTCATGCAATCAAGTGTTAAGGGGGTAACAGTCTGTGCATGGACTTAAAAAACCCAACATAAAGCCATGTTCCTATTTGATTTTTTTTATGGAGAAAGTACCGTGACTTTTCTGTAAGAATGACAAAATTAAATCCAATGGGGAGGCATGGTAAACTGACCTCCTTGTCAACTACTGCGACCGTGATGTTAAACTAAAACATGCCGAAAGAGTTGCTGAAGACGGTTGCACCATACTACACTGAGACAAGAACCAGAGGCATGGAGGAGACATACCTACATGCCCCTTGTCATTGCCTTGGTGCCCCTTCAACTGCCACAGTAGAAAAACTGGGTTTTATTTCTCTTGTAGAGGTCTACAAATTCTGAAGTTCGATATTGTTCAATTGCCAGGCTCCAGACTCATTATTATTGTTTACTTGTTTGTATAACAAGTTAGATTACTCTAGATTCCAAAGTACCAAGGGGCTGTTGTTAAATAACAAGGTTGCACCATACTTCATTGAGACAAGAAACGGAGGCAAGGAGGCGACATACGGTACCTACATACCCCTTGCCATTGCCTTGGTGCCCTTTCAACTGCCACAGGAGAAAGTTACTGGATTTATTTATCTTGTAAAGGTCTACAAAATTGAAGTTTGAGATTGTTCTTGTCAGCTTCTGACTCATTATTATTGTATTTTTTGTTTTGAATAACAGAGCAATCAAGTTAGATTACTCTAGATTCCGAAGTACCGAGGGTCTGTTCCATCCTGAGGTCTGGGGCAAGGATCATCCAGGTCTTCATACACTGGTGTACAATGCCATACAGGCGTGTCATGTTGATAAAAGGAAACAGATGTGTAGGTGAGTCTTGATGGGGTGTTGAAGTAGGTTAGGGGGGACAGTGGGGGACAGTAGGGTAGGTTTATAGGGTTGGGGGACAGCAGGTTAAAATGAAGGGTGTTTTTTAAAAAGACCATGCCTCATTGTGAAAAACAGTCAGCGAAGGGCTATTTTGGAAACAATGCGCGAAGCATCAATCAATGGCACTTTTGGAAATCAGTGTTCTCACTGAAAGGTTTCCCCAAGGGTTAGCAAGAAATAAATAAATAATAATTAATATAGGATTCCAATATTAATTTGGACTCCAATATTAATATCTAATTTTGGAGCATCGCGGCAGTATGGCCAAATTGCATGTGACGCATGTTCCACCAATCAAGGGTCTGTGCATGTGGTATATAAAAACCCATGATTTGAACTTCCTTTAAACCATTTTATTCTGCATTTAATGACTTGATTGTACAACAATAACTTTACAGATGTATTTACCTGTGTGGAGGGACAACAATGTTACCAGGTCTGGCTGAGAGACTGAGGAGTGAACTCTGCCGTATGTTACCCAAGAGCTCTCCTGTCAAGGTACGGAACCCTGCCCCCTAACACTAACCCCATTCCAATCCAACCCAAGATAATGCTAGATAATCTGATCAGCTTTAAGACTATTCTGGGAATGAATAAACATTCATAAATACCTAAGACAGTTTATCCATTCTGATTGGTCAAGAGGGCATCACGAGGGGTTGTTTGAACGGATGATATAACATCAGTAAAAAGTGATATAACATGGGCTTGCACACCTGCGCTTATAAGACAGTTTCTTCATTCCTATTGGTCGAGAGCCACGGCCGAGATAGTTGTGCCACATCACACGATACACGCGACGCACACAGCATTCCCTTATAAGGAGTTGTTTACCCGAGGGAGACGGAGGGCTTTACCATTCATAGCTGGAGGGGTGTAGTGTTGGAAGAAATTATTGGACAATTTTAATTTTTGCTTCTATTTTACTTTTTGACCGTAAGTGTTGATGTTTTTTGACCCAAAAGGTATTTTATTGATTCCCCTATTATACGTTATCACAAAAGCGCGAGTGGAATGCAGAAAAACATGCACTGAGGTCCAGTTGGATATGGGTTGCAAATTTATCTAAAAGCAAACTTAAGTTCAAGCATTGCGTGTGACAATCAGCATTTGATGCTCTCTTTGAATTCCATTTACTTCTTATAAGCTGCACGTTTTGGCATATAGCTCATAAAAATGCATTACGCACAATGCGCGGGGTGTGATATTGGCCGTGCGATCTAATGTTTATATCACACTCCTTGTTGCTATTGATCGACCAATCAGAAACAAGGATTTAAACCTGCTTAAAAGTTTCATATGGTTATCTGATTTCATAAACCATCAAAATAGAGGATCTTAAGATCTCTCGAGGACTAGTTTAAGTGGCGCACCCTATGAAACATTCTTGAGTTTGAAGGATTTTTTGAACAAATCACAGGCATATTAATTAGGTGGGATTCGAACCCACAACCGTTGCAACTCTAGAGCAGTTTTTGCCAACTAGGAATTTTATTCTTTGATATTTGTTTTTCTGGCAGGTCCATGCATCACCTGAGCGATATCATTCAGCGTATTACGGAGCAACAGTACTGGCAAATTTGGCCGCCTTTGACAACATGTGCATCACCAAAGAGGAGTGGAAACAACTAGGGCCAACTAGCCTCACCAAATGGCAGAATGCATAGC
This sequence comes from Asterias amurensis, assembly GCF_032118995.1. Lineage (NCBI taxonomy): Eukaryota > Metazoa > Echinodermata > Asteroidea > Forcipulatida > Asteriidae > Asterias > Asterias amurensis. The sequence continues at coordinate 16,462,818 of NC_092649.1, forward strand.
TGTTGATTGATTGCTAACCATGACACTACTGAGTGATGACAAATGCACAGACACCAAGGTCACACCAGGGCCCAATTGAATAGAGCTTGCTTACATAAAAAATTTGCTGAGCATGAAATTTCTTCCTTGATAAAAACAGGATTACCAACCAAATTTCCAGGTGATTTTCAGGATAAGCAAACAGCTGAGTACCAGTAACAAGCAGTATGCAACAAATGGAAATTTGGTTGGTACTCCTGTTTTTATCAAGGAAGAAATTTCATGCTAAGCAAATTGTTGTGCTTAGCAGCTCTATGAAATTGGGCCCTGGATGATATGTTGATAACCACATGATAGACACAATGTTAGCATTTCTCAAATTTTCTCCAAAGTTCAAAACATGTTCGAACACGTGAAATGCACCCTCACTAGATGAGGACATGCTAAGGAACACTTTGATGGTGATTGATTTCAAAGTCCACAGTCAGTTGCCTGCTAAGAAGTACCACCAAATCAGCCGAGTCTTCACTGAACTCAGTTCCTCCTATCCCAAATTATTAATAATAAATGTATAACAATTGATTTTTATGTAGCGTTTACACACCCGAAGAAGGACGACTCAAAGCACTTCCAATCCAATGTTATTACGCCAGGTCACTGGGCCATTTTAATTCCTAAAACCAACTCAGCTTCCTGGGGAGTATACAGCCGGTGCAACAAATATGCGCTACTCGGCTAAATCAATCACAAGAACCATCTCTGCCCTCACAGGTACCCATTGACCTCTCAGTGGAGAGAAGCAATAATAGTTAGGTGTCTTGCTCAGGGACACAAGCGTCACAACAACCGGGGTTCAAACCCACACTCTGAACAGAAACACTAGAGTCCGAGTCCGGTGCTCTTCATCCACTCGGCCATGCACCCCAGCATTGGTCAACACAATAGACCAGAGACTTAAGTTGTAGCTGTTGTTGATTGGTTGGTTGTGTTTAATGTCATTTAATATAGAGATGGATTTTATCTGCTGCTGATTATTCAAACTTAAAAGGATTGTGTCTTTAATTATCTATTGAACTGTAATTCATGCCTTGATACTTGATATTCCTGGAAAACAGTGTACAGTTAAACTTTAAATCAATTTCAAAGTGCAATTAAGTAGATGTTAAATTTGCATCGGTATTTAAGAAAATTATTGCAAGTATACAATATAATGCTTACACACGTGTGTACAGGTGAAACCAATAATATAAGTGCAATATATACTAATGAAATACCCATAGTGTAAGTTGACATTGTACTTTCAAATATTTCCTTTTGAACTACTTTTTTTGGACTCGTAGTTTTGCAGTATTAGATTTGTAGAGCTGTTATTGTTTGAATAGTGTTTAATGGTCACACCAGTGTGTCAAGTTGATACAAGTCCTTCCTGCAGGCATGTGAGTAACTATCCATGAAAAAAAGGGGAAAAGAGAAAACCGGGCAAGAAAAAAAGAGGAAAAGATTTATATTCCTATACTTTAGTACACAGAAAGTAAAGTAAAAAAGAGGAAATCAGCTGAAAAGTTTCACATGCCTGTTCCAGAGAGCATGCCTCCCGTTTGTCATAGGCGAAGGGTAAAAAATGACACTGATTCAAATGTAGCCACTTAGTCAATATCAATGTTATGGACAAGAATTCAAGACAATATAAGTTAACACACAAAAAAGGTCGAATGCCGAGTTGAATATGGGTCGGAGACGCCCTATTTTTTTTCCTTCAGATTCCATGGAAAAAAAATCTGTGATAACATTTTTTTCTTCATATTCCACCAGCGTGCGCGTGTGATTACAAATTTATCTTCAAGCAAACTTTGAGCAGCGCATGCGCTGATCAGCATTTGACACAAACGCGCGCCTTTTTCGTTTTCATTATCTTCTTATAAGCCATTTGTTTTGCCTACCTATAGCTTATAAAAGCGCAATAAGCGGAGCTAGAACACACAATACGCAGGGTGTGATATGGGCAGTGCAATATAAGTTTATATCACAGTCCCTGTTGCTATGGATCGACCAATCAGAATCAAGGATTCAAACCTGCTTGGAGATAATGTCCCTTGACAGTTACTTTATTAACATATTGGATCCTTTATAACCTAATGATATAGCAACTCAATCAACAGGGGCCAATTTCATAGAGCTGCTTAAGCAAAAATTTTGCTTAACCACGAAAATAGCTCGCTTATTTTACACATGTTACTGGCCAAAATTTCATGCCATATACATTGCTTATGACTAGTATTTAGCTGTTGTTTACTAAGCATAACAATTGAGTGGTATCTTGGCCGGTAATCTGATTTTACTAAGCAATGAATGTTTTGCTTAAGCAAAATATTTTGCTTAATCAGCTCTATGAAATTGGGCCCTGGACATAAAGCTACTCTTGTGATCAACTCTTACTTTTTAAAACGCTTTTAGAGTTTTCAAGTTTTCTTCTATTTTTGATTTGATGCGAAGTGAAATAAGTTTATTACATGTATCGGGCTGAGCCTTTTTTATTAGTCAGAGATTTTATCAATTATTTTGTTTAAAAAAATTGCATTATTTTTAATTATTTTCTTTTATTAAATATCTACATAAACGTATACCTATAACTGTGCAATACTTATACATGTAAAGTGTAAATACTTACAGAAATGATAACAACAATGTAAATAAGTTTGCAATATAAGAATGATCTATTTTAATCGCAGAAACCCAGATCTTGCCGTTATATTTGATAAAACACATTTTAAATACGAAGAAACAAACTCAATTGTATGATATAAAATTTAACCAAGAACCACTTGTGTATACTCTAACAGTTAATGAATTGCAACCTTCGGATTTCATATCTGTGAGGGCAAGGCCATTTTAATTTGACAAAGGGCAAATCCATAGAAAAATCTTTAAGTCTATGGGGAAACTTTTGAAGGGGCACCAAGGCCAAGACTTGGGGCCACCGAGGGCATGGGCCTTCATGACCTGCGCCTTCATGACCTGCGTGTTATTCCAAGCCTGATTATTGCATCCCTTACTCAGGATGTTTCTCAAACCAGAAATGATATTTGGACACTTTGAAAATAGGAGAAACATTTTCATTCAATTCAGTTAAATTAAATTAAATTCACTTTATTTCCATACACAATATAAACAGTGGAATATAAACATAGATAAACATGGTGGCACGGCAAGCCAAATATATATCGATACCTCACCATGCAAAGCCTCAAATCCCATAATAAGTAAGTAAATGTACACAGTTCAAAGGCTAACCTCCCTCCCAGGTATAGGCTTTTAAAGACTAACAGTCTAGTTTAAAAAAAATATCTTATTTTTTCCGAGTGCCAAATATCAGAAATAGTAGGAAGACTATCTCGCCTGAGAAACATAATATTTCAGTAAACATAAAGTTTTCTATGGCTGTTTGTTTTTGATTCTTGTGAACTTGTTTCGTATATTAAAATTATAAATAACCATAGCTTTTACACAAGTTGAATTCTTTAAATTCAAACTGACATGTTAGACACAGTTGCTTTTGTATTTTAAAGGAACCAGTGCCTTGGATTGGACGATTTGGTCTATGAAAAGTGTTTGAAACCGTTTGTTATGAAATGCATATGGTTAGAAAGATGTTTTTAAAGTAGAATATAATGATCCACACAATTATCACTCAAAATTGCACGGTTTTCATTTTACGTCGCGAACTAACACGATCGGCCATTTTTGACTCCCATAAATGGCTGACCGTAGTTGTTGACGAGGTAAAACGAAAACCACGCAATTTCGAGGCATATTTGTGTAGGTCATTGTATGCTACTTTTACAACATTTTTCTAACCATATCGATTTTATAACAAACGTTTACAGGACGCTTTTCAAAGACCAACTTGACCGATCCAAGGCAACGTGTTCCTTTAATCATCAGCAAATGAAAGTTTTTGGTACATGGTCAATTCTAATCTCTTCATCACAGAGTGATTTATAGTTCTAAAAAGAACCCATTGGTTTCAACAATATTTAGGCTATACTTTATCTGGAAACTAGAGATTTTTGTTGTTTTATGTAAACATTGGCAATTAAATATATACTCCCTTCTCAGAGAAGTTTAGAAGAAGAAAACATCCTATAAATATAATGAGAGAGTAATTCTTAAAAAGATGTATATAAACTTCATAAGCTGTAAATATTAATAAACAGGAAATATTACTGAGATATGACTGATTAATATTGTGAAGATGTTTCGTCCACAATTATTTGATAAAATCAGACATTTTGGTGTATATTATTGGTTTTGTCATGATGATCAGGAATGATTGATAAATTACTTAGAAACAGATCAATATTAATATTTTTTGATTGATCACCGGAAGAAATTTTAATTTTGAAATGCAATCACTGAGTTGAACAACTTTATTTCAGCTTCACACAAAATATATTTCCAATCATGTATACAAAATAAAAACCATTAGCTGTGTATAAATTCTTTGTTTACAATCAATACTCACTTCAACCACACTTCATTGCCTACTTTTGATGGATTCAGTACTGTCAATGCACTGTCAAACCAACAAGGACAGCAGTGTGAACATTATCAGAGTCAAAAGATTTAGGTGGTATTTGGCAGTGTTGTAGTCAAGACCTGGAAGTCCGAGACCTGGAGGTACGAGACACGAGACCGGCAGAACCGGTCTCGAAACCTACAACATTTTTTATTGATATACATGTATAAAATATCTTCAACTACTTCATATTACTATTATTATTTTAAAAAAGCTTCCAATTGCAAATGGTCCAGAAGTTCTGTAATGTGGCAGCAAGTTTATGAGACTGCAGTGAGACTGCCATCAACAAGTTTCAGGGGTGGATTTCACAAAGAGTTAAGACTTGTCTTATATCAAGTTAGAATGAGTTACTCATTAAGAACTAACTCCGCGATAGTGCAGCTAATAACGATCCTAAAGCTAAAGTACATTTAGTAGTCCCAGCAGATTTTGTACCTTCCCCCCAGGTAGTAGTTAAAAAGCAGGACAGTTCTTTTCAGAACTGAGAAGTCCCCCCAAAAATATCAAAAAGTAGTAGAATATATAGTGAGACAGTTCTCTTAAGAACAAAATCTACCTGGCAAGTAGTTATACACATGGTGTTACCGCAAACCAAATATATAACTCCTAACGAGTCCCAGGACTAGTCGTAAGGCCCTATCCGAATTGGCGGCTACGGCTACGGCTGTTGCTACGGCCGGATCGCCGCGTCATCATGCATGGAAGTATAGGACGCCCTTAGCAACACCCCGGCAATGGTCGCAGCTGCAGCCGTAGCCATCAATTCCGACACGGCCTAAGTTGGGTCTATCTTTGTGAAATCGACCCAGAACCCACTCTGTACTTTGTTGTTTGTTTTAGATAATCTGTGATGCAATCAGAGCACTCCTTGATTTTAAATTGAACCAACGACTTGTGGCTGTTTTTCTATTTTGTTTTTCAACTTGAGCAGTATCCAACATGTCCACGTATTTCAATATAAATAGTTAGTAAAAAGTAAAAAAATACAAATAGTTTTTTATACTGTATAGATATTCACACGATTAATATTGGTTGACTTTTTGGAGTCCCAAAATGGATTTCAGGTCACACACAGTTTACATAAGTTATTATATTTGCACAAAATAATTGAAGCTGCTTGCTTTTGAAGCACCGGTCAAACTGAAAAATCTAAAATCTAAAGAATGCCTTTTCTGCTTCGCTTGGTTTGTTTCTTCAAAATAACTTGTTATTTCAAATTTATAAAACAAATGTGTTGCAGGAGAATAAAAAAAGAATATATTTGATACAGTTTTGTAAAATATAAAAATAGATTCACATTTTGACAAACAAGTTATGCGTGGAGGTCTGCATAAAGAACTCAGTGCACAGATCGAAGGGTTTTGCCCCGTCGTCCTGGTTGGATCGGCAGCATATTGCGCCACAGCACCTTGCAAAGCATTACATGGTACTATGTAAAAGGAGTAGGTCTCATAATTCAAACGATGTCCCTTCTTCTTTCGTGTAAGGACAGACTCAATTATATGAGCATACTGCCTTGCAGGAAAATACTGTATGTTAAAACGCCTTAAGCGTCACTGAGTGACCGATGTGCGCCCTATAGACGATATGTGACCTCTGACGTCACTCAAAAACCATACCATGATCCGCGCGCATACTGCCGGGCAGCCAGCTAGAAAGTGTATGCAATCTTACCATGACTACGCGTCTTTTTGCCCTGCGAAACATGACGTAAACAGTGTTTTGTCAACAGAGGGCGGTTTGAATGTAAACATAGGTCACATCGTCTATATAAGAAGCCACTATTATTATTGTTATCATGAATGCTCGGTTTTGATGACATGAGCTCTTGTTTCTGCCACTTAATGTTCAGCTATGCCAGCCTCTATAAGGGTGTGCGTTTTTGAAAGAGATACTTACTGTGAAAGACAACTTAAGTGATTTATTTTTTTACATACTTAACAATTTAAAAAAATCACAGCATTGTCATGATTAAAATACTTTGAGAATAAAAAAACTATATAATTATAAAAATACTTACATTTATTGAGCATAAGTCACTGAATGATTTTAAAGATTAAAAGTGCAAGAAGCTGATATTTATGATCAATTGCAGAGTAAAGAATGTGCTTTTTGTCTTGTCAACTTCTTGCTTTAACGTTAAAGACAGTGGACACTATTGGTAATTGTCAAAGACCAGTCTTCTCACTTGCTGTATATCAACATGTGCACAAAATAACAAACCTGTGAAAATTTGAGCTCAATCGAAGCTGTTAGATAATAATGAAAGAAAAAAACACCCTTGTCACACGAAGATGTGTGCTTTCAGATGCTTGATTTCGAGACCTCAAGTTCTAAATCTGAGGTCTCGAAATCAAAATTGTGGAAAATTACTTCTTTCTTGAAAACTACTCCACTTCAGAGGGAGCCGTTTCTCACAAAGTTTTATATTAACAACCTCTCCCCATTTCCCAAGTAAGGTTTTATGCTTACAATTATTTTGAGTAGTTACCGATTGTGTTCACTGCCTTTAAACATGCATCTTTATTTAGTGAATACATGTAGTAAAGGCATCCGGATAAGCCATTTGCAAGTCAATTTGAAATGAAGCCTCGTACAATGTTTATCAGTCTAACATTGGCAATTAGAATACAGCTTTAGCCTCGATCAAATGTCTGCAATGTGCTAGCCTTGATTCAAATGACCCGGAATCCAGGTGGGTACATGGCGGGTCCTTTTCAAATGTTTTGACCCTCATCCGGGTCAAGTAAAATGACCCGGAATGCGGGTCAATTGAAATGACCCGGATTCCGGGTCAATTTAAAACGACCCGGATCCTGAGTCACTTGAAATGACCCGGAATCCGGGTCATTTCAAATGTTTATACTGTTTGGGGTGCGATGCCGGAATTCAGAGGGGAAGCGAATTATGTCGGTTGCGGCCGCTTACAATTTGCAGTTGAGTGTTGTACCAATACAGATAAAACATTTAATAAAAAACTTGAATAGAAGAAAGTGATGAGGTAGTTAATTATTTTGTGCATGAAAAATTTTGTCAAAAACAGCCTCTGGTTTATATTCAAAAGTAACATTTATAAAAAATACAACGGTAAAAAATTGACATACAATATGTCAGGCCCGCTACATCATTGATGTAGGGGCAAGGCAGTTTATCCATAGTGAAGGGCATCCCTACAAGGAATATTTCAGTTTGCACTGGAATATTTCAAGGGCCACTAAGGCCAAAAAAAACCCAAAACCAGTTGATCGTCCCCGCCCGCAGGGTCGCATCCTTTTTTTAACTATTTACTTTTTTATTTTTTTATTTTCTAAATCCATCTTTTCAAAAGGACTGGCCTAGGAGCTTTTCCCAAATCTAACTTGATGCTCTCGAACACTTGTAACCGTCTGTTTCATAAAACAATATTAGTGAATGCCTACCAGCAAATCTTTGTAGTGTTATCCGACCCTGTTAATGTTAGTGTTAACACAGGTCCTCATGCAACTAATAGGTATAAATAAGGTTGCAGTTGATTCAAACTGAAGAATTGGTGGCCTGTTTGATTTGAAATACTTAGCGGCTATCTTGAGAAAAAAATAGTAAATAGTAAATAGTAAAGCCCTCATCCTCCTCTTTTTTGAAAAATCCGGACGATCAACTTGTATTTTTTGTTATTTGGCCTAAGGCCATGACCCTCTGGGAAGTATCAGGTCGGTGTGGCAGGAGATAGATTCTGTCCCCCCAAATGGCACACCATGTACAAATTAATTCTGATGGCGCCCTCATTTGAATCAAACTTCTCCATCCCATGTTAATTTCCCATATGGGGACAGAATTTCCAGGGGGAAAGATTTCCCTAGGACACCCGCAATGTAGAAAGCAGTAACGCATGGAAATATTCACTAAGGATCCTCACTCATATTGACCTATACCAGAGCCAACACTAAATACTAAAAATATAATGTGTTGGAAGAAAATCCAAAAGATTAAATTTCAAAGAAAACCTGTGATGCTTAGGAATACTCCGAGCCAATTTCAGAACACAACATAATTGTGCATTCATTGCTAATGATCACCGTGTGTTCCATGTCAAATTACAAAATAAAATCCAATGAAGACGCATGATACTGTGCTCCCTGTCAACTTACCGCGACCGTGATGTAAAATTAACAGGCCGAAAGAGGTCCTGGAAAACTTCCTCTCAGCCACGGTCACTTAACAGGGCTGCTAAAAACTCTATTGGGAACTGTAGACCTACCGCGACCATGCTGTAAAACGCTATGCAAACGCACGGAATGTAAGTCTAAGTGAGAACGAACAATATAATTACACCAAAGCAAGCCACATTAACTTTCCGCTCGGCAGCGGTAGAAAAAAAGTCCAATGGGAACACACAGCTTTAGTGTAAAGTAAAGTTTCATATAGGATTGATACCTGCCGTCTTTCGTAGACTCTCAAAGATGAAGAAACTGATGATAGTGTGTGGACCTAAACGCAACCAGTTGGGTATAAAGCCTTTGTATAAACCCAACACTCCTTCTGATTTCACTGTCTTTATTAGGCAGTCCAGACCATTTCTATACGTCCTCTGGTCGACTGGAACACCTGTAAAGAAAATACAAAGTTTAAGAAAAGAATTATTTACCATCAAATGAAGCTTGGATGGATAAAAGAAAGTTAGAGCTTGGTAAGAGCATGCGTTTAACATTAATATATACAACATTACCAAAGACCAGTGCCCACACTTTGAAAAAACGAACCTGTGAACGTTTAAGCTCAATCAATCTTCCGAATCATGAGAAGAAAAAACAATCAATGACTATAATAAAATGTCCTTTTTTTACCCTTGAAAAAGTCAAATAAGTTTCAATCATGTTTGTGTAGTAATTGATACTTGGCCATGTAAATACACTGCCTATTTTACTTTCATTATTCTCTTGGGAATTCGAAGAGTAATTGAGCCAAAATTGTCACAGGTTTGTTATTTTAAATGTATATGTTGTGATACACCAAGTGAGAATACTGGTCGCTAATTTACCAAAGGTGTCAAGCGCCTTTATATCTCTTATTGTAACCTTTGAACTCACTGACCTTTAATCTTCTGGTTCATGACCCTTGTTTTGATGAGGTCAACAGGTGATGTAGTAACGGCACACATAAATCCTGACGTCATTGCTGCCACTATGTGCAACACTGGGCCTTCAATCATCCAGCCATGGTTGAGAATAGTATGCTTGGTATGGTCGTATACTGGAACCTGTAATAATAATAATAATAAACAGCATTTATAAAGTGCATTATAAATCACCGACCCCTCAAATTAAAATATAGGCCTACAATAACATATTATATGTAAAATATCCTACAATATACACATTACCTAGATAAAAATTTAATTTAAAATGAGTAGGGTAGATGGCCTTAATTTTTTTGACCTAAACCGGACCTTCTTCAGAGGTATAAACAAAATCAAACAAATATACATCCATTTACAGAAAAAGAGGGGCAAAGGGTTAAGGCACTTGTACAAATTAAAATATAGGCCTACAATACTATGTTATGGTTATATGTAAAATATCTTACAGAGAACTACCTACAATATACACATAGCAGATAAAATTAAAAAACCCAAACCCCAACCCCAAAAATCATTAAAAAATTAAAAGCATTAGACAAACGCATACAAATATAAAATGAGTAGGGTAGATGGCCTTAGCTTTCGATCCAAACCGGACCTTCTTCAGAGGCATAAAACAAGTACAAACAAATACATATCCATTCATGATACATTTTAAATTTAGGCCTACAATACTATGCTTTACATATGTAAAATATCCTACTGAAAAGATTTGACAATATACACATTAGTAGGTATAAATTAAAACAATTAGACAAACAGATACAAATATAAAATAAGTAGGGTAGATGGCCTTAGCTTTCGATCCAAACCGGACCTTCTTCAGAGCCATAAACACTTACAAACAAATGCATATCCAATTATAGAAAAGGGATTAAGTTAAGGGAAGGGAAAAGGGTTAAGGGAAAGGATCCAGAAAAAGCGAGAAAATTCAATAGCCAATCAACAGTTTATACACAAGGTTGACAACTTCAATATAACATATAAAGCATGGAAAATCAATTCAAATCAATTCAATTCAATTTATTATAAACATCACATTAAAACATGAAAATTGCCTTCCAGTATTCATCAACGATAAAAAACACAAAATCGAATTATACAGTGAGAGTAAAATGTGAGAGAAAACCAGTTTTAATAATATAAAACGGAGAAAGGAGAAAGGTTTGGAAAAAGTCCACAGGTGGAAAACATGTACAAAACCAATGGGAGCTGTTGCAAAATAGTTAGAGTATAAACAAAAGATGGGCAATAGGAGGTCCTCGATTGCAGGCATATACACACTTGTGTGTGTGTTGCCGTTAAACTATTCCTGCTACATTAAAAAAGGAAGGGTGTAAGCATCAGTATTCGCACAACGAAGAAGTAAAGGAAAAAGTATACCTGTGTTGCTGTTAAAATAGCGGCTCTCTGGACGGTGGGTGACGTTCCTCTGTACAACCCTCTCAGACCCTCCTTCTTGTAAATGTCACCAAAGGCGTGGAAGAAGCCCCTGTACCGGAGCTGCTCACCGGGTTTGGGTTTCCTCTGAGCTTGAAGACGAACTCGTATCAGATCAGTGGGGACTGCTACCGTGCTGCCGATGGCACCTACAAGTATATCACATCAATATTCATTAATAATAATAATAATATATCAGAGTATTTGAACGTCGCCAAAATCCACCAAATTAAGGTGCTCAAGGCACACGAGAGTGAATCCTCACACAGGAAAGGAAAATCAGTGGGGACTGCTACCATGCTGCCGATGTCACCTACAAGTATATCACAACAATATTCAGTATTAATAGTAATAATAATAATACATGTATTTTTAGGCACCTCAATCTAACAAATTAAGGTGCTCAAGGCACACGAGAGTGAATCCTCACACAGGAAAGGAAAATCAGTGGGGACTGCTACCATGCTGCCGATGTCACCTACAAGTATATCACAACAATATTCAATAATAATAATGATAATATATCTGAGTATTTGAACGGCGCCAAAATCCAGCAAATTAAGGTGCTCAAGGCGCACGAGAGTGAATCCTCACACAGGAAAGGAAAATCAGTGGGGACTGCTACCATGCTGCCGATGTCACCTACAAGTATATCACAACAATATTCAATAATAATAATAATAATAATAATAATAATAATAATAATAATAATAATAATAATAATAATAATAATAATATATCTGAGTATTTGAACGGCGCCAAATTCCACCAAAATAAGGTGCTCCAGCTCAAGGCGCACGAGAAGGAATCCTCACACAGTAAAGGAAAATCAGACAAAGAACAATTACAGATGAGCCTTATTAAACAAGCTAGTTTTCAAACCAATTTCACAAGTGACTCAAGATGACTTATGGTATAAGGCCAAGTATGTGAAAAGTACAATGAATGAAATCGCTAATAATTCCAAATAAGTATTGTTTGAAGCTTTGCATGGTGTGGAGAAAGTAGAAGAAACTATAAATAAATAGTAAACTTGCGGGTACAACCATGTGTGAATCTCTTTTGAGTGTGCTCAACAGCCAAGAACAGCTTGGATCCTACCTGCCCAATTGTTCATCCATCCAGCACTACTTAATTAAGGTCACTCTTTAATTAAGTTCCACCACCGCCAGCAGTCCAGCATTTTCCTGAAGACGAGCAGAGTATACTGTTTGAAATATCGAGACCAAACCAGCTCTGTTCAGAGCCAACACTCACTCAAAAGAAATTTACACATGGTTGTACCTTCACGTTTACTATTCCATTATTGTTTCTTCTTTATAATTCCAAAGGTGGAAACACCAACTAATGAAGATGATTATCTTTGCACACACACATAGACTCACACAAGTACGGAGGAAGAACTTCCTCCATGACACAAATGTAGAAACACCTGCAATTGGGGACCTCTGGTTGTCCCTCTTTTGTTTGTAACTTGCAAAACAAGCAAATTTGACATTGTGGTGAAAATATGTAAGGACTAATATAAATCAAGCTTTTGTCAACTCAATATTTACAAATATAACACACCTCTTGCTTGTTCTGTATTCTGGTTTGCTTAAAGTAGGTCACGTGGGAATAACTAATATAGTCTAGTGATCGCGCGCGCGTTTTGCGGGTACTAGTTCCCGAGCGGGCACTAGTCTTTGAAAATAGTGCCCGGTTACAGCGCCCTCTCTTGACTTGAACCGTGAACAGCAACTACAAAACTTCCTTTCTTTTCCAGATTTCTGTTCTCATTTCACATTTAAGACCGAGCTGTGTAATAAAACATATATTGACTGGCAATGATGTAACTAGTGTACGTCTATTCCCACTCGGGCCTGTGAGTGACCAGAAAAGGGGCCCATTTCCCTCGGCCTTCGGCCTCGAGAAATAGGTCGCTCTTCTGGTCACTCCAGGTCCCTCGGGGGAATAGACGTACACTAGTTACATCATTGCCAGTCAATATGTGTATAATAAAAGACCTATGAACTAGGAATTTTCCCAAATGTGTTTACATGGACTGTTTCTATCCTACCTGAAGTTGCTCCTGATCCTATCTTCTTTAATAGTGGAGTGTGGTGTCGATCCATAGCGCCAAATACATGCACTTTGATTGGTTCATATGCCCCAATGCGGATGGTACTATAAGTTGCCTCACGGATCAAGGCTGGAGTCAAACTAAAAAATAAAATAAAAAAGCCACAACAAAACAAGTTAAACAACCAAAAGACCTTTCTTTGACGAAACTTTACGGAGTTGTGGTACATTACATATAACATTATACAAAATATCGCTCAAATCTTTCTATGAAAAATGTGCGCAAATCAGAGTTATAGTTTGAATAGTCTTCAATACTGTGAAGTAAAAACCAGGACCCCCGACCAATTCTATTCAGAATATGTTTCGTTTTTTTTTGCTATACAAACAATGACAGGTTGACATTCAGGCTATTGAAGTTTTCTCAACATGATTGAGTGCAATAGGCCTTTATGAAAAGAAGTTAAAGGAACACGTTGCCTTGGATCGGTCGAGTTGGTCTATAAAATGCGTTTGTAACCTTTTTTAAATAAAATGCATTATGGTTGGAAAGATGTTTTAAAAGTAGAATACAATGATCCACACAAGTTTGCCTTGAAATTGCGTGGTTTTCCTTTTACTGTGCGAACTAACACGGTCGGCCATTTATGGGAGTCAAAAATTTGACTCCCATAAATGGCCGACCGTGTTAGTTGACGAGGTAAAAGGAAAACTGGCAACTTGGAGGGATGTTTGTGTGGATCATTGTATTCTACTTTTACAACATCTTTCTAGCCATATGCATTTTATAAAAAACGGTTACAAACGCTTTTCAAAGACCAACTCGACCGATCCAAGTCAACGTTTTCCTTTAATATGATCTTGACGACCTCAGCTTCACAGTAACCAAAGTCGTTTATGAATCATACTCATATAGGATGCAGTCTGCAGAAAAACCTGGAAATAGATCAGTAAAACACAACATTGATGCCTGTCAAGGTGTTTAATAATAATAATTTGGGGGCTTATTATCCTTACTCGCAGTTAAGAGCTGAATTGCGAAGGACGCGGCTACAACATGTTCGAGAAGCAGGCATGCAAGGGCGCCTTTGGCTGCCAGCCACATCAACCCATTATGACCATGGAGCACAGCCAAGATAGAAAGTGTTTGATTTTTCCTGAGGGAGGAAAACCGGATGGTCTGGAAAACCCTCGTGGCACAGCAGAGAACCAATGCACAACTCAACTCACATATGGCCCTAGTCAGGAATTGAACCGGGTCAACTTGGTGAGAGGCACAAGCCAACCATGGTCAGTATGTAAGAAAATCATTCATGCTGATTTGTCTGCCAAACAAAGTTATGGCAATTTGGTCTCTCTGTCCGCTGATTTGTCTGCCAAACAAAATTATGACAATTTGGTGTCTCCGTCCAATATGTGACTATTTCTTCCCCAGCATGTTCAAAACAATGCTGTAAGAATATATACGTGTACTCTTCGTCAAAGCGTCTTTGAACATACTTATTAATGAATACCGTATAAATTATCTTGATTGACTGATTGATAACACCTAGTACTACAAACTACACTCACCCTTTGTACAGACCTAAAATCCCCTCCTCTTTAGCAATGGTTAATGCTCCTCTAAAGATCCCCTTGTAGTGACGTTCACTGTATGCCTTAGAAAATTGGCCTCTCTGTTTGGCTAATTCTCCGTCCAGTTGCATACGTACTTTAGTGACATCCACAGGATTCGTGACTGTGAAATTAAAACAAACAAAGATTTAGTATAATATTATAGAGAAATGCATCCATAGTCATATACTTGATTTAAAAACAATGAAAAATTTCTACTTCTATTCTACTTAAACCTCAATGTTGCAATCAGCCTACAAACATAGCCTACAAACATTTGCGATAATCATAACCCTCCATCCTCTTTTATTTGCCATCAACTACAGGGGAGGCCTAGCACCAGCTCCTCCCTGGAAGGGACCTAGAGGCCGCCCTCCATCATCCTGGGCCAACAACTTGGTCGGCCTAGTGAAATTGACCACATGTGGCGTGAGGCTGTAGGATGTGGACACAGGACATATTGTCGCAACGGGTGCTGTCTCTGCGGTTGATTGATTGATTGATTGATCCTCTTTTTAGTCCTAGACAATCCTCCCAACAGTTGTAAACACGATTTGAGCATGCTCAATTTCAGACTGTGCAAATCCCAAGAGTGCCCTCCACGAGTATCGACACACTCCAGCAGTTTGCATGATCCAATTTGGACATCGCATATCTAATTTACCTCATTGAGATCATGGAGGTAGTTCTTCCTTCCTTCCTTCCTTCCTGTGAAGTGCAGCCTCACATAATGCGAGGATAAATGCGTATAAAAATAAGTAGGACATGCTGTCAAGTGCGAAAATAATTTATGTAAATTATGTAAACAAGTGCAAGTAAAAAATGTTGGATTTCTTGGAGAGCTACTTTTTAGATGGGTGAGGCTTAAGTGCCAGTTTAAAAGACGTCAAGCGATTTGTACTCTGCTGGGTCTACTGCTAGGCTATTCCAGTCCCGGATGGTATGTAGGAAGAAGGAGTTCGAAAACACAGTTGATTTGGTGTGAGGGATGACAAAGGGATTTGTGACCTCTGGTTGATGATAGATGGACGAGGTACTGGTTCCACTCAATGTTAACGAGACCATAACGGATTTTGTACATCATAGCCAGGCGACTGCTGGTGCTTCGGTCCTCTAGGAATTGACAGTTTAGTTCATGTAGAATAGCAGAGACACTTCTTGTCCTGTTGTAGATCCCTGTGACATAGCTTTGTTCCACTTTCTTGGAGTTGCGCATTGTGTGGGTGTCCCATAGCGTACTCAACTGATGGTCCCTTTTTGTAAAAATGAGTTAAAAAGTGGTGGCGCTATACGGAAAGTTATCCATGGCGCCACAACTTTTTCATTCGATATTAAATAATCTAGTATCTAATTTTAATGAGATCCCTTTTTGTAAAAATGAGTGAAAAAGTGGTGGCGCCATATATAGATAGGCCTACGCCTATGGAAAATTATCCAAACGTCGGTTAAAACTACCACATTACATACTATTACTAGGGTAACTACCTAGTAATAATACTAACCAAAAGCAGATGATGAAGCCACGCTCTTTTTGGACTCTGGGCAAACTTCTGCAAAAAAACTTGGTGCCCACATCCATCTATAGGGGAGACTCTAATTCCTAGGGATGGGTGGTAGGGCTGAGCCGCACTGTGGGTATAGGGGAGGCTCTAATTCCTGGGGATGGGTGGTAGGACTGAGCTGCTCTGTGGGTATAAGGGAGGCTCTAATTCCTGGGGATGGATGGTGGCTGAGCTGCACTGTGGGTATAGGGGAAGCTCTAATTCCTAGGGATGGGTGGTAGGGCTGAGCTGCTCTGTGGGTATAGGGGAGGTTCTAATGGACCCTTCCCATGAAATATGCTTCTAACATTCACGCATGCGTACAGACCCTGTTGGTTGGCAAACACCATAGAGTTGTGCACTAAGCAGATGCACAATCGTGTCTGCGTCACGAACCAATTAGCCATGTACAAAGCAGCGCGATGTTCCTTCATTTTGCCAACCAAAACGTTAGTGCGCACGCGCTATGTGCAATTTACATATTTCATGGGAAGGGTCTATTCCTGGGGATGGGTGGTAGGGCTGAGCTGCACTGTGGGTATAGGGGAGGCTCTAATTCATGGGGATGGGTGGTGGGGCTGAGCTGCAATGTGGGTATAGGGGAGGCTCTAATTCCTGGGGATTGGTGGTAGGCCTAGCTGCACTGTGGGTATAGGGGAGGCTCTAATTCCTGGGGATGGGTGGTAGGGCTGAGCTGCACTGTGGGTAGGGGAGGCTCTAATTCCTGGGGATGGGTGGTGGGGCTGAGCTGCACTGTGGGTATAGGGGAGGCTCTAATTCCTGGGGATGGGTGGTATGGCTGAGCTGCACTGTGGGTACAGGGGAGGCTCTAATTCCTGGGGATGGGTGGTAGGGCTGAGCTGCACTGTGGGTATAGGGGAGGCTCTAATTCCTGGGGATGGGTGGTGGGGCTGAGCTGCACTGTGGGTATAGGGGAGGCTCTAATTCCTGGGGGTGGTATGGTAGGGCTGAGCTGCACTGTGGGTATAGGGGAGGCTCTTATTCCTGGGGATGGGTGGTAGGACTGAGCTGCACTGTGGGTACAGGGGAGGCTCTAATTCATGGGGATGGGTGGTAGGGCTGAGCTGCAATGTGGGTATAGGGGAGGCTCTAATTCCTGGGGATGGGTGGTGGGGCTGAGCTGCACTGTGGGTATAGGGGAGGCTCTAATTCCTGGGGATGGGTGGTGGGGCTGAGCTGCACTGTGGGTATAGGGGAGGCTCTAATTCCTGGGGGTGGTATGGTAGGGCTGAGCTGCACTGTGGGTATAGGGGAGGCTCTTATTCCTGGGGATGGGTGGTAGGGCTGAGCTGCACTGTGGGTACAGGGGAGGCTCTAATTCATGGGGATGGGTGGTAGGGCTGAGCTGCAATGTGGGTATAGGGGAGGCTCTAATTCCTGGGGGTGATATGGGAGGGCTGAGCTGCACTGTGGGTATAGGGTAGTCTCTAATTCATGGGGATGGGTGGTGGGGCTGAGCTGCAATGTGGGTATAGGGGAGGCTCTAATTTCTGGTGATGGGTCGTAGGGCTAGCTGCACTGTGGGTATAGGGGAGGCTCTAATTCCTGGGGGTGGTATGGGAGGGCTGAGCTGCAATGTGGGTATAGGGGAGGCTCTTATTCCTGGGGGTGATATGGGAGGGCTGAGCTGCACTGTGGGTATAGGGGAGGCTCTAATTCCTAGGGATGGTGGTAGGGCTGAGCTGCACTGTGGGTATAGGGGAGGCACTAATTCCTGGTGATGGGTCGTAGGGCTAGCTGCACTGTGGGTATAGGGGAGGCTCTAATTCCTGGGGGTGGTATGGTAGGGCTGAGCTGCACTGTGGGTATAGGGGAGGCTCTAATTCCTGGGGATGGGTGGTAGGGCTGAGCTGCACTGTGGGTATAGGGGAGGCTCTAATTCCTAGGGATGGTGGTAGGGCTGAGCTGCACTGTGGGTATAGGGGAGGCTCTAATTCCTAGGGATGGTGGTAGGGCTGAGCTGCACTGTGGGTATAGGGGAGGCACTAATTCCTGGGGATGGGTCGTAGGGCTAGCTGCACTGTGGGTATAGGGGAGGCTCTAATTCCTGGGGGTGGTATGGTAGGGCTGAGCTGCACTGTGGGTATAGGGGAGGCTCTAATTCCTGGGGATGGGTCGTAGGGCTAGCTGCACTGTGGGTATAGGGGAGGCTCTAATTCCTGGGGATGGGTCGTAGGGCTAGCTGCACTGTGGGTATAGGGGAGGCTCTAATTCCTGGGGGTGGTATGGTAGGGCTGAGCTGCACTGTGGGTATAGGGGAGGCTCTTATTCCTGGGGATGGGTGGTAGGGCTGAGCTGCACTGTGGGTACAGGGGAGGCTCTAATTCATGGGGATGGGTGGTAGGGCTGAGCTGCAATGTGGGTATAGGGGAGGCTCTAATTCCTGGGGGTGATATGGGAGGGCTGAGCTGCACTGTGGGTATAGGGTAGTCTCTAATTCATGGGGATGGGTGGTGGGGCTGAGCTGCAATGTGGGTATAGGGGAGGCTCTAATTTCTGGTGATGGGTCGTAGGGCTAGCTGCACTGTGGGTATAGGGGAGGCTCTAATTCCTGGGGGTGGTATGGGAGGGCTGAGCTGCAATGTGGGTATAGGGGAGGCTCTTATTCCTGGGGGTGATATGGGAGGGCTGAGCTGCACTGTGGGTATAGGGGAGGCTCTAATTCCTAGGGATGGTGGTAGGGCTGAGCTGCACTGTGGGTATAGGGGAGGCACTAATTCCTGGTGATGGGTCGTAGGGCTAGCTGCACTGTGGGTATAGGGGAGGCTCTAATTCCTGGGGGTGGTATGGTAGGGCTGAGCTGCACTGTGGGTATAGGGGAGGCTCTAATTCCTGGGGATGGGTGGTAGGGCTGAGCTGCACTGTGGGTATAGGGGAGGCTCTAATTCCTAGGGATGGTGGTAGGGCTGAGCTGCACTGTGGGTATAGGGGAGGCTCTAATTCCTAGGGATGGTGGTAGGGCTGAGCTGCACTGTGGGTATAGGGGAGGCACTAATTCCTGGGGATGGGTCGTAGGGCTAGCTGCACTGTGGGTATAGGGGAGGCTCTAATTCCTGGGGGTGGTATGGTAGGGCTGAGCTGCACTGTGGGTATAGGGGAGGCTCTAATTCCTGGGGATGGGTCGTAGGGCTAGCTGCACTGTGGGTATAGGGGAGGCTCTAATTCCTGGGGATGGGTCGTAGGGCTAGCTGCACTGTGGGTATAGGGGAGGCTCTAATTCCTGGGGGTGGTATGGTAGGGCTGAGCTGCACTGTGGGTATAGGGGAGGCTCTAATTCCTGGGGATGGGTGGTAGGGCTGAGCTGCTCTGTGGGTATAGGGGAGGCTCTAATTCCTGGGGATGGGTGGTATATGGCTGAGCCGCTCTGTGGGTATAGGGGAGGCTCTAATTCCTAGGGATGGGTGGTAGGGCTGGGCTGCACTGTGGGTATAGGGGAGGCTCTTATTCCTAGGGATGGGTGGTGGGGCTGAGCTGCTCTGTGGGTATAGGGGAGGCTCTAATTCCTAGGGATGGTGGTAGGGCTGAGCTGCACTGTGGGTATAGGGGAGGCTCTAATTCCTAGGGATGGTGGTAGGGCTGAGCTGCACTGTGGGTTTAGGGGAGGCACTAATTCCTGGGGATGGGTCGTAGGGCTAGCTGCACTGTGGGTATAGGGGAGGCTCTAATTCCTGGGGGTGGTATGGTAGGGCTGAGCTGCACTGTGGGTATAGGGGAGGCTCTAATTCCTGGGGATGGGTCGTAGGGCTAGCTGCACTGTGGGTATAGGGGAGGCTCTAATTCCTGGGGATGGATCGTAGGGCTAGCTGCACTGTGGGTATAGGGGAGGCTCTAATTCCTGGGGGTGGTATGGTAGGGCTGAGCTGCACTGTGGGTATAGGGGAGACTCTAATTCCTGGGGATGGGTGGTATATGGCTGAGCCGCTCTATGGGTATAGGGGAGGCTCTAATTCCTGGGGATGGGTGGTATATGGCTGAGCCGCTCTATGGGTATAGGGGAGGCTCTAATTCCTGGGGATGGGTGGTATATGGCTGAGCCGCTCTGTGGGTATAGGGGAGGCTCTAATTCCTGGGGATGGGTGGTATATGGCTGAGCCGCTCTATGGGTATAGGGGAGGCTCTAATTCCTGGGGATGGGTGGTATATGGCTGAGCCGCTCTATGGGTATAGGGGAGGCTCTAATTACTGGGGATGGGTGGTATATGGCTGAGCTGCTCTGTGGGTATAGGGGAGGCTCTTATTCCTGGGGATGGGTGGTAGGGCTGAGCTGCTCTGTGGGTATAGGGGAGGCTCTTATTCATGGGGAGGGTGATAGGCCTGGGCTGTAATGTGGGTATAGGGGAGGCTCTAATTCCTGGGGATGGGTGGTAGGGCTGAGCTGCTCTGTGGGTATAGGGGAGGCTCTAATTCCTGGGGATGGGTGGTAGGGCTGAGCTGCTCTGTGGGTATAGGGGAGGCTCTTATTCATGGGGAGGGTAATAGGCCTGGGCTGCATTGTGGGTATAGGGGAGGCTCTAATTCCTGGGGATGGGTGGTAGGGCTGAGCTGCTCTGTGGGTATAGGGGAGGCTCTAATTCCTGGGGATGGGTGGTAGGGCTGAGCTGCTCTGTGGGTATATGGGAGGCTCTTATTCCTGGGGATGGGTGGTAGGGTTGAGCTGCACTGTGGGTGGTAGGGGAGGCTCTAACTCCTGGGGATGGGTGGTAGGGCTGAGCTGCACTGTGGGTATAGGGGAGGCTGTAATTCCTGGGGATGGGTGGTAGGGCTAACCTGCTCTGTGGGTATAGGGGAGGCTCTAATTCCTGGGGATGGGTGGTAGGGCTGAGCTGCACTGTGGGTATAGGGGAGGCTCTAATTCCTGGGGATGGGTGGTAGGGCTAACCTGCTCTGTGGGTATAGGGGAGGCTCTAATTCCTGGGGATGGGTGGTAGGGCTGAGCTGCTGTGGGTATAGGGGAGACTCTAATTCCTGGGGATGGGTAGTAGGGCTGAGCTGTACTGTGGTCATAGGGGAGGCTCTTATTCCTGGGGATGGGTGGTAGGGCTGAGCTGCTCTGTGGGTATAGACGATGTGACCAATGTTTACATTTAAACCGCCCTCTGTTGACAAAACACTGTATACGTCATGTTTCGACGAGCAAAAAGACGCGTAGTCATGGTAAGATTACATACACTTTTTAGCTGGCTGCCAAAACACAAAGGTTTTGCCAGGCGGTGTGCGCGCGAACCATGTTATGGTTTTCGAGTGACATCAGAGGTCACATAGTCTATAGGGGAGGCTCTAATTCCTTGGGATGGGTGGTAGGGCTAGGCTGAGGCAGTGTGGCAGTGCATGGACGCTGTCCGTTTACAATCAGGCCTCGAACTTCGTGTTCAAAAGGGCACGGCAATAATTGCCTTGCTTTTTCTAGAGTTTGAAGGGCATCACAGCAATTTTGTAAGTGTAAAAAGGGCACCACGGCAATTTTGTTGAATTTGGGGGGCACCATGGCAAAAACTTAATTTACCAAGACAGGTGAGAAACTACATGAAAGACAAAAGTTGAGGCTAAAACTTTGTGCTTCCTCTCGATGACGAAAATTAATTAGCACTTAAATGCTGTACAAATCATCATCTTTATTTATTTGCTATACGCATGCTTTACGTTACCTAATGATTTTCTGATTCCACGCTGCACTTCGTGATGAAAGTGACACTAACTTCATTTTAAATCACTCTTCGTCGATCGCCCACATCATGGAGGCATCGAGCCGTGCATCAACAAACGCATGTGAGGGACTGTCAAACTTGCTACTAAACACACAGATGGTGCGCCGCCATCTTGTTCATGTGTATGTGTGTTGGCCAACTTCTACTGTACGGGTACCATTGAACGTGCACTTCAACACACACCGTCACGCGTGGACACCGGCGGTTTAATTTTAGGTTTTTTTCAATGCAGTGCAATGCAGTGTGCACTAAGCTGCTACGTAGGTTGCAACGTGGGGACCTGTGAACCGATTTTACTAAAATTAATATCATGATGTTACGGGCACCAACGGTAAGCCAATTTTCTTGTCGATCTTGGGGCCAGGATCTTATGCGTACGTCTTTTATGTGTATAGTGTGACTGTAGTGTTAGCGAAATCAACTCGGGTAGATTTTTTAAATGTTTGACAACAGCGAAAAGATTGTTTTTTCTCGCCTAATTGCGTCTTTCGAAACGAGTCTTTTGACATTTAATATATGCATGTAAATTTTACAATTTAATAAAAGGCAACCGACGGCAGTTGGATAAAAAGGGCACGGCAATATATTGCCGTGAATTGTCGGTAATTTTGAGGGCATCACGGCAATGGCACAGGGCACCGACGGCAATCGCCGTCGGTGCCGTCGGTAATTTCGAGGCCTGTTATTAACATTGCCCTAATGCACTTGACCCCAATAGAGGATTATTTAATAAAAGGGAAAGAAAGCCCGAATTCCGTACAATTATTAATATTGCCCTAATACACTTGACCCCATTAGAGGATTGTTTAAAAAAGGGAAAGAAAGCCCGACCGCGCCTCCGCGCCTCCACCTTCCCCTTCTTCACGATTGCATCATATGCTCGTCTTCCTAAAGACGCCCTCTATCGGCCATTGTCCACACCGCGTCTCCGCGCCTTCGCGCCTCCAT
Organism: Asterias amurensis; assembly: GCF_032118995.1. Classification (NCBI taxonomy): domain Eukaryota; kingdom Metazoa; phylum Echinodermata; class Asteroidea; order Forcipulatida; family Asteriidae; genus Asterias; species Asterias amurensis. Next base: position 16,485,822 of record NC_092649.1, read on the forward strand.
CTTCCCCGTCTTCACGATTGCATCAAATGCCCGTCTTCCTAAAAACGCCCTCTATCGGCCATTGCCAACACCGCGACTCCGCGCCTCCACCCTCCCCGTCTTCACGATTGCATCATATGCTCGTCTTCCTAAAGACGCCCTCTATCGGCCATTGTCAACACCGCGACTCCGCGCCTCCACGCTTCCAGCTTCCCCGTCTTCACGATTGCATCAAATGCACGTCTTCCTAAAACGCCCTCTATCGGCTGCTTCACCTACCTCACCACTCACGTCACACTTTGACTCCCTACGACCCTAACATTTTATCTGCTGTATTCATCAATCGCACTCAATACAATCAAGTAGTAAAGAGCTATTTTCTTCCTCCATGCTACGACCAAGTTACTTAAAACGTACGTGACCGCGACTCCGCCTCCGCGGAGGCGCAGATAGAGCTCCGAGTGTACCTGTATTCTATAGTTACTCCAAAGTGACACAAAAACGAAATTGAACTGTGCAAGTCTTCATTGAAAAACAAAAATCAAGTAGACTTTGATGGTTGTAATCTGTTTGTTTGAAAAGATTAATGTGTTATTTGTTGTTTGCATCTTCTTTGTTAAAATGGTTGATCATTATTGCAAACAAGGAGCAAAAATAGTGGACGCCTTTCATCTTTACAACATCTGTGCTTTAAAGCCTCTAATTTTCAAGTAAAAAAAAATTAAATCAAATTAGTTTACTTGTACCAGAGAAATAGTTACCAGAAATGCATTGGAAACCACCAGAGAGAGAGAGCACCTACAGATAGCCAGAGCTTCCAAGGCCCTCTTCATGAAGAGAGGGCCCTCTTGAGGGCCCTGGACCCCGGCCGAGACAGACTTGCGCTGCGGGCTCGTGTTGTGTGCTTCGCACACATTGTTTCTATTTTTTTGTAGTGATTTTAGGTTGTACTCCCACTTTTTTCAGTTTGCACTCCCACTTTCCAAATTCCTGGCTAAGACACTGCAGTTCCACTGTGACCATTCCACATGACGAATTACACGCCGGTCAGTAAAACTAGGACTGGTATGTAAGTAGTCACGTCTCACAGTGGTTAATTTTAAGTAGGAACTTACCAAATGATGCAGACGTGCAGCCGATTCCAGCAAAACAGAAACGAAGGACTTCATCTCTCACAGAATTGGACATCATCTTGATAACAAGTTGATAACTGGCAATATTAAGAAAGACCTCCCCAACAGCAAAAAATCCAGCCAATCTAGAAATCGTCCCTCCCCTCTACTCTGCCGGCCGGCTGCTAGTGTAGTGTGTCACTGCTGTGTGGGCAGCGCATGCAGCGTGTTACGTGTGTTTACCCGAACTTTTGCCCTTTTCGAATATACGGCTTCGGCTTTTGATTCGGCTTCAGGCTCCGTTCTCTCGTCTGAAGCCCTGAGCACGCACAAAAAGCACGCGCAATATTTGTCAAAACAACCGCGGGGCCAAGCTAGCCTTGGCCGAGTCTGGAGCCGAGCCGTGGTTTCGAAAAGGGCCATAAGCAACAACGTTGATTTATTTCACCAATAGAGGGCGCCATTTCGAGTGACCGTGCAGAAAAAAATTGTCCTTTTCTTGATATTACCAAATTTCAACATTTTCTGCAAACTTTTAATTAAATAAAATCCCTCCCATAATTAGCTGTTTGTTTTCAACAAATGAACACAATGTAATTGTTTGAATATTGTTGTTGTTTTGTTACAAACAGTAGCGATCTGTTTTTTATTTGCATTTGCTTTCCAATTCCCAGCCCGAGTCGGTAAAAACTCATATCATACTCCATTAGGTCTAGGACCGAGTTGAATTCGGACCGAGTTGACTTCAGACCGAGTTGGCTTTGGACCAAGATGACCGGTACCCGAGCAAGCTGGGTAGTCGCTGACTGCCGCCAGATGGCTTGGGCGCGAGTAAGCTTCGAGGGTAGGGGTGCACGGTACCGATAGTTATTTTGCTTGGGTGTGTCTTAGTTGGTGGAAATGTGATGAGCTGACTACACCGCCAGGGAATGAGAGTTCAATTTGAGGGTGGGGGAGACTTAAGCAGCATAAATCATCGAGCTGGGATGGCTATATATACTGCCGTCAGGCGTCAATCCGTCTTTAAGTGGGGGGGGGGGGGCATAACATTTACGGCGTGGGGTCCGGGCGCTTTAGGGCCCCGGATTTTTGTTTAGCCCTTAGATGCTCTCTGGTGCAATCTAGTGAATCTGAGGGGTGATGTTCCCCCCTCTCAGATGTTGGAATTTAATGCCTATTTCAAGCGATGGGGCAACTGTCAGAATGGAACAGAACATCTGTAAAATGTGAGCAGCAGTATAGAACCTTTTGGGTTGACAGCATCTTCAAGTGCGGACCTATGAACCAAGTTTTAGGGAGTAAACCTGTCGAAGAGTGAGCTCACGAGTGCCAAACCTTTATGGCATGGGTCCGGGCCCGCTTAAGGGCCCAGCAAAATTTTGCATTCTAGATTCTCTGTGGTGCAATCTTAGGCCAATAAGAGGCATACAGAACGGAACAGAACATCTGTAAAATGTGAGCAGCAGTAGAACCGTTTGGGTTGACAGCATCTTCAAGTGCGGCTCTATGAACCAAGTTTTAGGGGGAAATACTGTCAAATAGTGAGTACGTGGGTGTGAAACCTTTATGGCATGGGTCCGGGCCCGCCTAGGGGCCCGTGAATTTTTTTTATTTTTAGATGCTCTGTGGTGCAATCTTTAGGCCATTTAGCGGCCAAATGGCAAACGAAACAGAACAATGAGCTGTGTGAATATTTGTGTTCCAGTGCTCCACAGTTCCTCAGTGCAATAAAGGTGGTCAAACGACACGGGGAACACTGATACTGTGTCCCCCACCCTTCGAAAATGGGGTTGGGTGGGGTGGGATGGAGTGGGGTACACGTCCCTTCCACTTTTTCAAGGGGGAGGTGCAAATCTGTCAACAATGGAGCATGCGTGTGAGAAGTCTTTACAGCTCGGGGTGCGGGCCCGATTAAGGGCCCGGGAAAATTTTGCATTTTAGACGCTCTGTGATGCAATCTAGGGCCAATTTAGAGAAGGGATATTGTGTCATCCTTTGCCCACAGGATTAATGCCTGTATAGGGACACGGGGTTTCGTCTTACACAGTGCAAAACTTGGGCTTCATGATAAAGGTGGTCAAAAAGGTGGGGGGACATTTGATATTGTGTCACCCACCCTCCAAAAGGTGGGGGGACATGTCCCCCTGTCCCCCCCCCCCCCCCTGATTGACGCCCATGACTGCCGTCGATTTCACCAAACTCTTCCTAACTTAAGATAAATCTTAGGTCTTAGGACGAGTCCCAACCCTGCACTGTAGCATGCAGACCTTAAGATTGATCCTAACTTTTCGTGAATTCAAAGGGTGGCTAGCTAGTGATGCGCATTAACTGGATGAGATAATTCCATGTACAGCCACAGGGATGCCAGCCCCATCAGTTCAATGAGTAGAATTGGCTATTATTATCCACATAAATAAATAACAGCAGACACAAATGCACGTTTATATACATATTTTATTAGTCTTGTTAACACTAAAGATGTCGTAAGATTTTAGTCCTAAGAAATTAATCAGGTTTCTTTGAAATCCATAGATCTGTAGTACTTACAGATCGTTTAAATTCTCTTACCAAGTATCAAGTTTTTATACAGACTCATTAAGATACGTATATTCTTTCCTAGTGAGCGTTTAACCAAGAGTATAGCTTTTCTAAAGGCACTCTCTGAAGATAAATTCTGTATTTCGGCCTTAATAGCTATAAATGCAGTATTTTAGCATTATTGAAAACTATACTTGACAAATAAAAGGCACTGCTCACTTCAACACATTCATTTACATATTTTTTCTTTTTACTTTTAGTGTTTTTGCAAATTATCTCTGGTTTCTACCAAAACAGAATTCCCAAAACAAGAACCTTACAAACACTAAAGAATTTTTAAATAACAAAATTGATGGAATAATTGTTTTCAGGCACTTAATGGACGGTAATGTTTTTCATATACAATTTTTTAAATTTTTTTTAAACAAGTTTACATCTTAAAGTTTGTGTTGAAAATATCTTTAGGCACGAATGAACATCAAAATTAAGCACCAAGTAAAAACAAGTAAGGCCATAACATGTTTTAAAGTAAATTTGTCCTGTTTGAAATAAACAATTCATAAAACCAGACCCCCGTCCATAAGTTTTCCTTGATATATACAAACAAAAACTTCCACGAGATATCAACGGATACAGTTTTGTCTCACTTCTTTTTCTTTCCTTTCTTTCCTTTCTTTCCCTTTTTGCCTTTTCCTTTCTTGCCCTTTCCATCATCTTCATCTCCTCCTTCGGCTGCCTTGGCTCTCTTCTTACCGAGGGGCGTCTTGCCATACCAAGTCTAGAAGAAAAGAGAACAATCATCAGAGATTTGAAAAACTTTGTATATGGGATTTAAAACTTTGTATACTGAAAAATTTCAGCATTATGATAGGAGTAACAAAAGAAGGGCAGGGTGACGAATGAAGACCTAAGAAATAAGTCAAGAGTGCGGGATATTATCAAGACGATCAATTCAAAGAAGTGGAGATGGGCAGGCCACCTAGCAAGGAGGCATGACAACAGGTGGGCATGCAAAACAACCAACTGGACTGTACAAGAAAATAGGGCGACAAAACAGAAGATGGAGAGATGACCTAAGTACATACAGGGGCATTGCTTGGCAACAGCCAGCGCAGAATAGAGTGAGATGGAGAATTGGTGAAGAAGTTTTCCTCCTGCAGTGGAGTGAAACAGGCTTGACGACGATGCTGAATTTTTTTAAAACTAATTCTATGCAGAGTTTCACAACATCTGTAATAATCATAGAATTTATCCTACTGCTGCAGTGTCACTGGAAGAAATATCTTCTCTATTTACAAACATTTTCTTTCTAATAGGTTCTATGACTATAACCAAGTATCAAGTTTATAAGAAATCAAAACAGAGTAAATTTGATATTCAAAGACTATCCATAGTATTTGAGCTTTTGCATTTCTACTACAGTTTTAGTAGAAATTCTCATGCAGTGTGTGATCATTACAATCTCGGTTAGATTTAGAAGTCAAATGCATCAGTTGTACTTTCCCTTGAATAAATTTTGAAAGTCTCTACTTTCATTGCAAAATAAATGTGTAGGAATAGCAATTACACAAATACTGTATGGGGTCACAAGAAACAATCTTGTGATGGGTTGACAGAACGCAACCTGTCCAAGTGATCCATTCCAGAGGGTAGTGGACGGTACCAATAGTCATTTTGCTTGGGTGTGTCTAGTTGGTGGACATGTATTAGCCCTACATAGGACTCTTCCTCTGTACACAGAATGAAAAACTGTTCAACGCTAGGTGAGAGCAGACTTTCTCACCTAGCGTAATACCGGGTAAAATCCATTGTTCATGTAGCTCTGAGCATGTGCAAATCTTCGGACCAATGGATTTACCCGGTAAGTTTGCTGCCCTCTAGCACCCACAAAAGTCTCCCATTGTAGCACAACTTTTAAATGTCATCACATGAATTTAGTAAAAGAGCTGATTTACCTTGAAGGCCTCTTCTTCTTCTTTATAAATTGGATCAATCCGAGCCAGTGGAGGGATAAACTCAGCTGCCGTCAGCGCCCTCTTGTTGAGCTGAGCAATGCGGCGATCGGTCAAGACTTGCTGGCATGATGTTAAGATGTGCTTCTGGGTGTAGCCATCGGTCACCTTGGCCAGAGAGCTGATGTCCATCACATTGGTCAGTATGCCACTGTTCTGGATGATCAGATTACGCCATAACACTGTTGAAAGAGAAATGTGTATACGTAAAAGTTTTGTATCGGTTCTCTAAGCTTAGTGCAAAAATATGCGCAAGTAGAGTCACGTTTGAGGACACTGCAACCATCACACTGAACTTCTCGCCAAACCAATGTCTTAAAGACATTGGACACTATTGGTAGTTGTTAAAGACTAGTCTTCACACTTGGTGTATCTCAACATGCGCATAGAACAACAAACCTGTAAAAACAAATTCTCAATCGGTCTTCAAAGTTGCGAGACATTAATGAATGAAATACACCCTTGTCGCACCATGGTCACACGAAGTTGAGTGTTTTCTGCTTGATTTCGAGACCTCAAATTCTAAATCTGAGGTCTCAAATCAAAATCGTGGAAAGTTACTTCTTTCTCGAAAACTACGTCACTCCAGAGGGTGCCGTTTCTCACAATGTTTTCTACTATCAACCTCAAGAAAGGTTTTATGATAATTTTTAATAATTATTTCGAGTAATTACCAATAGTGTCCACTGCCTTTAAGTCACCTATGTGGACATGATTTAGTGGTAGCCTATACCTTATGAATGTAGGTCAGTCCTTTTCCCTCATTTTCAATGATGTTTTCAAAAACTAACTTTCACCGTCAACCTTGAAAATTTTAGTGTAAACCTGACGGAGTTGTTTCGCTAAACTGAAGTCTAGTTCCAGACTCTAAGCTTTCTGAACTGTAGCTATACTCACAATATCTTGACGCATAGTCTGGTCTCGGGATGAGGATGACTTTCTGGAAGGCACCGGTCAGTCCCTTCATCTCACACTCGTAGGGCGACCTGGACGTCCCCACAAACAACACACGATCTTCTGGTTTCATCAGCTTCAACATCTTGGGGATCTCCTTCTTGAGTCTCTTAGGATCAGTCTGACAAAAAAATTAAGATCGGAGAAATAGAGTAGGTCCAGAAAAATTGAGCTTCTTTCTTTAAAATCAACATAAGATCTCTGCCTGCCTCAAGCCCGGTTCATACTTCCTGTGAATGCGAATGCGATACGATTTTTGATGTCACAAATTTGCATCAAATAATTCGTATCAGTTGACTTGTGCTCAACTCACACAAAACATTTGCTGCGAAAACAGCCCTGTGCATCGCATACACATAATGAAGTATGAACTAACCCCTGGTAGGGATGTTCTGGAGAACAATGCTGATTGGCTCCTGATAGGGACTGGTTTGCGTGCACGCTTTCTTCAAACTTAAAAGCATTGGTATGGCGCTTCAAGTGTATGAAACTTAAGCACACAGTTTTGTTTCAAATTAATCATATTTTAAAAGGTTGACCTAAACAAAAGTGAGAGGGCCATGTTGCTAAAAGATTGTATGCCTCTTTTGCGGGTAACCACGGTTAAACATGCATGTAGAGGGAACCAACCCTATGCCTTATTGAATTAGCAAAACAGGGGTTATGGGTGAGAGGGGCTCGCTGGGATAAAAAAAAGTCTGGCTCCTTCATGAATATATATGCCCTGTATAAGGCTTTGGTAGAGGCTATGATCGGAACACCCAAATATCCTATTATTCAACAGCCTACACCAAGAAAGGCAGCACACGACTGTCATGTTTATTTCATCAATAATTTGGATAAGAAGTACTTAATAGTAAACTTGCGAGTACAACCATGTACAGTATCTCTTTTGAGGGAGTGTTGAATCTGAAAAGAGCCGCAGTGGTATTCTCTGCTCGTCTTCAGGAGAATTGGGATAAGAAAAAGCTTCTCTGCATACCTTATCTGTCTTCGGAACCTTCTTCAGCCATGTCCTCTCTGCATCTCCAATGAATACCACAGATGGTTGTAAGTTCCTCCCAACCTTCATCACCATGTGCATCAACATCTGTAGGCCGCTCTTCCCTGGGTACTTCCCTGCAATGTTTGCTGCCGTCAGGTCAAACAAGTTGGCTCCCGTCTCGGTGCAGATGGCATTGATCAAGCTGCGTTTACCGGTGCCACGGGGACCTGCTAGAAGCATTGACTTGATCAGGGGTGCTTTCTCGTGGACAGCTTGGGAACCTGTGGAAACAAATTATTTAATTTTGTGTTTTATTTTGAGTAATGGAATTGGGTATGACCCAATCACATTTTTTGTCTTCATTTTCTTTATGTTTAGTGTTGAAGTTTGGGGGTTTTTCTGGGCAATAATTCTACAGAGCTTTCATTTTCAAACAGAAAAATTCATGAACTTCAAACTGTATGAGCACCAACCCTGATACAGAAAGGTATATGAAAGTGTGATGTCATCGTGTATCAAATTATAAGTGATATTTCACGGGTCAGCGGGGAATATTTTGCTTGTGCACGTGCGTACTCCATGTTACTAGAGGCATTCTTTGCTTACACAGCTAGCGCGGTAATTTGAAGCTTGCACAATAAGCAGGGAACGGTCAGCAGAAGCGCAGAAATCGGCAGTAAAGGCCAAGTCATACAGGCCCCGAATAACGAGAACAAAAAACGATAACGATAAAGCACGCCCCCAATTGGTCGTATTCTGCGTTGAGCATTTCAACCAATCGAGGGCGTGCATTTTTATTGTTATCAATTTCGTTCTCATTATCGGGGCCTGTGTGACTTGGCCTTAAGCAGAGCTATAAAATTAGTCCATGTTCCTTACCTAATGGTAGGATTCCATAAAGCGTGACAAGATGTCTGACATCTGACAATGAGGGCATCGGCTCGATGTTGTTCTGTCGTAGCGTTGTACCCAGGTAGCTGAATTCACCCAGGTAATCCTTCATTCCAAACTTTGGAGTACGTACAATGATTCCTTCATGAACCAGCTCCTCATATAGAGATTCCATTGTCCTAAAAAAAAGAAAATTGTAAATTACAATGTGTGAACCTACAATTCTTTTATATGATTTGAGGCATTGCATGGTGAGGTATCAATATATATTTGGTTTGTGGTAACACCATGTGTGTATCTACTTGCCAGGTAGAGTTTGTTCTTTAGAAAACTGTCTTTCTATATTCTACTATATTCTACTACTTGTTCAAGAGATTTCTTATTTCTGAAAAGAACTGTTCTGCTTTTAACTACTACCTGGGCGGAAGGTAAAGAAAATCGGCTGGGACTACTGTTTTAGCTTACAGGATTGTTATTAACTGCACTACTGCGGAGTGAGTTCTGAGCTGAATTCATTTGCAGTTAATTTGTTTTCCAAAAAACTATACATCACACATGCAGTTCAGTCCAATCAATAGAAGTAGAACCCAGAATATGCAGCAGCTCTTTATACGGGTGTCTGGCAAAATGATATCACCTGATGTGCATGTATGGACCAATTTTGGCACAAAATTTATTTATTTAGATGGACCAATACTGTGTGCTTTGATACGCACCGTTTAGGGGTGTGACAAAGCGCTATATAAGAACTGAGTATAATTATTATTATTACTATTTATTAACAGAGAAATGCCCAATGCATGTGTCGCTACTTTGCCATTCAACAATATCACAATATAATTTTGCCATACATGATAATCACATAGTACCCTTCAGTCAATTTCACTTTCAGCATTCTCTGGGTATGAATGCTTCATCATCAGTGACATGCCTGCTTCTGGCAAACTCATCTTGATGACCATCATCATTTCCAAAACTGATCTTGAAGTTTAGATTATAACTCACCTGTCCGGAGTGAGATCCTTCTCTTTCTTGCCTTTCTTTCCCTTCTTCCCGCTCTTTTTCCCACTCTTCTTCTTCTTCTTTTTCTTTCCGCTCTTCTTGCCGCTTTTCTTGCCCTTTTTCCCCTTCTTGCCTTTACCCTTGTCCCTGTCAACGGCCTGTAGTGTCATAGAAGAGATGTTTATTTAGGAATTATTTTATTCCTTTAGTTTTCAGGAAATACATACATAGGTGTCCAAATATTCATCTTCTCAGAAATAGGAATGTTATGATTTTTTGCGGCCTGTGATCTACAATAACCCATCTTTCTGAAAGTTTGTATATACTCCGCGCCATGAGTACATTGTTTGGTAGATACATGCGCTCTAATAAGACTTCGATATATTATTATTATTATTAGAAAATCTGGATAATTCCAATTAGATTTGAGCCTTTGGCAGGTATGCACTGTATGCATTGCTAAGCTATTTTATTTTAATTTTTTTTTTTTGGGGGGGGGAAACAAACCGTTCGTTTGTAAAAATCATGACCCGAAAATCCACATTTTAAAACACTATCAAACAATTATATGGCGTGACCCTTCTCACCAAGTAAGTTTTTTTGCTAACAATTATTTTGAGTATACCAATAGTGTCCAGGGGTGGATTTCACAAAGGTAGTCCTAACTTAGGACTAGTCCTAGGCAATGCTAAGTAGGACCAGTCCTACCTCTTAGCATTGCCTAGGACAAGTCCTAAGTTAGGACTACCTTTGTGAAATCCACCCCAGTGCCTTTAACTTTAACTAACGATGTTAAAGGGTCATATATTGGTTGTTGCTAAACATATTGCTGATTTATAGGCCAATTTATCAAGATACAAGGAAGACGAAAACGTACCAGTTTAAGATTCTTGAGTTCCTGTCTCATCAGCTCATCCACTTGAGTCCTTATCTCTACCTCTACCTCCACTCTCTTCTCTTCTTTGATTAACTCTGAGTCGTGCTTCTGACTGAAGTTATGCTCCTCATTACGCTCCTTCCAAACAGCTGAAAATATCGTGAGAAAAAACAAATGGAGATATTTAGAGGTGTCATTGCGGAGTGTTTGTAAGAGCATCGAATTCAAGTTCTGGTGGTTAAGTCATCGGGGTGTGGGTTTGAATCCCTGGCATGGCACTTTTGTCCATGAGTAAGATGTTTTACTTAAATTGCTTCTCTTCACCCAGGGGTATAAATGGGTACATGCGAGGGTAGAGGTTGATATTGAAAGCCACTAGACTATGTGGCAGCTCTGGGCTGTTTACTCCCCAGGGAGCTGAGAAAGATTAAAGGAATGGTATTGGCCCAATGACCAGGGCCCAATTTCATAGAGCTGCTTAAGCAAAGAATTCATTGCTAAATAAAATCAGATTACAGGCCAAGACTCCACTCAATTGTTATGCTAAGTAAACAACAGCTAAATACTAGTCATAAGCAATGTATATGGCATAAAATTTTGGCCAGTAACATGTGTAAAATAAGCGAGCTATTTTCATGCTTAAGCAAATTTTTTGCTTAAGCAGCTCTATGAAATTGGCCCCAGGGCCCAATTTCACAGAGCTGCTAAGCACACAAATTTGGTTAGCATGACATTTCTTCCATGAAAAAAACAGGATTACCAACCAAATTTCCACGTGATTTTCACGATATTAAGCAAACAACAGCTGAATACCAGTAACAAGCAATATGCAACAAATGAAAATTTGGTTGGTAATCCTGTTTTTATCAAGCAAATTTTTGTGCTTAGCAGCTCTATGAAATTGGGCCCAGGGCGCTAATGTAAAACCCATTGAGCCTTTTTGTGAAATGCGCTCTTTAAGAACTAGTTTTTTATTAGCTGTCGGTCATCTTCAACCTATAATACAGTTTACATGGCAGTCTCCAGGCAGCACTTACTGCAGATAGTTTTCAATTAAATAAGAGAAGGGTAACTAAAGTCACAAGGTCAACTCACTGTCGTAATCCTTGGTTGAATCCGTGACGGTGCCAAGAAAGTTAGATGGTTGAAGCTTGAATCCCTCTTCTTCTTCCTGAAAAAAAACCACACAAATAATTTGAATTATTACATAAAACAGCATTGGTCAAAAACACTGAATGGAAAACAAAAAGGTTTCACTCAATAGAAAACTGCAAATAACAAGGTCTAAGTGGTTTGGATTTTTACCCCTACATTAATATGCATCAGAACTGTATTGCCCCCTTGCATGCACGTCACACGTGGCGACTGTGCCACTCTCACCGTTTTGGTGGGCAATAGGTTTACGTGTAAATGCTGCATCACCTAAAAATGGCACTTCACTGAATAACGCAGTGATATTGCCCACCAAAACGGCGCATCCAAGATTATTCTTATGATGATGTCAAGTGAATTGGGTCAATACCTGGTGATGAAAAGTGTTTAATCAGACTCAAATACCAACATTTTAACATCACTTGTTTTTGTATAAAATATTACACAGTGGTTTTACTATTCAATTGAAAAAACACAAGACTGTTGGACTTGCCTAGTCATAAGTTGCCAGGCCCAGCACCAAACTGGGGTGCGTTCCACTCGCGCAAACGTATCACAATGTGCGCACTTTGTTTTTGCTGTATGTAGTCCTCGTCTGTACATCATGACATCAACTAATTAACTTCGTTATTTCATCCATCGAAAATACATTGTAATTGTGTTTCTGACATCAAAATAATACCCTATGCTTGTCCACCATTTTAAAAAGTATGTTCGAGTAAGGTTGCCAACATTTGCCAACGCTGGCGGCGTACAACTCAGTCCACTGGAAATTGTTGGCAAATGTGCGCAAACATTTGCAACTGTGGTCCAGTGTAAAATTGGAGCCCTATAATCTTTCTTTCTTTGTTTGTCAACTCTTACCTCATCATCTCCTCCTTTACCCTTCTTTCCTTTCTTCCCTTTCTTGTCTTTCTTCTTGTCCTTTTTCTTGTCTTTCTTATCTTTCTTTCCTTTCTTTCCTTTGCCTTTGTCATCTTCTTTGTCTCTCAATTCAGCCTCAACCTAAAAAGGACAACAATTTATGATCGATATGAAGAGAATTAGGTCTGATCATTGGAAAAAAACTTTGATTCATTATAATAAGTTTCCTTAGAACATAAGCCTTTTTTGAAACCTCGACCTCGGCTTTGGATTCGACTTCAGGCTCCATCAACTCGTCTGAGGCCCTGAGCGCGTACGAACACGCATAATTGTCACAACAGCCAATCTAGCCTGAGTTGAATCCAAAGCAAAAGCTGTGGTTGTGAATAGGGCCAAAAGGGCTGTAAGATAGACAATTGCTTTGCCAGAAAGGTTTTAACTGGTCCCACGAAATAGTTACATACATACAAAATGTTTTATATACCGCCATTTCATCAAGCCCACAGCGGTTTGTGATGAAACAGAGAAACAAATAAACGATGAGACAAAATGCAAGTTAAATCAAACAGCAAAACAATCATTGTGGGAACAGGTGTGATTTCAGATGCTTCTTGAAAATATGAAGTGAATTTGCAGAGCGCAGAGATAGGGGGAGACTATTCCAAAGTTTAGGAGCGGCAAAAGAGAAGGATTTTTCAGCAGCTGAAGCAAGAGATCTGTGATTTATTTTGTATTCTACAAGACGGGTAGTGTAGTTTGATGACCGCAAGTCGACTCTTCCTGTTGAATGTTGTTTCCCTTGAACCTGAGCATGGTCTAGTTTGATCTCATGACACAGTTGTATGCTCTCTTCCCTAAAACCAGAGATAGGCTAGTTTGATGATGTGCTTCTTGAAAACTGGAGGATTAAATGCACCATCTCTTTGAATGACATTGCAAGTGTATGGGCAATTTGCAATACAGTTCTCCCTCTAACGCTTGCCCAAAAGTGGCCATTTTCTTAGTGTCTCTTAAAAAAAGTTCAACAGTTTGATCCCAACACAGCACCCATCCCATGCCCTTAAATGTTTGTTCGTGGTTGGCAAAGTAGCAAGGCCAAAGTTTTCTGCCCTCACAGCATCAAGCCTGGGCCCAATTTCATAAAGCCCAATTTCATATTAGCATGAAATTTCTTCCTTGATAAAAACAGGATTACCAACCAAATTGCTACGTGATTTTCAGAAAGCAAACAACAGCTGAATACCAGTATCAAGCAATATGCAACAAATGGAAATTTGGTTGGTAATCCAGTTTTTATTAAGGAAGAAATTTTATGCTAAGCATATTTTAGTGCTTACAGGCTTTATGAAATTGGGCCCTGTGGTTCATACTTCCTGCGAATGCACAATAATGTTTAGGTAATAATGGGTACGCGCTGTTTTTTCCTATTGGGACACAAGAAAATTTGCTTAGCATAAAGCATCCTCAAGAAATATGAACAGGACTGCATTTTTTAGGCTGGTGACTACAATTTCAGACAGCCTAAAGTGCATGCCCACATTTAAAACTTGACTCGGATTTCTTGCAGAGTTGTGAGTGTAATTTTGCTGGGGTAAGCTGTAGAGGACACACATTATTACTGATACTGTGTGACATTGTCTCTCACCTCAGCTGGGTCTTTCTCCTTAAAGATGGCTGCTGAGCCACCTTCATCCTCAGCCGGGTAGTCTGGGAACTTGCCTGTTGCATCTCTGAAAGAAAAAGGATACGGAGAGAACTGAAATATCAAGCGTGATATACGTCTGATTTGACATAGGGGATGATCTTCAAGTGATGTGCTACACATGGTGTACATTATAACACCCCCATAAAGATTCTGCCTTTGGATTGGTTTAGAGCCCATCAGATGTCTTAGTTTTACTATTGACCCATTACACCTGACGTCATCAGCAGAAAAATCTTGAATGCGCCATACTGGTGGGAAATTTCACTGTGTTTTTATATATAACTCTGTGCTGTGCGTTATACAGTGAACTGCACATTTTAGGCGACGCGGCGTTAATACACGTAAACCTAACTGCCAACCAATACGGTGAGCGTGGCATCAGTTGTCGCGTGTGACGCGCGTGCAAGGGGTCAATACGCAACAATCAATGTACTATTTACATGTAGAGACCAATATTTTATAGCACCTAGTGTACTATACCCAGTCTATACCCAAGTCTAGATACTTGGTATCTAGACATCTAGGCACAACTATGTTTGCGGTGTTTAAATCAAATATTGACTGCTTTTACTCGTGCTATGGTTGAAACTTCGACTCCCTCGATGATCCGCGGACCGGTCTATTTTCCCTAGGCTTCTCCTTTGGAAAACCGAACACACCAAGGATCATCACCTCGGGAGTCGTCGTTTCAACCCTAGCATTTGAAGCAGTCAATATAATGTTTACTAGTCTTGCATGATTTGGGAATCAGTTGTTGCCCACATTTAAGACTCGGACACTGTAGACTTGGATTTCTGAACTCAGCCTTGGACATGAAGGTTGAAGACTCTAAAAGACCTCTTACATAACACAAAAGGCCACATGGTTGCTGATGTCTGGCGTGTCTGGCGGTCAAGTAGGAAAGAGAAAGAATAGCCAACGTCCAATAATTTGCCTCCTTTGCCTTCAGTGAGTCAGTGTTTAGCCTCATTGAGGGCGCATTTTGGTCTCAAAGGGGGCGCTTTTTGAAAGTGTGACATCAATTTTGTCTTATGTTAATTTCCATTACTGTGTATTTCTTATAGTTTGAACCTAATGCATTGACAAACTTTGCATTGAAATGTGAAATGTAAGGATAGCAATGAAATAAATGTATGGTGATGACGATGACGATATGCAAAGGGGTCTATTCATCAAGGCTTGTGTACACTATTAGGTTTATCATTATTACCTGCATTCCAAGAACCACTGACGGATCTGGTCTTGCATATTCTCCTTCATGTCTGGTCCTTCAACTTCTCTAAGCTTGTCTTTAATGGTGACCAATGCCTGTTGGAACTCACGCTCATGCTCGGTCTGTGTCACCCTACGATTGCCCTCAGTGCGGTCTGCAAGGACGGTCGGTGCCAACTTCGGATTGCTTGGAGGTGGTGGGGGGTTCTATCAGTTTGACAACAACAACAATTATTTAAAAAAGATTCAAATTAATGGTACTGATCAAAACAAAGAAATAAATCTCAGAATTGGAAGAGTAATCCCTTGACTTTTGAAAATGCTTTTGTGTGTGTGTATTGATTTAATTGTTAATTTTTATATTTTTTACTTCGTTAAAACTTTGCAACTTTTAATGGTGTCAAGCTTTTGGTTGTTTTTTTATTCAAATAAAATAAGATAAAATAAAATGAACCATTAATGATAATAACAATTGATTGAACATAATAGACTTACCATTCCTATAAACATCAATTCTTCCTCTCGTTCACGACGCACTCTCTTCCTTATGGCACAGCCTTTCCAAACCTATTCAGAAAATATGTTTAACAAAAGTCACTTTCAAGATTGATCAAGTCACTTGAAAAAAAGGATGAAATCTTAGCTTGAGTTTTGTTTCAAAATTGTGCACCCAGGTGCGTACCTGCCTGCACACAGTTCAAATTATCATGACATAAAGAATTAAAAGTTGTTGTTGTGAGCTGTGAGTCTGAAATGAAGACATCGACTCCTGAAGGATATCAGTCAAACACCAAGATGGTCCCTACCTTCTGTATTCTAACAGCTGCCACATCAGCATCGACAGTTGGTGCCCCGCGATTTGCGGCCATTCTTTCTCGCTCTTCCTGAAGACGAATTTCACGCATGAACTTTGCCCTCAGTCGACCTTGCCGTGCCCTCTCATGCACCTGTAAAAAAAAAGTCATATGAGAAAATATTATGAGAAAAGTTTTTTTCGGAACTCAGTGTATTTTTCAAGCGTTCATGTTTGCTAAGTGGTTTCTGTTTTCCATCTCTGTGGACTGTGGTTTGAAACCCAGACCAGAGCCTTCCATATATGGATTGGGGCTTAGTCCCTTCCTGATTGCATACTCTTTTACGATTTGGGGTTTTCCTCTCACATCTAAAAACCTACATTTCTTCACACCCCCTCTCCACAGGTATCTTCAGGCCTACACTATGCCTTTGAGGGTTTTGTGGTTTCATAACCAGAAATATACAACGTTTACCAAGTATTACAAAACTAGACACAGTGGTCAAGTGGTTAGCCTATGCAATCTCAAGGGTGTAGGTTTGAAACTAGCTAAGGTAACTGTTGATTTCACAATGATTTGAATTTTAAGTAAAATTGTCTAGTTACAGAATCACAAAATTGGTTTTAGCCATTCATAATCACATACATTAAACCAATGTTTGTATGAGAGAGACTGGCTGTTGCCAGCTTGTTATTTATATCTCCCAGTGTGAGCTTTGTAAGCAAACAAATAATCTAGAGTCTCTACTTGAAAGATAAGATTACCTGGATGAGTCTCGCTGCTTCGTCAGTTGTCATGGTAACCTCTTCTGTCTTCTCATCCGGAGGACCCATCTTAGCCAAGATCTGCCCAAGAAGCTTCTCACGCTCCTGGAGGATCTTAGCTCGTTCATTTATGAAGTACTTTGGTATGGGTACTTCAATGTCATTCTAGGGAAACAAGCAATATCCAATTCTCGGTTTAACCACATGTTTATTTCCCTCCGATTCGAAATACAGCTTAGGCCCTGCGAGTTAGGCACATCAAAAGAGAAGGGGGCTTGTCCCAGTGTTTATAAGGAAACCAGTCAACTCTGAGATAGTTAAAGGCAGTGGACACTATTGGTATTTACTCAAAATAAAAATTGACATAAAACCTTCTGTGGCAACGAGTAATGGGGAGAGGTTGATTGTATAAAACATTGTGAGAAACGGCTCCCTCTGAAGTAACATAGTTTTCGAGAAAAAAGGTAATTTTCCACGAATTTGATTTTGAGACCTCAAGTTTACAATTTGATGTCTCTAAATCAACCATCTGAAAGCACACAACTTCGTGTGACAAGGGTGTTTTTTTCTTTCATAGCTATCTCGCAACTCCGACGTCCAATCAAGCTCAAAATTTCACAGGTTAGTTATTTTATGCATATGTTGAGATACACCAAGTGAAAAGACTGGTCTTTGACAATTACCAATAGTGTCCAACGTCTTCAAGACAGGGCTTCTATTGTACAACTCTTGCAGAGACTCTCTCCCGAGAAAGCCAAAGCTTCCGTAAAAGAGTCTACAGAGAGTTAAAACATTTTCCCCCAGAACCTTTCATGAAAGAAAGTAAAGGGCCTTCATACTATTTGTTGAATAGAAGGAACGAAATTTGTAGATATTGGTAACAAACTTTTAAATATCCATTCAAATAGTTAAACATGTTTCTAAATTCTTTTGAGCATAAATAGGAAAAACAACTGTCAAATAAAGTATAAAATTCGGTTAATCTATGAACATTTATTTTAATTTAAACTCAAGTGAAGAGAATTGTTTCTTTTCACAAAAGCAGGGTCTTTACTAAATAAAAATACATGTTTTTCAATACTCACAGGTGTCAGTTTGAGGTCAGACAAAATATCATCGAAATAATGAAATTCTGAAAACTCCAGGAGGACCATCTCGTTCTTAAGTTCCAAAACTCGGCCCATGACCCCGTCCAAGACATGGTGGAGAACCCGTCTCTTCTGCGGATGAACGACCTGATCATAGCACTGCTCCAAACGACGAAAGATCTGTAGATACTTGATGTAGAGGGTGGCGATGTTCTGGAAGGCTGTCAGTCGATCCTTTTCTGGCTTAACGGGTTCTGTAGGAATCTCTTGGGTGAGGAGGTCGGTGAGACTCTCTTGAGCTTGACCCCATTGACGTTGATAAAACCTGTGTGTGACGAGGGAAATGATACATCATTTGATATACACATGTGTGTACGGAGACTTTGAAAACAAGTAATAGGACTGCCAACATGTCTTGTTCACTTTCTAGAATAATTACTTGTTATTAGAATTATCCTTGTTTCAGTAGACTATTCAAATTATTACACAAAACTGTGTTCGAGCTTGTATTTGTAAGTTATTGTACTGAGTTTTGTGAGAGAGTTTGGATGTCATGTTGGTTGGGACAACCAAACCCTCCATCCTCCCGACAGTCTGCGACTGTCCGGCAGGAGGATGGAGGGTTTCAATTATTGTAACCACATTTATTGACATTATTGACAACTTACTTTTCTGCAATACAATGAACAATAACGAAATGCAGCTAAACCTGACATGAACATACATGATCGATGATCATGGTCTGGTGACCGTTTATGAAGAAATGAGCGGACTAACTGAGTGACTGAGTCAGCAATTACAATTTAAAGTTAAACAGCATATATTAAGAAAAAGAAACATGAGTTGTCAGTTGTTGTTTTACTTTTACTTTTACATTACATACAGTCTTATTTCTTTACCTAACTCATTGATTTGAGGTGTATTGTTGGTTTGCCATTTTATTTATGTAGCTAGGTACTCAGTAGGCCTAACTGCTAATGCTAACTGTGCTGTGCTAACTCAGCATGCTCAGGACAGCCTCATCACATCAGGTGTTTACGTTATGAAATTTGCGTTTTCAGTTTTAAACAAATAAATAAAACGTAACCACTTGACTTACCCGTGCGACATTGTGATTTTGTTTTATTCACAAGTAGATGAAATACAACATGTCAATGAACTTCCTTGTTATGTGTGCACATAGTTTGCCTCCTTGTTTTACTTTCGCTGGATGGATCCACAAAACTCCGTCCTTTTTCTTCACACGTCGGGTCTTTTGTTACTATGGTGAGGTTGTTTACTTCGCCGACTGGCTCTGCCAAGAGAGGGTGCTACAACATTGTTGACCGCCCTCTGTTGACAACACAGGGTGATGATAATTCCAAAACAACTCAATGATTCCCGATGACCTGAGTGATAGGTGATGTTCATTATTTTTACGTACAATTGTTTTCGTGGACGAGAATCCTAGCGATTGCCGGAAGACTTACCTGGCCAGAAACCATCTTTGAAAAAAAATCCTAACATTTTTGTTGACAAAAAAGGTTCCCTTACGATTGTGTCCACAGCCAGAACTGAGCACTTATAGTCATAATTTGGCACTTTCATGGTTTCTTCCTCCAATACTCATCCACACAGCCATAGAGGACGACGTCTCAGGCCTCGCTCAAAGTCAACATCAACCCCGGACCACAATATTGTTTTTTACAATCCATAAAAAATCACGACCTTCAATTACGGGAACAATTTGTGGGTTTATCAAATAAAAATAATAAGCCCCTAAGGCTCTATGCATAAGTTTATCTTTTTAGTGTGTAGTGCATCCCTATAATTATTTTTTAAGTGTCCTTCCACCGGGCGGTCGACCTTGTTGGGTTAAATCGCTATTTTGCTAATTATTTTGTGCGATCCCGTATTTTGAAAACAATTATAGCGGAAGGCCTAATGAATACGCAGGGATAATCAATACTGTAATTTTGCTCAAGAGCAGCTGATGTTTGGAGACAAAGGGCAGTGCGTCTCTAGTTTGGTTGCTTCGAATTCATCAGCTTGTCGAGTAGTTTTATGAAACGGTCTTACTCTGTCTAACGGACTTGCGGACAAACTTTTCATCCTCAATATAAACATCAAACACTGTAATCACTGTCTCGCACAATAACATGATGGATATTGTTCAAGTTTTAAGTCTTGTTCTCGGCGTTGGTTGTGGGTGTTTTCTGGCTGAGCAGTGTCCTCCCGACTGGTATGGGATTGGAGACAGCGACTCGTGTTACTTCTTCATGAACGACAAAATGAATTGGTACCAAGCAAATCGCACTTGTGCCGAGTCACTAGCTAACCTTGTTGTCCCAAACTCACTACCCGAACGTTCTTTTGTATGGGAAGTATTCTCGCAGCTGTTGGGTCACCAGCCAGACTACGAGCTCTGGATTGGTTGTAATGACATCGAGGAGGAGGGAAACTGGTATCCCTGCCCGTTGAAAGGTGACAACGGCTATGAGAATTGGAAGGTTGGAGAGCCAAGTGGTGCAAATTGTGCACAAATGCGGATAACTTCTGATGGTGAATGGGAAGATGCTGATTGCACTGAATACAAGTACGCAGTCTGTGAGCAACAGGGGAAGACCACTGGCACACAACATGTGGAGACCACAATGGTGCCCACCACCACACAGACCGACAGCAGTCTTGGCCGCCTCACTCCTCAGTGCCTGCTACGTCACGCCATGGAGGAGTTACTGGGTGATGGTGGCGTCGGATCGTGCGGGAAGGCTTGCCGATCACACCCCCGATGTCACTCCTTCAATCTGCCGAAACAAAATGGAGGGAAGATGGTTTGCCTGCCGAGCAACACTTAAACTCTGATTAAAAAATACCCCAGACAGTTGCTCTACTCATTATTATTGGGTGAGAGCGCGTCACGTGGGGTGTTTAAACGGTTGATAATGACCAGTGTTTATAACCGGCTGGCTTCCGTGTGTCAGGCGCGCAAGATTATAACGCGGAACGCAATTCGTAGCTATTAGTAAGGGACGTCTGAGGGGAAAACATGAATTGGACAGTGACAGTCACTGTTTTACAAAGTTCAAATTCAACCGGACTCGACAACTTGATTGGTGGAAATGTTGTTGTTAATTTCACGCAATCTCTTTGAATGCACTTTAGGTTTGTTGCAGTAGGTCTAGTTAGGTTTAGTTACAGTCAGGTTTGTTACAGACACCTTGTGGTGATGTTTTTTATAAGAAATGGGTAGATAAACTACATTGTATACCTGTACGAAGTTGTGTGGTTGAAAGTTTGCGTGGGTAGAGTTTCGCATTATTATAAGACTACTGGAAAAAAAGAAACAAACGCTGAACAAAAAGAAAAATAAGAATTTCTTTCTCTGCTTTGATGGGAAGATCCACTAACGAAAAATACTGCAACGGAAAGGCTAATATGTTTTGTGTTTATATATTCTGCTTCTTATCTGCATTTTAGTTGTATTTTTTTTTTAGCTGTAACAGGTGTTAATATGGCCCAGTGCAGTAGTAGCTATCGTGTTGTGTATGTTCATTAAGGGAAGGTCTGGCCATAACTATGTTGTGTTTTATTTCCTCTTTGTCTTTTTAACCATGAAGAAAATAAATGATAGCATCCATGGTCGTACTTAGCCACTGACACTGAGATGCGGTGCAAGGCCCACACATTGATCATTTTAATCGGGGTGGGTTATTTGCGAGGGATTGCTAATTTAATCAAGTTAATTATAATTGGGTACTTCCTTGGTGGTGATCCTGTTTGTTTTTTTATAGAGTAAAAAATTTACAAACTTTGCCAAAATAATTGCAATGGGCCGAACTGCATGGGATGGACCTCAATGAACAACGAGGACCAAACAGTATTTCTCAAGGAGGAGCAGTGGACGACTTTATGGGAGAGAAAACTGGATTTGATCATTGGGTCCAGAAGGTCTTGGAAAAGTTGTAATTAGGCCTGAATTTGAGATTGGGATCAGTATAATAATGGGTTAAGACTAACCCGATATAGTGACCTTTATCCCAAG
Organism: Asterias amurensis; assembly: GCF_032118995.1. NCBI lineage: Eukaryota > Metazoa > Echinodermata > Asteroidea > Forcipulatida > Asteriidae > Asterias > Asterias amurensis. Next base: position 16,507,775 of record NC_092649.1, read on the forward strand.
GGATGGCTCAATTTCGACGAATCCCTAACATAGCGCCATTGTCCCCACTCCAACAGCAATTTACTGTGATTCCTGAGAACACCACACTCGTTATCAACTTATGTCTTATAATTGTATTATTGAAATGAACTTATAGCGTAAATTAACCTAATATTTATAATTTTCATCTTTAAAAAGCAGTAATACCTTGTACAGTTGGAAGTTCAATAAATATAAATCATATTATTTGTTTCATGTTAAAGAGAGAAGCTGCCAAAGTATCAATTTATTTGCCAGATGTGCCTTTCTCATCTCTGAAGGATTTCCACATTTGAAATTGTATCAAATTAATTGTTCAAAACGTTTTTGTTAGTCATGGCGGTATATTTCGACCAAAGATGAAAAATACCACCAGGACTAAACAAAGTTTTAAACAATAATATTGAGAATGTACATGGGGTATATATCTCCAGCTAACTCAATCCTTGAATCCACGTTTGTTTTTTGCAATTCGCGCACTAATCGCACGTGTTGAAACAATCTGAACAGGCGACAAGACCACCTGCACAGCGGGGCTTGAGTCTTAGATACTCTATGGCAGAAGCTAGGAGTGGCGGCCACAAGAGTGGCACTGTGCATTATTGTTTTCGCGAGTCAAAAACAACAACTTTCAGACAGGTTTCCAACTTGCAACATGTTTAAAGGGTCCGCTGGCTGTATTTGGCTCGGCTCATTATACCACATTTTCCTCTGCGGCCGGTATCCGGGTAAGTTTTGTAGAAAGCACATGCCTCTATAATAGACATTGACTTTGTGGGCGGGGCTTTTATGCAGTTATAGTACCCGCAATCGAGTATCCTTATCGACCTGCTTGAAAGCGTTACCGCGGCCGAAGGCTTCAAAGGTTAATTGGAGACACACAACAAAAAGGACTCATTAATTTAAAGGAAGGATGCGCACCGTAAACAGTTCAAATCTATTTCGAGCTGTTTTATAATTTTGTTACACAACTGGGAGATATTGATCGATTTGTTAAATAAGATCCATAAAACAAAAAGAAAACACTAACAAAAATAGCCATTTGCGTTCATTACAAAGGGCCGGCCCCTTTCGGTTTATTTCAAGTTGTCCATGGTGAATGGCGGCGATTAGATTAGATTAGAATTAGGTTTCGATTTGGATTATTGGTTTTTATTAGAGATATAGAGATTGCACTAATTAATTAGGTGTTCGGACCTACGAGCCCAAAACACCTTTTTTTGCTCAGTTTGAACTCCATCCTCAGTGCCTATTAGAGGCATGACTCAGAGGCATGTTGCCCGTGTTCATCATCAAGCTGTACAAGTAAATTTGTTCCACTTTGGCCTTTTATTTGCCCCTACCAAGCTGTGGCACCTACTGATTGGGTTATAATTTGCACAATGTTGTTACTGGGTCGCGTGGAGCGTGTGCGTCGGGAGTGTGCGTGCGTATGTAACGCAAACATCACGTGCGCGCAATATTTCAAAAGAATCAGAATCTGAACGATGCAAAATTGAACATGTCACCTAAAAACATAATTCGGATCTCGTGATTGTGTTGTCACTTAGCCCTGGCGGCCTTACACTTTCGTCCATGTACAGGTAAAGCTACTGCACAAAATTACCAATGAATGAATTAATTAATAGATGATACAAAAAAAAAAATCCGATCACGACCAAAACGTCCTGATCATGATGTCTTTTTACTTCTTTAGTTATATTTATTAACATTTCCTTTAACTATTTCATTACTTTCAGTTTCAATGAATTTGTTAGTAAAGTTTAAACAAATTGTATCAATATGTTCAAAATTTTCAAAATAGGGGCAAGGTGGAACTGCTGCTACTTAGTAGTGGCCCATTGTACTGTAAGACGCCAGTCCAGTTGTATGCAACAGACGCGATAACTTACAATACATCAATACTGGCTCAACAATTAGGGTTTTTTGAGGGTTTCTTTGGGAATGGAATCTTGTGTAGTATTTTTAAACGGTTCAAGCACTAAGCAGCTTTATAACACCCCTTGCAAGTATTCTGCCTGCTCATTGGTTTAGAGCGCGTCACATGACATGTCTTAGTTTTGCTAGACGACGGCCGTGTGATAGTGCGTCGGTTTGCCATGCGCTAGTCCGAAGACTAGCACACGGCGCCGTGCGCTAGTCCGACAGACTAGCACACGGCGTGCAGTACCCAGACGTCCGTTGCGTGTACGAGGATGATAAATTAATAGTCTGTAACCATTTCGGATTGCACGACACCACATGCAACACAGTAAGTAAAAGTGTTTGCAATCTGTATTCGCGTCGTCCGTGGATTGTAGCATTCAGGTCTGTAACTTAATAATAATAGTACAGTATTTAGAAATGTTTGGGGTGTTATAAAACAAATATTGACTGCTTTTACTCGTGCAATGGTTAAAAACTATGACTCCCTCGGTGATCCCCGGAGCGTTCTATTTTCCCTCGGCTTTGCCTCGGGAAAATAGAACGCTCCGGGGATCACCTCGGGAGTCATAGTTTTAACCATAGCACTCGAAGCAGTCAATATTTGTATACTATGGAATAGACCCTTCCCATGAAACATGTAAATTGCGCGTAGCGCGTGCGCACTAACGTTTTGGTTGGCAAAATGAGGGAACATCGCGCTGTTTTGTACACGGCTAATGGGTGTGTGACGCAGACGCGATTGCGCGTCTGCTTAGTGCACAACTCTATGGCGTTTGCCAACCAACAGGGTCTGTACGCATGCGTGAATGCATGGAGGAATAATCCTCCATGGTGAATGTAATTAGCATATTTCATGGGAAGGGTCCATTGGCTCTGGCCTGTGTTCCTGTAATGAAGCAATTGCCCCTGGTTTTGTACGCAAGAGGACCCATGCAAACAAAACAAAAAAATGAAAAAAATAAACGACTAGTGAAGACCCATTGTCCTTATCAAAAAGTGTCCTCTTAGGGCCATGTCACACGAGGCAATTTACAGGCAACCAATTCCAGGCAATCTCCAAGAAGATAATTCATTCACATTTCAATGTCCACATACATTCCTTGGGAGTCGTAAGACATTGTTTGCAAAATGACTCATGTGCTACCAAGGTGGTCCTGTAGCATGCACTGCAGTTGAATGCCTCAAAGTTACCTGTAAAAGTTGCCCCGTGTGACAAGGCCTTTAGGGTATTGCATACAAACACACAAGATGCTTGCTAATTTTTACCAGAAGGCTAATGCATAAAGTTGGCCATAAGAATACTAAAATTATGATCACACACTGTTAATGTGTTTGTTTTTATTAGTCAATCCTCCACAGAATACAACAATACTAAAACAATTAAAACAATAACCATTAAAGACATGGAAATCTGAGGAATTGTGGAGGAAGATTTTGTGTTATTTTTTCACTAAGCATTTGGTTCATTCAAATGTATAGCCAGTCCTGCTCACATTTTCAAAGACAGCAAAATCGAATAACATATTTTACAAATGGAAAAATCTTCAAAACAATTCATCATTTCTCTATTACTATAAGAAAGTTAGGCTTAGTACTCCTCATTAGATGTTTTGTAGCGCAGCGCAGCGAAACAGCTCTTGTTTTAGTTTTTTAATAATAATTGTTTTAAAGACATTGGACACTATTGGTTATTGTCAAATGCTAGTCTTCATAGTTGGTGTATCTCAACATATGCATAAAATAACAAACCTGTGAAAATTTGAGCTCAATTGGTCGCCGAAGTTGCGAGATAATAATGAAAGAAAAAAACACCCTTGTCGCACCATGGTCACACGAAGTTGTGTGCTTTCAGATGCTTGATTTTGAGACCTCAAATTCTAAATCTGAGGTATCGAAATCAAATTCGTGGAAAATTACTTCTTTCTCGAAAACTACGTCGCTTCAGAGGGAGCTGTTTCTCACAATGTTTTATACTATCAACCTCTCCCCATTACTCATGCTCAAGCAATTAAGGTTTTATGTTAATAATTATTGAGTAATTACCAATAGTGTCCACTGCCTTTAAGTTTAAAATTTTCAGACACCCGGAAGTCATTGATTCATTCTAAGGGCCTTTTGCTTAGTTCCTAATGATCAATTGCAATGAAACATTATATTGATTAATTTTGCACCTTTAAGTCATGAATTGCTTACTGAACGTGTTATTATGCTAAATAGGTTTGTTTTATAGGCTGGATAGATCATAACTGCTTCGAATACAAAAATAACTTCAAATTCAGTTGAGTAATTTGAAAATGTTATAAACGAAACAGGTATGCATTTTTGCACAAATGCAATCATGCACAAATGCAACAATGTGTCGTTAAAACTTGTATTTAAATTCAACACATCTCAAAATTCAACAATTTCAATCACAACAATTACATTTTCATCATTAACAAGTTCTTAAAAGGCAAGGGACACATTTGGTAATTATCAACGACCAGTCTTTCCGATGCCTTGATTCGTCAATTCAAATATTTTAGTGAGAATCACTTCATTCTCACTGTTTAAACTACATTACTTTAGAGAGAGCCATTTCTCACGATGTTTCATACTGTCAACAGCTGTACAGTGCTCGATACCTTAATGTTGACAATTATTTTGAGTAATTACCAAGAGTGTCCAGTGCCTAGAATAAACATATTGCTTTTAGATTGGGCCCTTAGGCTATAAAAGCATGTTACAACATGAATCTGGATGGAAACATGCAATTAGTGTTTTAATGGTTGTGAGGTGCTCCCGCAAAACTGTGTAGCGCAAACTGTGTAGTTTGTGAACTAAAATTAATGGTCAGCCATTTTCTTTGTGGAGTAAAACAATTTGCTTCAGCAAAAAGGCAAACTGTGATAGTTCAAGGGGGTCAAAGGAAAACCAGTAAATTTTCAGGTATAATTGTGTGGCTCACCATTTTCTAATGTTGAATCACCCCAACCACATTCATTCTATAGAGAGCACATTCTAAAGCCCAAATTACCCACTCCAAAAGCAAAAAGCGCAATCCAAAAGCAATGTCCCTTTAAAGGCAGTGGACACTATTGGTAATTACTCAAAGTAATTAATAGCATAACACCCTAACTTGGTAATGAGTAATGGGGAGAGGTTGATAGTATAGAACATTGTGAGAAACGGTTCCCTCTGAAGTGACGTAGTTTGCGAGAAGTTTTTCACAAGTTTGGTTTTGAGACCTCAAAAATAGAATATGAGGTCTCGAAATCAAACAACTGAAAGCAAATTCGTGTCACAAGGGTGTTTTTTCTTTCATAATTATCTCTCAACTTCTACAACCAATTGAGATACATCAAGTGAGAAGACTAGTCATTGACAATTACCAATAGTGTCCAGTGTCTTTAAGTGTAAGGTAATTCAACATTTGCCAATACACCAAGTGAGAAGACTAGTCTTTGACCAATAATGTCCATTGCCTTTAAAAGTAGTGTATATTTATTTACAGTGGTTTATCATCAAAAGTATGTGGTCTTCCTTTTACTCTGTAAACTTAAATGGTCCGCCATGGTGTTAGTTCAAGAGTGTAAAAGGAAAAACAAAATGTCCATGTATTTTTGTGTGCATCGTCATTTTTAATTTTGCTGCTTCGCTCAAAAGCATTTGTGAATTGCATTTGGCAAACGTTGAAGCAAATATTTGAGTGACATGAAAACTGATGATGGGAATGTCTCTAAAGGCACTGGACCCTATTGGTAAATGTCAAAGACCAGTCATCTCACTTGGTGCATAAAGTAACAAACCTGTGAAAGTTTGAGTTCAATTGGTTGTAAAAGTTGCAAGAGAATAATAGAAGAAAAAAGTGCCCTTGTTGCACAATTTGTGTGCTTTCAGATGCTTGATTTATCCCTCAAAATCAAATTCAAATATTCCAGTGAGAAATTACATCTTTCTCAAACACTACTTTCTTTCAGCAGGAGCTGTTTCTCACAATGCTTTGTACTATCAAACAGCTCTCCATACTCATAACTAAGTAAGGCTTTATGCTAATAATTACTTTGAGTAATTACTTACAGTGTCCAGTGCCTTTATAGAGACATTACCAACATGAACTAATTTTGACCCAACATTAAATAACTTACTATTGAACTGTGTTGGAAGATCGATCCAAGTTTACTTTTGGCCATCAATGCCTGGTCTCTCCCACCACCATTCGGCGTATACTTGCGTCCATGGCCGCCTCATCCTCAAATTGCTATGTTAGCCATCTCTATAGTGGAGTCGCACACCCTCACTTGTTCTCTTTCAGTCTCTTCCAATGAGGAGGCAATCCATTGCCAGCTTTCTCATGAATTCAGGAGTTATAAACTAGAAGATGTTATCAAAGTACTGCAAAAATCAAAGTAAAAAACAAAACAAAATCATAAGTAAACAAAAACTGAAAAGTTTTCCAAAATACTAAGAAGTAGTATACAACTCATGAATTGAAAGATGGAATGTTCTATTCAACGATGCGGAGACGAGTTGAATGGAACAGTCCATCTTTAAATGAATGAAAGTATTTGCATTATTGCACGAACGAAAAACATTCATTACTTGTTTTACATAACATCCAAGTAGACCTTTGTCATTTTTATTGAAGAACACAACATTCAAAACAAATGAAGCGAAGGCCTACAATTTCTAATTGTGACATAACAACCATTTCTTTTGGTTCGGCCTGTTGGATTCAACCAACAGCTTGTATGTCTTACAGCTTTTTTGTGATTCGCTGGCCTCACTGAAAAAGGCAAACTGTGATAGTTCAAGGGGGTCAAAGGAAAACCAGTAAATTTTCAGGTATAATTGTGTGGCTCACCATTTTCTAATGTTGAATCTTCCCAACCATATTCATTCCATAGAGAGCACATTGTTAAGCCCAAATTACCCACTCCAAAAGCAAAGAGCGCAATCCAAAAGCAATGTCCCTTTAAAGGCAGTGGACACTATTGGTAATTACTCAAAGTAATTAATAGCATAACACCCTAACTTGGTAATGAGTAATGGGGAGAGGTTGATAGTATAGAACATTGTGAGAAACGGTTCCCTCTGAAGTGATGTAGTTTTTGAGAAGTTTTTCACAAGTTTGATTTTGAGACCTCAAAAATAGAATTTGAGGTCTCGAAATTAAACAACTGAAAGCAAATTCGTGTCACAAGGGTGTTTTTTCTTTCATAATTATCTCTCAACCTCTACAACCAATTGAGATGCATCAAGTGAGAAGACAGGTCATTGACAGTTACTAATAGTGTTCAGTGTCTTTAAATGTAAGGTAATTCAACATTTGCCAATTTGGGCAACAACAGCGTTTGTTATAATGTGAATCTGGGTGGAACATGTTCTAAGAAGTAGGGCTACAAACTATTTACACTAATGTGCTCAAATCTGTGTGGATTTCTTTTTACCTTGTGAATTAATGGTCAGCAAAAATTGTTATTCAAAACTAAAAAAGGTAACCACACAGATTCCTGGTATATTTGTGTGGTTTATTAATAGTGCTTGCTAGGAAATTAGAAATTAAAATCTCTAGTTTCCTAGCAAGCACTATCTAAAGCCCAAACGCACCTTCCAAATGCAATGCGTCTTTGAGCTATCCACATTGCTTTTAGAATTGGCACTTTGGGCTATGAAGCGTTTGTAACAGCAATCTGGTTGGATGTTTTAATGTCATGTAAGATTATTGACACTAATGTGCCTCAAAACTATGAGGTTTTCCTTTTACTTTGTGAACTTAAAAGGTGGTGTCCCATATTTGGCTCAACAAAATGCCACTGTCGGACCATGTTAGTTCACAAAGTAAATGTAAAAACCAAACATTTTTGAGTGAATCATTTTAATCTACTTTTAAAGCATCTTTCCAACAATTTTCATTGCAAAACAACTGCTTGTTGCCCACAATCCAAATGTAATGTGTCTCTTAAAGCATGTGGTAATTAACTTAACAATGTCAAAACCTTCTTAAAGAGACGCATTGATTTTAGATTGGGTGATTTAGGGCTTTGAAAGTTTTGAAATGACATAGATCTTGTTGGAAACATAATCTAAAAGTAGTGCCTCAAAACTGTGTGGTTTTCCTCTTACTTTGTGAACTAAAATGGTTTACAATTTTGTGATGTCGACAAATTGTCTCAACAAAATGCAAAACTGTTAGAACTATAGTTGACAAAGTTAAAGATAAATCACACAATTTTGAGGCATCAATGAGTGAATCATTTAACAACTGCTTGTTTTAAGGCCAAAAGTGTTCATTCCAAATGCAATGTGTCTCTTTAAAGACAATATGGACACTGTTGGTTATTCACGGTTGTTGTATCTCACCATATGCATAAAATAGCTCAATTGGTCGCGGAAGTTGCGTGATGTATTAATAAAAGAAATAACACCCTTGTCACACAAAGTTGTGTGCTTTCAGATGCTTGCCTCCGAGACCTCAAATTCTAAATCTGAGGTGCCTCGAAATCAAATTCGTGGAAAATTACTTCTTTCTCGAAAACTACATTACTTCAGAGGGAGCCATTTCTCACAATATTTTATACTATCCACCTCTTCCCATTACTCGTTACCAAGTAAGGTTTTATGCACATAATAATTTTGAGTAATTACCAATGTGTCCACTGCCTTTAAGAGACACATTGCTTTTAGGGTTGGTGATTTGGGCTGAAACGTTTTTTAAAGACATAAATCTGGTTGAAAACACAATTTAAAGGCAGTAGGCACTATTGGTAATTACTCAAAATAATTGTGAGCATAAAACCTTACTTGGTAACGAGTAATGGGAGAGATTGGTAGTTTAAACACTGTGAGAAACAGCTTCCTCTGAAGTAACGTAGTTTTCGAGCAAGAAGTAATTTTCCACGACTTTGATTTTGAGACATCATATTTAGAATTTGAAGTCTCGAAATCAAGCATCTGAAAGCACACAACTTCGAGTGACAAGCGTTTTTTTTTTATTATTATCTCGTAAATTTGATGACCGATTTTGCTCAAATTTTCACAGGTTTGTTATTTTATGCATATGTTGAGATACACTAAGTGAGAAGACTAGTCTTCGACCAATAGTGTCCATTGCCTTACAAAGTAGTGTATATTTATTTACAGTGGTTTATCATCAAAAGTATGTGGTCTTCCTTTTACTCTATAAACTGTGTTAGTTCAAGAGTGAAAAAGGAAAAACAAAATTTCCATGTATTTTTATGTGCATCGTCATTTTTAATTTTGCTGCTTCGCTCAAAAGCATTTGTGAATTGCATTTGGCAAAGGTTGAAACAAATATTTGAGTGACATAAAAACTGATGATGGAAATGTCTCTAAAGGCACTGGACCCTATTGGTAAATGTCAAAGACCAGTCGTCTCACTTGGTGCATAAAGTAACAAACCTGTGAAAGTTTGAGTTCAATTGGTCGTAAAAGTTGCAAGAGAATAATGGAAGAAAAAAGTACCCTTGTTGCACAATTTGTGTGCTTTCAGATGCTTGATTTTGCCCTCAAAATCAAATTCAAATATTCCAGTGAGAAATTACATCTTTCTCAAACACTACTTACTTTCAGCAGGAGCTGTTTCTCACAATGCTTTGTACTATCAAACAGCTCTCCATACTCATAACTAAGTAAGGCTTTATGCTAATAATTACTTTGAGTAATTACTTACAGTGTCCAGGGGTCAATTTCACAAAGAGTTAGGACTAGTCCTAACTTAGGACTAGTCCTAACTTACGACTAGTCCTAAGAGATATCAAAAACGTACATCTAGTCCTAAGTTAGGACTAGTAACTCGTCCTAATTCAAGAAAAGACTAGTCCTAACTCTTTGTGAAATCCACCCCAGTGCCTTTATAGAGACATTACCAACATGAACTAATTTTGACCCAACATTAAATAACTTACTATTGAACTGTTTTGGAAGATCGATTCAAGTTTACTTTTGGCCATCAATGCCTGGTCTCTCCCACCACCATTCGGCGTATACTTGCGTCCATGGCCTCCTCATCCTCAAATTGCTATGTTAGCCATCTCTATAGTGGAGTCGCACACCCTCACTTGTTCTCTTTCAGTCTCTTCCAATGACGAGGCAATCCATTGCCAGCTTTCTCATGAATTCAGGAGTTATAAACTAGAAGATGTTATCAAAGTACTGCAAAAATCAAAGTAAAAAAAACAAAATCATAAGTAAACAAAAACTGAAAAGTTTTCCAAATTACTAAGAAGTAGTATACAACTCATGAATTGAAAGATGGAATGTTCTATTCAACAATGCGGAGCCGAGTTGAATGGAACATTCCATCTTTAAATGAATGAAAGTATTTGCATTATTGCATGTACGAAAAGCATTCATTACTTGTTTTACATAACATCCAAGTAGACCTTTGTCATTTTGATTGAAGAACACAACATTCAAAACAAATGAAGCGAAGGCCTACAATTTCTAATTGTGACATAACAACCATTTCTTTTGGTTCGGCCTGTTGGATTCAACCAACAGCTTGTGTGTCTTACAGCTTTTTTGTGATTCGCTGGCCTCACTGAAAAAGGCAAACTGTGATAGTTCAAGGGGGTCAAAGGAAAACCAGTAAATTTTCAGGTATAATTGTGTGGCTCACCATTTTCTAATGTTGAATCTACCCAACCCTATTCATTCCATAGAGAGCACATTGTTAAGCCCAAATTTACACTCCAAAAGCAAAAAGCGCAATCCAAAAGCAATGTCCCTTTAAAGGCAGTGGACACTATTGGTAATTACTCAAAGTAATTAATAGCATAACACCCTAACTTGGTAATGAGTAATGGGGAGAGGTTGATAGTATAGAACATTGTGAGAAACAGTTCCCTCTGAAGTGACGTAGTTTTCGATTAGTTTTTCAAAAGTTTGATTTTGAGACCTCAAACATAGAATTTGAGATCTCGAAATCAAACAACTGAAAGCAAATTCGTGTCACAAGGGTGTTTTTTCTTTCATAATTATCTCTCAACTTCTACGACCAATTGAGATACATCAAGTGAGAAGACTGATCATTGACAATTACCAATAGTGTCCAGTGTCTTTAAGTGTAAGGTAATTCAACATTTGCCAATTTGGGCAACAAAAGCGTTTGTTATGATGTACAAGCACAACTGCTTGATTTAAGGCCAAAAGTGTTCATTCCAAATGCAATGTGTCTCTTTAAAGACAATGGACACTGTTGGTTATTCACAGTTGTTGTATCTCACCATATGCATATGTCGAAGGTTTGTTATTTGATGCATATGTTGAGATACACCAAGTGAGAAGACTATCTTTGACCAATAGTGTCCATTGCCTTTAAAAGTAGTGTATATTTATTTACAGTGGTTTATCATCAAAAGTATGTGGTGTTCCTTTTACTGTGTAAACTTAAATGGTCCGCCATTTTGAGAAGTGCCAAATTTGCTTTGACAAAATTGGTGTTAGTTCAAGAGTATAAAAGGAAAAACAAAATGTCCATGTATTTTTGTGTGCATCGTCATTTTTAATTTTGCTGCTTCGCTCAAAAGCATTTGTGAATTGCATTTGGCAAACGTTGAAGCAAATATTTGAGTGACATGACAACTGATGATGGTAATGTCTCTAAAGGCACTGGACCCTATTGGTAAATGTCAAAGACCAGTCGTCTCACTTGGTGCATAAAGTAACAAACCTGTGAAAGTTTGAGTTCAATTGGTCGTAAAAGTTGCAAGAGAATAATGGAAGAAAAAAGTACCCTTGTTGCACAATATGTGTGCTTTCAGATGCTTTATTTCGCCCTCAAAATCAAATTCAAATATTCCAGTGAGAAATTACATCTTTCTCAAACACTACTTTCTTTCAGCAGGAGCTGTTTCTCACAATGCTTTGTACTATCAAACAGCTCTCCATACTCATAACTAAGTAAGGCTTTATGCTAATAATTACTTTGAGTAATTACTTACAGTGTCCAGTGCCTTTATAGAGACATTACTAACATGAACTAATTTTGACCCAACATTAAATAACTTACTATTAAACTGTGTTGGAAGATCGATCCAAGTTTACTTTCGGCCATCAACGCCTGCTCTCTCCCACCACCATTCGGCGTATACTTGCGTCCATGGCCGCCTCATCCTCAAATTGCTATGTTAGCCATCTCTATAGTGGAGTCGCACACCCTCACTTGTTCTCTTTCAGTCTCTTCCAATGACGAGGCAATCCATTGCCAGCTTTCTCATGAATTCAGGAGTTATAAACTAGAAGATGTTATCAAAGTACTGCAAAATCAAAGTAAAAAAAAAACCAAAATCATAAGTAAACAAAAACTGAAAAGTTTTCCAAAATACTAAGAAGTAGTATACAACTCATGAATTGAAAGATGGAATGTTCTATTCAAAGGTGCGGAGCCGAGTTGAATGGAACATTCCATCTTTAAATGAATAAAAGTATTTGCATTATTGCACGAACGAAAAACATTCATTACTTGTTTTACATAACATCCAAGTAGACCATTGTCATTTTGATTGAAGAACACAACACTCAAAACAAATAAAGCTAAGGCCTACAATTTCTAATTGTGACATAACAACCATTTCTTTTGGTTCAGCCTGTTGGATTCAACCAACAGCTTGCGCGTTCTTACAGCTTTTTTTGTTATTTAAGCAGACGGCAAATGTATTATGTGCCTTGCAGTAACACAGCTGCATTACACAAGACACGCGCACGCAGTGATGTTTTAGGCACAGTGCAATAGTTCTAATTGGTTGGATAGAAAAATGTACAGTGAATGGAATGAAACATGCATGATGAGTGATGTAGCGTGCGACAGTACTTTCATTTGCTATTATGTGACGGACAACTCTCCAGTCAAATGGCAAGGATCTGCTTGGGGTGTTATATAAAGAGAATTATTGGTTACCCTACCACACTATAGCTCAACAAGCTTTTCCAACCCCTCAACTTGATTATGGAAACATTCTAAACTTCCCATCTGTTCATCTTAATTCCACTGTTGACTTTGTGTATTTCACCAAATATGAAATGGTTCAATACAGACAAAATTACAATAGTTTTGGCCTTGAGCACTTTTATGTTAGTGTAGGATCAACACGTAGATATGACATTGCTGTAAATACAAACAAAATGAAAACAGATTTTACATAAACACCACCATTACCTTCTCTAAAGCTTCTTCATAGACAAGTATGTAATTCACCTGTTCCACCAGCACTCATGCCCACATACTGATGCCCTTTTAAAAATGTGTTTGACCTTTCACTGATGATTTTGTTTTATTAATACTTCTTAGCAGTATTACCTGAGCATTCCAGTGTCGCTAGGCAAAGTTTGAGCAGAAAGCAAACAGTTGAAGAGGTTTTTAATCATCTCATTCTCCTATGTGTTTGTCATGCCATGTCTCTAATGTAGACCTGTAAAGGAAACAGCATTATTTTAGAACTTCAAAAGTTCCTCAGACAGGGTTTCAACATTGATAGAAACAAAATTTTGAATTTTGGATTCACTTATACCAAGGTCATACTGCTACATACTGTATCGGTTTGCAGCCTGTTCTAACATTTACATACTTACATCCACAGTAGGTTGTCATCAGGTGAGCAAATGACGCAGCTGCAGCCTTAACCCTGCCATTGAGCTCTGCATCTAGGGTGTTTCCAACTGCGAGAGTGGAGCCAAGGTACTTGAACGTTTGGACGACGATCCAGCAGAATGTCAGGCTCCATGGGGGTTTGACCAGGAGCAGGTTGATATAGCATCTCTGTCTTCTTGATGTTGGTTTACAGCCCGAAGGCACTTGCTGATGATTGTGCAAAGCGGCACAGGATTTCTTGAATGTCAGGATGTGAGTAAGCTACCAGTGCAGTGACTTCGGCATACAGGAGATTGAGAGACATCTCTCAAGGGTTCTTCGGTGAGAATGCAGCCGTGATAGATTTAACAGGCCACCGTCCGATCTGGTGCGGATGTACATGCCATTGGTGAGGTCTTGACATATGTCCTTGATCACTGCTGTTAGGAAGAGAGCAAAAAGAGTAGGTGCAAGCAAAAGACTTGTTTGACTCCATGCTACACGTCAAAGGGTTAATATCTTTCGCTAGCCACCGAGACACTCGCCTTCAGGTCGGTGTGAAAAGCCTTGATGAGGGCGGTTAGCTTTGGAGGGCAACCATACTTCTCAAGACTGCGCTGGAGTGTGTCTCTGCTGAGGAAACTGCACTGACTTTCTGGAAGCACTTCTTCACATATGCACTGCAGGCGAGATAGGATTATTTTTGCCAGGATTTTACCAGCGATGGATAGCAGCGAGAAACCTTGATGGTTCCCACAGCTGAGCCGGGTCACCTTTACGCTTGTAGACATTAGTTATAGTGGCGTCCTTGAAGTCTTGAAGTAGCTCACCCATCAATAAAGAGGTCCTGCAGAACAGTCTGGAGCACTGGTCCACCCTTCTTGAAGATCTCAGCGGGGACGCCATCTGCGCCAGGAGCTTTTCCTGAGCTGGTGTTCTTGATAGCTTTGGCGAGCTCATCCATGGTCTGTGGGTGGTCTAGCTCGCTGGTCTAGCTCTATTCGGTCAATCGCTTCCTCATCAGCGCGAGATGGTTGGTTGAGTATATTACAAAAACGGTCTTTCCACCGTCGCAGTATGTCTTCTGGTTGACGTGTACAGCTGTTCATTGTCCGGGCTAAGAACAGGATTTGTTCCGCACTGTGTCGGGCCATAGATTTCCTTTAGACAGTCATAAAAGGCCTTAGCATTGTTAGTGTCCGCAAAGCTTTGCAGCTCTTCAGCCTTTCTCAGCCACCAGTTGTTTTTCATATCCCGAGTTGCTGCTTGTACCTTTGCCTTGGCAGCTTTGCAACTTGATGGTTATGCTACGGGTAGCTCTGCCTGACAGTACTTGTTGACGGCATGCATATTCTTACCTCACCTACTCAGGTTTGAATTCAGAGTTTTCCTTCTCCTAGATGGGCTGCCTTCCTAGGCTTACGAGCCCCATCTGCCCGGAGCAATCTGGTTTTAAGGCGCCAGAAACCCGCCATCACACCTCTGCCCACAGTTCGCAACAGGGATCGGCACGTGAAGCCGGGCAGTAGGAGTTTGACTAGGAGAGGCTGTTGGAGACGCTGACCATCTGGGACATTTCATAGGTGTGAAGTGGCTCAGTACATGCACACATTCCCGGTCAATCCTAGCCCTTAGACCCCCGGGTTAGTAGAGGGTAAGAGGGTTAAAGGGTTAGAGAGTTAGAGGGTTAGAGGGTTAAAGGGTTAGAGAGTTAGAGGGTTAGAGGGTTAGAGGTTTAGGGGTTAGGTGGTTAAGGGGTTATGGGATTATGGGATAAGAGGGTTAGAAGGTTAGAGGGTTAGAGGGTTAGAGGGCAGGGTTAGAGGGCTAGAGGGTTAGGGTTGGGGTTATAGGGTTAGGGGGTAAGAGCGTTAGGGTGTTGGGGGGTAAAAAGTTAGAGGGTTAGAGAGTTAGAGGGTTATAGGGTAAGAGCGTTAGAGGGTTAGAGGGTTATATGGTTAGATGGTGAGGGGGTTAGAGGGTTAGAGGGTTAGAGGGTTAGAGAGTTAGAGAGTTAGAGGGTTAAAGGGTTAAAGGGTAGGAGGGTTAGAAGGTTAGAGGGTTAGAGGTTTAGAGGTTTAAAGGTTTGGGGGTTAGAGGGTTTGGGGTTATAATTAGCGGGTTAGGGGGTTAAGGGGTTAGGGGATTAGGGGGTTAGAGGGTTAGAGGGTTAGAGGGTTAGAGGGCAGGGTTAGAGGGCAGGGTTAGAGGGTTAGAGTGTTAGAGGGTTATTGGGTTAGAGGTTTAGGGGTTAGGTGGTTAAGGGGTTATGGGATTATGGGATTAGAGGGTTAGAGGGTTAGAAGGTTAGAAGGTTAGAGGGTTAGAGGGTTAGAGGGTTAGAGGTTTAGGGGTTAGGTGGTTATGGGGTTATGGGATTATGGGGTTAGAGGGTTAGAAGGTTAGAGGGTTAGAGGGTTAGAGGGTTAGAGGGTTAGAGGGCTAGAGGGTTAGGGTTAGAGGGTTAGGGGGTAAGAGCGTTAGGGTGTTGGGGGTAAAAGGTTAGAGGGTTAGAGAGTTAGAGAGTTAGAGGGTTATAGGGTAAGAGCGTTAGAGGGTTATATGGTTAGATGGTTAGATGGTGAGAGGGTTGGAGGGTTAGAGGGTAAGGGTTATAGGGTTATATGGCTAGGGGGTAGGGGGTTAGATCATTAGGGAGTTAGAGGGTTAGAGGGCAGGGTTAGAGGGCAGGGTTAGAGGGTTAGAGTGTTAGAGGGTTATTGGGTTAGAGGTTTAGGGGTTAGGTGGTTAAGGGGTTATGGGATTATGGGATTAGAGGGTTAGAGGGTTAGAAGGTTAGAAGGTTAGAGGGTTAGAGGGTTAGAGGGTTAGAGGTTTAGGGGTTAGGTGGTTATGGGGTTATGGGATTATGGGGTTAGAGGGTTAGAAGGTTAGAGGGTTAGAGGGTTAGAGGGTTAGAGGGTTAGAGGGTTAGAGGGCTAGAGGGTTAGGGTTAGAGGGTTAGGGGGTAAGAGCGTTAGGGTGTTGGGGGTAAAAGGTTAGAGGGTTAGAGAGTTAGAGAGTTAGAGGGTTATAGGGTAAGAGCGTTAGAGGGTTATATGGTTAGATGGTTAGATGGTGAGAGGGTTAGAGGGTTAGAGGGTTAGAGGGTTAGAGAGTTAGAGGGTTAAAGGGTTAAAGGGTAGGAGGGTTAGAAGGTTAGAGGGTTAGAGGTTTAGAGGTTTGGGGGTTAGAGGGTTTGGGGTTATAATTAGCGGGTTGGGGGTTAAGGGGTTAGGGGATTAGGGGGTTAGAGGGTTAGAGGGTTAGAGGGCTAGAGGGTTAGGGTTAGAGGGTTAGGGGGTAAGAGCGTTAGGGTGTTGGGGGTAAAAGGTTAGAGGGTTAGAGAGTTAGAGGGTTATAGGGTAAGAGCGTTAGAGGGTTATATGGTTAGATGGTTAGATGGTGAGAGGGTTAGAGGGTTAGAGGGTTAGAGGGTTAGAGAGTTAGAGGGTTAAAGGGTTAAAGGGTAGGAGGGTTAGAAGGTTAGAGGGTTAGAGGTTTGGGGGTTAGAGGGTTTGGGGTTATAATTAGCGGGTTGGGGGTTAAGGGGTTAGGGGATTAGGGGGTTAGAGGGTTAGAGGGTTAAAGGGTTAGAGGGCAGGGTAAGAGGATTAGAGGGTAAGGGTTATAGGGTTATATGGCTAGGGGGTAGGGGGTTAGATCATTAGGGAGATAGAGGGTTAGAGGGCAGGGTTAGAGGGCAGGGTTAGAGGGTTAGAGTGTTAGAGGGTTATTGGGTTATTGGGTTATTGGGTTATTGGGTTAGGGGGTTAGGGGTTAGGAGTTAGGGGGTTAGGGTTATTGGGTTAGGGGGTTAGGGGGTTAAGGGGTTAGGGGTAAGAGGGTTGGAGAGTTAGAGGGTTAGGGGGTAGGAAGGTTAGACGTTGGAGGGTTAGAGGGTTATAGGGTAGGAGGGTTAGAAGGTTAGAGGGTTAGAGGGTTAGAGGGCAGGGTTAGAGGGTTAGAGGGTTATTGGGTAAGGGGGTTAGGGGTTCGAGGGTTAGGGTTATTGGGTTAAGGGGTTAGGGGGTTAGGGGTTAAAGGGTTAGAGGGTTAGGGGGTAAGGGGGTTAGAGGGTTAGAGGTTTAGAGGTTTGGGGGTTAGAGGGTTTGGGGTTATAATTAGCGGATTAGGGGGTTAAGGGGTTAGGGGATAAGGGGGTTAGAGGGTTAAAGGGTTAGAGGGCAGGGGAAGAGGATTAGAGGGTAAGGGTTATAGAGTTATATGGCTAGGGGGTAGGGGGTTAGATCATTAGGGAGTTAGAGGGTTAGAGGGCAGGGTTAGAGGGCAGGGTTAGAGGGTTAGAGTGTTAGAGGGTTATTGGGTTATTGGGTTATTGGGTTATTGGGTTAGGGGGTTAGGGGTTAGGAGTTAGGGGGGTTAGGGTTATTGGGTTAGGGGGTTAGGGGGTTAAGGGGTTAGGGGTAAGAGGGTTGGAGAGTTAGAGGGTTAGGGGGTAGGAAGGTTAGACGTTGGAGGGTTAGAGAGTTAGAGGGTTATAGGGTAGGAGGGTTAGAAGGTTAGAGGGCTAGATCTTTAGAAGTTTGGGAGTTAGGGGGTTAGGGGGTTAGGGGGTTAGGGGGTTAGAGGGTTAGAGGGTTGGGGGTTAGGTGGTTAGAGGGTTAGAGGGTTAGAGGGTTAGAGGGCAGGGTTAGAGGGTTAGAGGGTTATTGGGTAAGGGGGTTAGGGGTTCGAGGGTTAGGGTTATTGGGTTAAGGGGTTAGGGGGTTAGGGGTTAGAGGGTTAGAGGGTTAGAGGGTTAGAGGGTTAGGGGGTTAGGGGGTTAGGGGGGTTAGAGGGTTAAAGGGTTAGGGGGGTTAGAGGGTTAGAGGGTTATAGGGTAGAAGGGTTAGAAGGTTAGAGGGTTAGATGTTTAGAAGTTTGGGGGTTAGGGGGTTAGGGGGTTAGGGGGTTATAATTAGGTGGTTAGGGGGTTGAGGGGTTAGGGGGTTAGAGGGTTAGAGGGTTAGAGGGTTAGAGGGTTAGAGGGTTAGGGGGTTAGAGGGTTATTGGGTTAAGGGGTTAGGGGTTAGAGGGTTAGGGTAATTGGGTTAAGGGGTTAGGGGGTTAAGGGGTTAGGAGTTAGAGGGTTAGAGAGTTAGAGGGTTAGAGGGCTAGAGGGTTAGAGGGTTAGAGGGTTAGAGGGTTAGGGGGTTAGGGGGGTTAGAGGGTTAGAGGGTTAGGGGGTTAGAGGGTTAGGGGGTTAGATGTTTAGAAGTTTAGAAGTTTGGGGGTTAGGGGGTTAGGGGGTTATAATTAGGTGGTAAGGGGGTTGAGGGGTTAGGGGATTAGGGGGTTAGAGGGTTAGAGGGTTAGGGGGTTAAAGGGTTATTGGGTTAGGGGGTTAGGGGTTAGAGGGTTAGGGTTATTGGGTTGAGGGGTTAGGGGGTTAAGGGGTTAGGGGTTAGAGGGTTAGAGAGTTAGAGGGTTAGAGGGTTAGAGGGTTAGAGGGTTAGGGGGTTAAAGGGTTATTGGGTTAGGGATTAGAGGGTTAGGGTTATTGGGTTAAGGGGTTAGGGGGTTAAGGGGTTAGGGGTTAGAGGGTTAGAGAGTTAGAGGGTTAGAAAGTTAGAGGGTTAGAGGGTTAGAGGGTTAGAGGGTTAGAGGGTTAGAGGGTTAGAGGGTTAGGGGGGGGGTTAGAGGGTTAGAGGGTTAGAGAGTTAGAGGGTTATAGGGTAGGAGGGTTAGAAGGTTAGAGGGTTAGATGTTTAGAAGTTTGGGGATTAGGGGGTTAGGGGGTTATATTTAGGTGGTTAGGGGGTTGAGGGGTTAGGGGATTAGGGGGTTAGAGGGTTAGAGGGTTAGAGTGTTAGAGGGTTAGAGGGTTAGAGGGTTAGATGGTTAGGGGGTTAGAGGATTATTGGGTTAGGGGGTTAGGGGCTAGAGGGTTAGGGTAATTGGGTTAAGGGGTTAGGGGTTAGGAGTTAGAGGGTTAGAGAGTAAGAGGGTTAGAGGGTTAGGGGGGGGGGGGTTAGAGGGTTAGAGGGTTAGGGGGTTAGAGGGTTATTGGGTAGGAGGGTTAGAAGGTTAGAGGGTTAGATGTTTAGAAGTTTAGAAGTTTGGGGGTTAGGGGGTTATAATTAGGTGGTTAGGGGGTTGAGGGGTTAGGGGATTAGGGGGTTAGAGGGTTAGAGGGTTAGGGGTTAAAGGGTTATTGGGTTAGGGGGTTAGGGGTTAGAGGGTTAGGGTTATTGGGTTAAGGGGTTAGGGGGTTAAGGGGTTAGGGGTTAGAGGGTTAGAGAGTTAGAGGGTTAGAGAGTTAGAGGGTTAGAGGGTTAGGGGGGTTAGAGGGTTAGAGAGTTAGAGGGTTATAGGGTTGGGGGTTAGGGGGGTTAGAGGGTTAAAGGGTTAGGGGGTTAGAGGGTTAGAGGGTTATAGGGTAGGAGGGTTAGAAGGTTAGAGGGTTAGATGTTTAGAGGTTTGGGGGTTAGGGGGTTATAATTAGGTGGTTAGGGGGTGAGGGGTTAGGGGATTAGGGGGTTAGAGGGTTAAAGGGTTAGAGGGTTATTGGGTTATTGGGTAAGATGGTTAAGGGGTTAAGGGGTTAGGGGTTAGAGGGTTAGAGGGTTAGAGAGTTAGAGGGTTAGAGGGTTAGAGGGTTAGAGAATTAGAGGGTTAGAGGGTTAGAGGGTTAGGGGTTAGAGGGTTAGAGGGTTAGAGGGTTTGAGGGTCAGGGGGTTAGAGGGTTAGAGGGTTAAGGGGTTAGGTGGTTAGAGGGTTAGAGGGTTAGAGGGTTAGAGGGTAAGAGGGTTAGAGGGTTAGAGGGTTAGAGGGTTATTGGGTTAGGGGGCTAGGGGTTAGAGGGTTAGGGTTATTGGGTTATAGGGTAGGAGGTTTAGAAGGTTAGAGGGTTAGATTTTTAGAAGTTTGCGGGTTAGGGGGTTAAAATTTAGGTGGTTAGAGGGTTGAGGGGTTAGGAGTTTAGGGGGTTAGAGGGTTAGAGGGTTAGAGGGTAGGGGGTTAGAGGGTTATTGGGTTAGGGGGCTAGGGGTTAGAGGGTTAGGGTTATTGGGTTATAGGGAAGGAGGGTTAGAAGGTTAGAGGGTTAGATTTTTAGAAGTTTGGGGGTTAGGGGGTTATAATTTAGGTGGTTAGAGGGTTGAGGGGTTAGGAGTTTAGGGGGTTAGAGGGTTAGAGGGTTAGAGGGTAGGGGGTTAGAGGGTTATTGGGTTAGGGGGTTAGGGGTTAGAGGGTTAGGGTTATTGGGTTAAGGGGTTAGGGGGTATACTGTAACGGTTACCAGCTCCGTTTTAAAACTTACATAATTACATACTTATTTATTGTAACGGTTTCCAGCCCCGTTTAATACTTAAATAATAATATACTTATTTATTGTAACGGTTTCCAGCCCCGTTTTAAAACTTACATAGTTACATACTTATTTATTGTAACGGTTTCCAGCCCCGTTTAATACTTAAATACTTACAAACTTACATACTGTAACGGTTTCCAGCCCCGTTTTAAAACTTACATAATTACATACTTATTTATTGTAACGGTTTCCAGCCCCGTTTACAAACTCACATAAATACATACTTATTTCTTGTAACGGTTTCCAGCCCCGTTTAATAATTAAATACTTACAAACTTACATACTGTAACGGTTTCCAGCCCCGTTTTAAAAGTTACATAACTACATACTTATTTATTGTAACGGTGTCCAGCCCCGTTTTGAAACTTACATAATTACATACTTATTTATTGTAACGGTTTCCAGCCCCGTTTAATACTTAAATACTTACATACTGTAACGGTTTCCAGCCCCGTTTTAAAACTTACATAACTACATACTTATTTATTGTAACGGTTTCCAGCCCCGTTTGAAAACTTACATAATTACATACTTATTTATTGTAACGGTTTCCAGCCCCGTTCAATACTTAAATACTTACAAACTTACATACTGTAAACGGTTTCCAGCCCCGTTTGAAAACTTACATAATTACATGCTTATTTATTGTAACGGTTTCCAGCCCCGTTTAATACTTAAATACTTACAAACTTAGATATTGTAACGGGTTCCAGCCCCGTTTGAAAACTTACATAATTACATACTTATTTATTGTAACGGTTTCCAGCCCCGTTCAATACTTAAATACTTAAAAAATTACATACTGTAACGTTTTCCAGCCCCGTTTGAAACCTTACATAATTACATACTTGTTTATTGTAACGGTTTCCAGCCCCGTTCAATACTTAACTACTTACAAACTTACATACTGTAACGGTTTCCAGCCCCGTTTGAAAACTTACATAATTACATACTTATTTATTGTAACGGTTTCCAGCCCCGTTTTATACTTAAATACTTACAAACTTACATACTGTAACGGTTTCCAGCCCCGTTTGAAAACTTACATAATTACATGCTTATTTATTGTAACGGTTTCCAGCCCCGTTTAATACTTAAATACTTACAAACTTAGATATTGTAACGGGTTCCAGCCCCGTTTGAAAACTTACATAATTACATATTTATTTATTGTAACGGTTTCCAGCCCCGTTCAATACTTAAATACTTACAAAATTACATACTGTAACGTTTTCCAGCCCCGTTTGAAACCTTACATAATTACATACTTATTTATTGTAACGGTTTCCAGCCCCGTTCAATACTTAACTACTTACAAACTTACATACTGTAACGGTTTCCAGCCCCGTTTGAAAATTTACATAATTACATACTTATTTATTATAACGGTTTCCAGCACCGTTTTAAAACTTACATAATTACATACTTATTTATTGTAACGGTTTCCAGCCCCGTTTAATAATTAAATACTTACAAACTTACATACTGTAACGGTTTCCAGCCCCGTTTTAAACTTACATAACTACATACTTATTTATTGTAACGGTTTCCAGCCCCGTTTAATACTTAAATACTAGCAAACTTACTTACTGTAACGGTTTCCAGCCCCGTTTGAAAACTTACATAATTACACACTTACTTATTGTAACGGTTTCCAGCCCCGTCTAATACTTAAATACAAACAAACTTACATACTGTAACGGTTTCCAGCCCCGTTTGAAAACTTACATAACTACACACTTATTTATTGTAACGGTTTCCAGCCCCGTTTAATACTTAAATACTTACAAACTTACATACTGTAACGGTTTCCAGCCCCGTTTTAAAACTTACATAATTACATACTTATTTATTGTAACGGTTTCCAGCCCCGTTTAATACTTAAATACTTACAAACTTACTTACTGTAACGGTTTCCAGCCCCGTTTGAAAACTTACATAATTACATACTTATTTATTGTAACGGTTTCCAGCCCCGTCTAATACTTAAATACTAACAAACTTACATACTGTAACGGTTTCCAGCCCCGTTTGAAAACTTACATAACTACATACTTATTTATTGTAACGGTTTCCAGCCCCGTTTAATACTTAAATACTTACAAACTTACATACTTTAACGGTTTCCAGCCCCGTTTGAAAACTTACATAATTACATACTTATTTATTGTAACGGTTTCCAGCCCCGTCTAATACTTAAATACTAACAAACTTACATACTGTAACGGTTTCCAGCCCCGTTTGAAAAATTACATAACTACATACTTATTTATTGTAACGGTTTCCAGCCCCGTTTAATACTTAAATACTTACAAACTTACATACTGTAACGGTTACCAGCCCCGTTTGAAAACTTACATAATAACATACTTATTTATTGTAACGGTTTCCAGCCCCGTTTAATACTTAAATACTTACAAACTTACATACTGTAACGGTTTCCAGCCCCGTTTGAAAACTTACATAATTACACACTTACTTATTGTAACGGTTTCCAGCCCCGTTTAATACTTAAATACTTACAAACTTACTTACTGTAACGGTTTCCAGCCCCGTTTGAAAACTTACATAATTACACACTTATTTATTGTAACGGTTTCCAGCCCCGTCTAATACTTAAATACTAACAAACTTACATACTGTAACGGTTTCCAGCACCGTTTTAAAACTTACATAATTACATACTTATTTATTGTAACGGTTTCCAGCCCCGTTTAATACTTAAATACTTACAAACTTACATACTGTAACGGTTTCCAGCCCCGTTTTAAAACTTACATAATAACATACTTATTTATTGTAACGGTTTCCAGCCCCGTTTTAAAACTTACATAATTACATACTTATTTATTGTAACGGTTTCCAGCCCCGTTTAATACTTAAATACTTACAAACTTACATACTGTAACGGTTTCCAGCCCCGTTTAATACTTAAATACTTACTAACTTACATACTGTAACGGTTTCCAGCCCCGTTTTAAAACTTACATAATTACATACTTATTTATTGTAACGGTTTCCAGCCCCGTTTTATACTTAAATACTAGCAAACTTACATACTGTAATGGTTTCAGCTCCGTTTTAAAACTTACATAATAACATAGTTGTTTATTGTAACGGTACTTAAATACTTACTAACTTACATAATTACATAGTACGCTAAAGTGGTCCCACGGCGGGACAAGCTTGCATACTGGAGGACGGGTAATGAACATCCCCTTGATCTGATGGCCCCATTTTCCGAGACGAAAGAACCGTTCGGGAACCCGGGTGGATTGCAGCGACGGCTGACCGGTAATTCCTTACCGTTCCCATGGTGAGGCCGCTGTCCAGAAGAAAAACCAGGAAATCTACCAGCTCCCCTAGAGACGTATTGGGAGGACCTTACGGTAAGATCACCGAGCGGTGGAACAGGAGCTTGACAAGTCGTGAAAACCACTATTGGCGAATGAGGAAGACCCTGAAGTCCTCCTGCTCGATCTTGGTCAGTACCCAAGAGACAAGTGAGATGGGTGGGAATGCATAGGCCAGTAGGCCATCCCATTGCACTAACTTCCATGCAGTGGGGTCTGGGCCACTTGCGCAGTAGTTGGTTGTTCGCATGTGAGGGGTACAGGGTCGCCTGCGGCCGGTCGATCAGGTAAAAGAACGATCGGGCCACTTGTGGGAGCAGCGACCACTCTGTAGGGGCAATCCAGCCCCTTGATAGAGCGTTGGCTGTGACGTTCTCCAAGCATGGAATGTGGACTGCTGACAGTGCTGTCCCCCGCTGTATACACCAGTTCTGACCAGAGACTGACCATAGACTGACCATAGACTGACCATAGACTGACCATAGACTGACCATAGACTGACCATAGACTGACCATAGACGGACCATAGACCGACCATAGACCGACCATAGACTGACCATAAATACCATAGACTGACCATAGACTGATCTTGGTCAGTACCTGACAGACCAGCGAGATGGGTGGGAATGCATAGGCCAGTAGGCCAACCCATTACACTGATAGAGCATCGATTTTCCATGCGTTGGTGTCTGGACCCCTTGCGTAGTAGTTGGTTGTTTGCATGTGAGGGGCACAGGTCCATGTGACGGGCACAGGTCAACGTGCGGCCTGTCGATCAGGTGAAAGAACAATCAGGCCACTTGTGGGAGCAGCGACCACTCTGTAGGGGCAATCCAGCCCCTTTAGGTGACATTCTCCAAGCCTTGGATGTGGACTGCTTACAGTGCTGTCGGCCGCTGTATACATTAGTGGATGAGGTCCCAAGCCAGTGCACACAGGCTCCCCGACCAGGTGTCCCACTGGTGATTGATGTAAGCCACAATTGTGGCATTGTCACACCTCACCAGGACCGCATGTCCCCTGCCGTCCGACTGGAAATGTCGCAGTGCGTTGGCGAATGCTAACATCTCCAGGACGTTGAAGTGGGATGATTGGTGCTCAGAACCCCACACACCCGTGGTCTGCCACGGCTGGAGGGTTGCCGCCCATCCAAGGTGCGAAGCGTTACTTGTGACTGTCAGTGACGGACAGGGCTGGCGGAAAACATGGCCCTGCGAAATGTTCGCTTCGACTAGCCACCATCAAAGGTGGGGCACTAGCCAGGGCGTGGTTGGCATTAGGTGGTGGATTGGGTGCCGGATGGGCAAGATGAAGTTGAATTGGTCTCATTCTCAGCCTGCAAAAATCCACCAAAGCCACCATACTGGCCAAGAAGCGCAACAGACTGAGCCAGGCCAGAGGCGACGCCACCAACGCTGGGAGGAAGAGGGACACGCACTGCTGAAGGTTCAGCAGGCGTTCCTCTGATGGGCGGGCCAATCCCTTGCGCAGGTCGAGGGACGCACCGAGAAAGGTGGCAACCTGCGAGGGGATAGGGTGGGTTTCTCTGTGTTTATAACAAGCCCGTCCTTGTTAACAAGAGCGCCAATTCATTTCCAGGACCCACCGTTTGGAGACTTGACCTCAGGACCCCAAGAACTTCTGGAGGCGGCCCCCACGGGTCCGTCGGGGAGAGAACGCCCGGAGATGGTTAAGTCACTTACCCTACGCTCCGGTACAAAAGGCCATCCCTGGGCACCGAGGTACTTGCGTGTGCATTACGACTGGATTTCACGGTTTCATGAAGTAGACAGACTGAGAAGAAATGAGTCAAAGGCAAGATAAGGAAGAAGACAGCTGAGGGGGTAGAGGTTGCTTAAAGCCCCACTCTGGTATAGACCAGCCTCTCACACAAGATAGATCATGCTTATATTACTTATTAATACTCAAGTCTACTACATTAAGGTCTCAAACTTAACATGTACACATGCTTTAGTGCAGATTCTTGACCCAAATTTTTCATCTACACCAACACCTACACCAACATCACTGGCATCAATTACCAACTTAAAAGGTTTACCAAAATCAGTAGCCAACAGTACTGGTTCTAAGCTCAAAAACCCTTAAAGGAACACAATGCCTTGGATCGGTTGAGTTGGTCTTTGAAAAAACCCGGTTACAAGTGCTCTTTACAGACCAACTCGCAGTGTTCTCCACAGACTTTTTTTTTAGGAGGGCGGCATGACGTAATCAAATTGCATAAACAATCCGCACGCTGTGATTGGCCGTTGATAGACTCCAACAAAATACGCACGTTCACAAACTTATTGTGAACGTGCGTATTGTGATGCTGTAGTTTTGAAGTTGGTATTGGCTAATCAGTTACTCGTTTGATCTTATTAGATGCATGCATACAGTGGGTATTTCCGTGCAGCGACTTCGACGGTGTGCGTGGTATATGAGCCATGTGGCCATCTGTACATCATGTTTTAACATTTGTTTACGATCGCATTTCTGATGTTGCAGTTTGAAGTAGGTTTTGGCTTGTCAGGTACTCGTTTGATCTTATTAGATGCATGCATACAGTGGGTATTTCCATGCAGCGACGTTGTCGGTGTGCGTGGTATGAGCCATGTGGCCATCTGTACATCCATCATGTTTTAACATTTGTTTACAATCGTATTTCTGATGTTGCAGTTTTGAAGTAGGTTTTTGCTTGTCAGGTACTCGCTTGATCTTGTTAGATGCATGCATACAGTGGGTATTTCCATGCAGCAACGTCGACGGTGTGCTTGGTATGAGCCATGTGGCCATCTGTACATCATGTTTTAACGTTTGATTATGATCGCATTTCTGATGCTGTAGTTTTGAAGTTGGTTTTGGCTTGTCAGGTACTCGTTTGATCTTATTAGATGCATGCATACACAGTGGGTATTTCCATGCAGCGACGTTGTCTTAGTGCGTGGTATGAGCCATGTGGCCATCTGTACATCCATCATGTTTTAACATTTGTTTACAATCGTACTTCTGATGTTGCAGTTTTGAAGTTGGTTTTGGCTTGTCAGGTAATCGGTTGATCTTATAAGATGCATGCATACAGTGGGTATTTCCATGCAGCAACGTCGCTATGTGCTTGGTATGAGCCATGTGGCCATCTGTACATCATGTTTTAACATTTATTTACGATCGCATTTCTGATGTTGCAGTTTTGAAGTAGGTTTTGGCTTGTCAGGTATTCGTTTGATCTTATTAGATGCATGCATACACAGTGGGTATTTCCATGCAGCGACGTTGTCGGTGTGCGTGGTATGAGCCATGTGGCCATCTGTACATCCATCATGTTTTAACATTTGTTTACGATCGCATTTCTGATGTTGCAGTTTGAAGTAGGTTTTGGCTTGTCAGGTACTCGTTTGATCTTATTAGATGCATGCATACAGTGGGTATTTCCATGCAGCGACGTTGTCGGTGTGCGTGGTATGAGCCATGTGGCCATCTGTACATCCATCATGTTTTAACATTTGTTTACAATCGTATTTCTGATGTTGCAGTTTTGAAGTAGGTTTTTGCTTGTCAGGTACTCGCTTGATCTTGTTAGATGCATGCATACAGTGGGTATTTCCATGCAGCAACGTCGACGGTGTGCTTGGTATGAGCCATGTGGCCATCTGTACATCATGTTTTAACGTTTGATTATGATCGCATTTCTGATGCTGTAGTTTTGAAGTTGGTTTTGGCTTGTCAGGTACTCGTTTGATCTTATTAGATGCATGCATACACAGTGGGTATTTCCATGCAGCGACGTTGTCGGTGTGCGTGGTATGAGCCATGTGGCCATCTGTACATCCATCATGTTTTAACATTTGTTTACAATCGTACTTCTGATGTTGCAGTTTTGAAGTTGGTTTTGGCTTGTCAGGTAATCGGTTGATCTTATAAGATGCATGCATACAGTGGGTATTTCCATGCAGCAACGTCGCTATGTGCTTGGTATGAGCCATGTGGCCATCTGTACATCATGTTTTAACATTTATTTACGATCGCATTTCTGATGTTGCAGTTTTGAAGTAGGTTTTGGCTTGTCAGGTATTCGTTTGATCTTATTAGATGCATGCATACACAGTGGGTATTTCCATGCAGCGACGTTGTCGGTGTGCGTGGTATGAGCCATGTGGCCATCTGTACATCCATCATGTTTTAACATTTGTTTACGATCGCATTTCTGATGTTGCAGTTTGAAGTAGGTTTTGGCTTGTCAGGTACTCGTTTGATCTTATTAGATGCATGCATACAGTGGGTATTTCCATGCAGCGCAGCGACGGTGTGCTTGGTATGAGCCATGTGGCCATCTGTACATCATGTTTTAACGTTTGATTATGATCGCATTTCTGATGCTGTAGTTTTGAAGTTGGTTTTGGCTTGTCAGGTACTCGTTTGATCTTATTAGATGCATGCATACACAGTGGGTATTTCCATGCAGCGACGTTGTCGGTGTGCGTGGTATGAGCCTTGTGGCCATCTGTACATCCATCATGTTTTAACATTTGTTTACAATCGTATTTCTGATGTTGCAGTTTTGAAGTTGGTTTTGGCTTGTCAGGTAATCGGTTGATCTTATTAAATGAAGTCTAAAAATGGTCTCTCTGTCCTTTTTTTGGCATGGCGGCCATTAATTTTAACAGGGCGGCATAAATTTAAGGAGGGCAGTCTGCTCTGCCGATTTACGTGTGTGAAGAACACTGGTATGGATGCTGTTTGATCACACTTGCACTACGAACATCAACGTCATAAAATAGCTGTGAAGTTCTACCTGGTTTATCTACAATTGCAAATATGATTCGATAGTAGCAACCGTTTCTTTAAAATCGATTCAAGGCTAATTATCCCAGTAGAATCTAACCCCACTTTGATCAACCTCGACTTGTGCGCAGTAGTCGTACGACAGGTGTTGAGAGATGTGGCAGTGTATATAACGGTTGGGTCTTGCGGTTTGATTACACACACTACGCACAATGTATGGGTGGGTTTACAGCGGCGTCTTTTCGTAGCGAATGATGCGACTGCCTTGAGCAAGGCTAAGGACAGACAGACATCATCAGAGAGTAGGCTGTTACATACAGTAATGAAACAGCCTTCATGAAATAGAGAATGAAATCAAAGAACGTGGTTACTTGGATTGTTCACAGAGCTAACAAGAAGAGCACAAGCACCCTAACCCACACCAGACACCAAAAGCCTCCACACATAGCCCTTCATTCAACCATCCACTATTCAAATTCCCACTGCCTTCAACACCTGTCACAGAGACAGATTGAAGCAGAAACTTCACTACATATGTACAGTACATCAAGATATCACACAACTCAATGGATACAAGGCCTTCAATTTCATTCGTCTATGAGTCAGATAACTCCCACAAAAAAGAAAGACAAAATATTTATGAATCTATTGGATGATAGTCAGACTGAACCTTACTACACACACATCCAGAAGGAGTCATGTTACTAAACCTTATTGAAGGCTCTGTTTCATTCAGGGGGATGTCACTCAAAGACAGGTTGTCATCCAAGGCTAACAGGGCCCTGTTCACTTGAGGAAGATTAGCAATTTCACCCAAAGAGGGTTATGGAAAACAACCCGCCTTTCCTGCCAGCAGATACTCCCACTGATGTCAATGAAGTGTCGACCATTACGGGGTCCCGCGCCTATTACGCTAACTACGCTAAACAAAAACTAATACTAAACTGGCAAGATGCTCATTGAGAAGTGAAAAGGGAATTGAGAATGAGCACAGTGAGAAGAAGTGAGTCAAAAGTAAGATAAGGAGGAAGACAGCTGAGGGGGTAGAGGTTGCTTAAGGCCCCACTCTGGTATAGACCAGCCTCTGACATAAAATACATAATGCTTGTAATACTTATTCATACCCAAGTAATACTACATGAGTTCAAGTCTCAAAATAAACAAAACAAAACTAAACGCTCAAGAGTCAAATACCTCCAACCAGAAAAATACTCCAGTTCAAGACAAACTATTTCTGACTAATAATCTACAATTTTCTTGAGGGCTTTTATCTGTCTTCCTTACACACTTATGATATAAATGGGCCACTCATCTTGAATGGACTTACAAAGTGATACTGCACGACTTCTGCGGTATTATTGATACAAAATTTCAACACTATAGACCCTTTTGCAATTACCCATTGCGCAAGCGCTAACTGTTGAATAGGATGCATGCTGGTCTAGCTAGGGATCAAACAGGATCCCTAGCTAGACCAGCATGCACCTCAGTCAATTGGTCTATTGTGATAACGTGCATGTATATAAATGGTAGTTTTAGAACAATCATGACTGATTTTGACAATGGACCATGTTTTTAATTGCGTAAGGGCGCTCTCAATCACTGCTTGATTCAAATACTATTGAGACTGCCCCCTCACGCGGTCAAAAATTTGGCGCATTGGATCAATGTCTTGATACATTTTTCCTGACCTGAATCCATTTTCTTCTTGCAAGTTAAGTGCAGATCCGACACAAATAATGATGACGCTTCATTTCCCATCAAACAAGGAGCATGTGAAGATAATGGCATCTTGGTAGTTCAACCACATCTGAAAATAAAGTATGAGATTAGAAGTGAGAACTTCCATTGATAGGGCCAGATGTGGTTATTTTAAAATTACATCATCATGGATACATGTTCCCACAAGTTTACCATTATTTAATAGTTTATTCCTATTTTCTGTTAAGAAAATGGAGAGCAGTATAACAACCACCTGATATACAACAGTCTGTTAAATGCCCTTGGGTTCTTCCATTGAGGAGGGGAATTTTGTATCCTTTTTTCTATCTCTTATTCTTCTTCATTGATGAGTACACTTTAAATTTTTAAAGTACAGCGCACTGTTATTTTTCCTCTTAAAAGATCTCATGATCTTTGAAACAACAATTTATGTAGTGATTGTCTGGCCCATTCAGGAATCATGTGAAATATGGGCCATTAATATCTTGAATGGACTTACTTGTATAAGGAGATGCTGCACGACTTCTGCAGTATTATTGTTACAAAATTTCAATACTATACACCCTTTTGCAATTACCCATTGCACAAGCGCTAACTGTTGAATGTGATACATACTCGATCACACATGATCCCTAGCTAGACCCGCATGCAACTCAGTCAATTGGTCTATTGCGATAACATACATGTACATGTAAAGAAATAGTAGTTTTAGAACAATCATGACTGATTTTTAAAAATTATGTTTGACCGGGTGAGGGCACTCTCAATCACTTCCGGGGGTATATTCATTCAAACCCATAACAGTTTATAAATACTGGAACAGTACATTACCACCCCAGACATCTACTCTGTCACGGACAATAAGACATTGAACAAGCCATTCATTTTTAATCCACCTCTAAAGCAACCTCAAACTACAGCAACAAAAGTGATGGAACACCTATTAAAACTGCGCAGGACTAATCGTGTTTACTTCCGAAAGTGATAAAAATACTATTGTAGCGGAAATGCATGTGACGGACATGTGACTGTTTAGTGTAGTCCATGTGGTTGCATGTGTTTGCTGTGTGGCTGGGCGATCGATGCAAGTGGGTGGAGCCTAAACGCTTGCAGTGACTCAGGCTGGCCTTGTGCGCGTGCGCAGTGATCAGGTAAGCGGGGTGTACGTGCGCAGTTAGCGACCTAGGACCTCATGTGTGTAGAGGCATGGCACCGGGGGTTAGCGGGGAGTGCATCACGGGTCAGTGTGTTTAGTGAAGTGACTCGAGCAAGACATGCATATTAGTAGTCTTTCCATTGTGTAGTGAGACCATGGTTATTAAGAGTACGGGTTCCTGGGTGATTGTCTTTGGATAGGGCAGTGACAATTTAGGGTTTTAGTCTTGTAATAGTTTAAAAGAGTCTGTTGGCGGTGCTGTCGACGTTGGACGATAGACGAGTGCGTAAGTTTGATTTGATTGCAATTATCGGAGATATCTTGTATCCTTGCATTTTAATTGATAATTGATAGGTCAGAAGTCTTATACCAAGTTCATTCTTGCATTTGTATGTGATAGGCCAGGGGTCTTATACGTGTTTATTTTGTATTCATATATGATAGGCCGGGGGGTCTACGGAATTGTTATTGCATAAGTTATTGAGTATTTCTAGGTGTATTTTCATGTAATTGTGTTATGGTGACACACTAGTCGAGTGTAACGTTTCCAGTCACAAATGCTTTGGCTTGTGTCGAGGTAAAGAACACCTTCTAGTAGTGTAAGAATTAAGTTAGGCTGTGATTGTGGTTAAGTGACACGCTAGTTGAGTGTATAGTTTCCGGTCGCAAATGCTTTGGCTTGTGACCAGGTAAAGGACACCTTCTGGTAGTGTATGAATTAAGCTGGGTTTTCGTGGTTATTGTACTGCACAAGGAACGTGTAGAGGCACACTGTAAAAGCTTTTGGTTTGCAGTAAGTGTGAACACAGTTCGGGAAGTGTGGTTTGGTGTGGTTACTTTCGGGTATTTGTTGTTTTCTTGTATTGGTGGTTGTACCCGATATTTGGTGCTCCGCGGTTGCACAAATATAAGGGTTGTCAGATATATAAAGTAAAAGTACTAGAGAGGGTTACATGATTACAAAGTAGGCGTCATCAGGTTACATGGTTACTTTGGGTCTAGCAAAGGGTTACTTAGAACTATTTTGATAAGGCAAAGGGTTACTTAGAGTGGCTTTGGGTCTAGCAAGGGGTTACTTTGAGTTACTTTTGATATAGCAAAGGGTTACTTTGAGTGGCTTTGATAAAGCAAAGGGTTACTTTGAGTTACTTTTGGGTTTAACAAAGGGTTACTTGTGGTTACATTAGAGCAAGGTTAGGTGTATGCGTAGGGTATGCAGTAGTACTGATTTAATGTTTTGTGAGAGGTATATTCATTGACCCTGAGAAAAAGGTGCTTAATAAACGAATCCCTGCCCAATTATGTATATGATTTGATTGAATATTGATTGTGCAATAAAGGATCTGGTGATCAGTTTTACCGACAGCCAATTTGTCAAGGTTTCTCTGCTTACGTGTAACTTGAGTTGTGTACCTAACAGAATTACACTGATCATTACGCAATCGGCGGTATATTTCCTCCAAAACGGACCTCGTCTCACAGCCTTTAGACCCCTCGATGGTCTTCAAGCTTAGAGAATAGTTAGGCCAAGGATCAAATTGTAATTTGCTTGCAATAGTTTGCAATTGCCCGCCACACTATTAAGACTGCCTCACACGGTGACAAATTTGAGGCATTGGATCCATTTCTGGATAATTATTCTTCCTTACCTGATTCTTGCAAGTTTGAGTGCAGATCCGACACAAATAATGATTGTGTTGATTTCCCATCACATGGGAAGCATCTTGGTAGTTCAACCACATCTGCAAATAAAGTATGAGAAGTGAGAACTTCCATTGAATGGGCCAGATTTGGTTATTTTTACATACAACATCATGGAAACATGTTAACCATTATTTATTGTAGTTTATTCCTTTTTTTCATTTGATATGAAATAACATAGTATCTAATTTACCTCAATGAGATACCTCCTTTTTTGTAAAAATTCGTTTACGTCATGACTTTGACTTTGAGCATGGATGAAATGAAGAAAATTCAAGCGGATAACGCGCCCTACATGTTTTAAATGATTTGGGTACTTTTTCAAAATGTCCACAGATTTACAGTAAACTTACAGGGTTTGAAGATAGTGGAAAGCTTCCCTTGAAATTTTACTAAGGTTGTGTAGTCTTTGAGAAATGAGTAAAACAAGTCACAGAATAATTTTGGTCTCATCATGAGACCAAAATTATTTGAGAATGTAAAATCCCCTTAACCAGTCATGATAGTATACCAAAACCATAGCATAATTGGTCAATACATTTTTACATGCTAATACTGAGACGAAAATTATTACTTTTACTTATTTCTCAAAAACTGCAGCACCTCAGTAAGTAAAATTTCAAGGGAAGCTTTCTACTATCTTAATCTTCAATCGTGTAAGTTTGATGTAAATCTGTGGACATTGTGTTTTTGTTAGGAAAAAGTACATAGACCCTTTAAGTACGAAGAACCAAATAGTACCGTTCACGGAAGTACCAGTGGTTTTACGGAAGTGCATTTGGATAACTTTCCGTATGGCGCCACCACCTTTTCACTCATTTTTACAAAAAGGGATATATTATGGTGGCTTTGAAGGGACATCGCATATCGCAAACGTGTGCGCATACGTATGCAATGTCGTGAAACAATTCGCAAATATGTGCGCACACGAATGCAATGTCGTGAAACAATTCGCGAATATGTGCGCACACGTATGCAATGTCGTGAAACAATTCGCAAATATGTGCGCACACGTATGCAATGTCGTGAAACAATTCGCGAATATGTGCGCACACGTATGCAATGTCGTGAAACAATTCGCGAATATGTGCGCACACGTCTGCGAATATTATTTCCGATGTCGTGAATTTTATTGCATACCATGATGCATACCTTTGAATAAAATGTCTAATGATCTGGGGGGTTTCTTTCCAACAGTGAGATAAGCGGTAGTCATTGCAGCAGTAGTCTTTGTTGTGAGGCAAGCGAGGCGTGTGGTCGTCCTTGGCCTGGTGCCAAGTTCCTGGGTATACACATGCTTTACAGAGGGAGCCTGCTGTAGCGCCACAGTACTCCCTAGATCGGTAACAAATTATCCACAACTATGACATCATCCTAATGGTATGCAACATGGTATGCAATAAAATTCACGACATTGCAAAACAAATCACACTCGTGTGCGCACATATTCACGATTTGGTTCACGAAATTGCATACGTGTGCGCACATATTCACGATTTGGTTCACGAGATTGCATACGTGTGCGCACATATTCGCGATTTGTTTCACGACATTGCATACGTGTGCGCACATATTCGCGAATTGTTTCACGATATTGTATACGTGTGCGCATATATTCGCGATTTGTTTCACGACATTGCATACGTGTGCGCACACGTTTGCGTTATGTGATGTCCCTTCGGGGCCACCATAATATATCAATCAGGTAAATTAGATACTATATTATTTTATTTCGAATGAAAAAGTGGTGGCGCCATACGGAAACTTTTCCGTGCATTTCCACAGGAAGTAAAAACAAAATTAAAAATTTATTACCCTTTCTTGGTGCGTTTTGGAACTGCAGCATCAGTTATCGGCGTCCTTACCAGCTCAAGAAAGATGGCGACCAAACAACGAGGGGTCTCTTTGTAAAGCCTACACAACAACAGCAGCATTGTTATCCATGGTGTTCTTGTTGTACTGGAAACATGATGTGTCGTATTCGGTATGATCTTGTGGACTTCAACTGCCAAGCACACCACACAGAAGCTCAATACCAGACTTGAGGACATGAATCTCGCTTCTACATCACACATTGCAGAAATCAGGTATATTATGTAAAGCAAAGTTAAGTAAATTAAGTAAATAATCATCGTTCTATCCCTGCACATACAGATTGGAACAGCTTGAATTCGAAGATCACAGATGTGAGTGACGAAATGGTCAACACTGAGGGCGCCGTGCGGCGCGAAAATCAAAAACTATTTTTTTCGCTCGTCCCCAGCGCCTTGCTTTGATAGACTGCGGTATAACCGTGGAGGAAGGGAGAGAAGGAGCAAGCAAAACCGCAGAGTAACAAAAGAATACCGGCCCCTGTCTGACCAGTGGAAAAAGAAAGGAGACCTCCAGTTGGACGGCCGATTAACGAGCAGGATTAGATCTCTGTGTATACAGAACGTGCGGTACCGCCCCTCTGCACCGTTGCCTTCGTGTAAAGTTGAATCATTGGAGACAAGAATTGTGAATATACACGTTTTCATTTACCGTTTGTGGTGTTTCACTGAAACATCATGGCATATTTTTACATTTTTCGGTCAATAGCGGTGGATCAAAATTTGGGTATAGACTGTGCAAGTCTCGCGCAGATTTGAACTTCCGGGACCATTGTGGTCCCAACCTTATGGAGTTTTACGTTGGGGAGATTTTGTTTCGTCCATTACTTTAGTTTAATATAGTTTATGACCATAAAAATGACATATGTTGTTAAAAATGTAATACTAATTAACAACATATATAAAAGTAAAAATAAAGTCAACATAATAACGAAGAAAAACCGATATTTAAACTTGACCTCAGGTCAGGTTACTTATAAAAAATTAAGAATTTGTGCCCATCTCCGATCACAAAACTTACGCAGACGCTTGTTTTGGCCGCGCGGGGTGGAAAGCCTTTTCATTGGTCGCTTAGGCGTCGGCTTCCTCTTTAAACTGCGTCACGCGTTTATCTAACGCCCTTGCGACCATCGTGCGTCCGCGTATAAACCAGCTTCACATTCGGGCGTAGATTTACAAAAGGGGTTTCAAAACATTTAAGATCAAACAAACATCCTTGTCCCAGAGTTTTACTTTTGTCTATACATATAGACTTTAACCGATAATTGTGTATTAATTTAAAAAGCTAAAACTAATTTAAACAAGCTTTAATGGGTATTTTTGTTGTTCAGATTCGGCATTAAGAAAAAATTACAGCAAAGATTTGATTCATAAAAAAATTAAGTTCTTCAGTTGTCGTGTTTTCTCGCTCCGGTGCGCGCGAGACTTGCACAGTCTATAGGCACAGGAGGGTGGTTGGTATTCAACTGCAAAAAAGTCACGTGCTGACGGCAACGCACAGAAAATGTACACGGGAGATAGGCAACAGCAGCCCCCATGCCAGAACCCGCGTATGTACGAGCGGCAGATCTAGTTATTCTATTCCATAATCTACAATGCTGTTATCTGGGCCGCGTGGAGCGTGTGCGTCGGGAGTGTGCATGCGTATGTAACGCAAACATCACGTGCGCATGCCCATCCCATAAGATGAGTGCGCGCAATATTTCAAAAGAATCAGAATCTGAACGATGCAAAATTGAACATGCCACCTAAAACATAATTCGGATCTCGTGATTGTGTTGTCACTTAAAGTATAAAAATGGCGTATTGTCACCAACCTAGACCCTACGGCACTCGAAGGACGATATAGTTTTATAACCAAGAACCCAAGACGTACTTTCTTCACCTGCAGTCCATAATTGACAAAGTGGTTCCAAACGCTACATCTAAATACAGTACAGTGGTTGGAGATAGCAACTAGTAATAAGGTGACGTTCAATATGGATGCTACTAACATTATTTTGGTAAAGGAAGCTCCAAGAAGTCAGCGTACAGGTAAAGCTACTGCACAAATTTACCAATGAATGAATTAATTAATAGATGATACAAAAAAAAAATCCGATCACGACCAAAACGTCCTGATCATGATGTCTTTTTACTTCTTTAGTTATAATTATTAACATTTCCTTTAACTATTTCATTACTTTCAGTTTCAATGAATTTGTTAGTAAAGTTTAAACAAATTGTATCAATATGTTCAAAATTTTCAAAATAGGGGCAAGGTGGGACTGCTGCTACTTAGACAGTAGTGGCCCATTGTACTGTAAGACGCCAGTCCAGTTGTATGCAACAGACGCGATAACTTACAATACATCAATTTAACAACAATACTGGCTCACTAATTAGGGTTTCTTGAGGGTTTCTTTGGGAATGGAATCTTGTGTAGTGTTTTTAAACGGTTCAAGCACTAAGCAGCTCTATGGAATAGACCCTTCCCATGAAACATGTAAATT
Source organism: Asterias amurensis (assembly GCF_032118995.1). NCBI lineage: Eukaryota > Metazoa > Echinodermata > Asteroidea > Forcipulatida > Asteriidae > Asterias > Asterias amurensis. Next base: position 16,545,677 of record NC_092649.1, read on the forward strand.
GCGCGTAGCGCGTGCGCACTAACGTTTTGGTTGGCAAAATGAGGGAACATCGCGCTGTTTTGTACACGGGTGCGTGACGCAGACGTGATTGCGCGTCTGCTTAGTGCACAACTCTATGGCGTTTGCCAACCAACAGGGTCTGTACGCATGCGTGAATGCATGGAGGAATAATCCTCCATGGTGAATGTAATTAGCATATTTCATGGGAAGGGTCATTGATCTCCATTATACTGACTGGGTAGGACATTGCGCTATGCTGCGTGCATAAACACGCGGCCGAACAATGGCGGCGCAATTCCTTCAAACGGGTAAATTAATGTGCACTTGGTCGGGTTTGAGTCTGTCAGTTGAAGTTGTAAATTGAGAATAGAAATGGGGGGGAAACATGACGATCGATAGTTTGAAGTATGAACAAGTTTCTGATTGAAATGCAAACAAAGCAAACTAATAATACTTTACATTTTTGTCTATCAAATGCCCTATTAGTATTATGATAATGACATTTAAATTTCTAAACAAAAACTCTGACGAGAAACTGTATTGGGATTCAGGTACATGTTTTTTTTTTAATTCTTTCAGTTCATTGAGAAAATGGCAATAAACCATATAAAGACAAAACAAGAGTCGCTCCTACAATAAAAAAAAATCGAGTAGGCCGATGCAAACTAAGACTAGAGTTAGAACTACTCGCTAAAATCGAGAGAAAAGAACAAGAAAGATAAAAACAAAATACAATGTGATAATTGAAAGTTTGCATCCATTAACAAATTTAAACTTTTTATTGTTAAGCTTCTATTCATCATGTTAATTGAAAAACAATCCCAACAGCAAAACTTCCATAACCGTTTTACTGTTCCGCCAGAAATAAATTCTTTTATTTTGGTCACAAATAACGAAGTCGGATATTTCCGAGATGACTGATCCTCTCAACGAACTTGTACCGTCTGTACCGTCTTAAATGCTACATAATTCGCATACTTGTCGCTTTCCCGATCCTTTTAATTATTGATGCTATAACGAACATCTGTTGAAATCCGGGCTTCCCGTCTTCGTCGATTTCAGAAAACCATCTGTAACTGAGCAAAAACAAAAATAGTATTGCTCGGTAGAAATAACAAATACTTGGCCTATAATGATTATTTTTATGAAAGATAGTTTAAATTTCCTGCCTAATATTCGTAACGTTAGATATAATAATAATAATATGAATCGCTAAAAAAAATGCAAAGGCCTACCTACTTATGGAAAGACATATCCCTTTGCCGACTCAGTTTTCCCTCCTCCGGTGATTGACAGCCGCGCACGACTTTACCATCAGCATTTTTAGTTTGTTTGATCCGATTCCAATTGTATTAATCCCAAAATGACAATTATCAGGACGAAAACTTCTCTCTGCTTGCAGCAACTCCGTTTGAAAGTGTACAACGCATTTTGTGTGACGAACGGTCTTACCCGTTTGAAAAAATACGCGCGCGGCCTGCGTTTGGACGCGATGTCCTATCCAGTCAGTATAATGGAGATCAATGGGAAGGGTCCATTGGCTCTGGCCTGTGTTCCTGTAATGAAGCAATTGCCCCTGGTTTTGTACGCAAGAGGACCCATGAAAAAAAAACCGAAAAAAATAAACGACTAGTGAAGACCCATTGTCCCTATCAAAAAGTGTCCTCTTAGGGCCATGTCACACGAGGCAATTTACAGGCAACCAATTCCAGGCAATCTCCAAGAAGATAATTCATTCACATTTCAATGTCCACATACATTCCTTGGGAGTCGTAAGACATTGTTTGCAAAATGACTCATGTGCTACCAAGGTGGTCCTGTAGCATGCACTGCAGTTGAATGCCTCAAAGTTACCTGTAAAAGTTGCCCCGTGTGACAAGGCCTTTAGGGTATTGCATACAAACACACAAGATGCTTGCTAATTTTTACCAGAAGGCTAATGCATAAAGTTGGCCATAAGAATACTAAAATTATGATCACACACTGTAAAAGTGTTTGTTTTTATTAGTCAATCCTCCACAGAATACAACAATACTAAAAGAATTAAAACAATAACCATTAAAGACATGGAAATCTGAGGAATTGTGCAGGAAGATTTTGTGTTATTTTAACTAAGCATTTGGTTCATTCAAATGTATAGCCAGTCCTGCTCACATTTTCAAAGACAGCAAAATCGAATAACCTATTTTACAAATGGAAAAATCTTCAAAACAATTCATCATTTCTCTATTACAATAAGAAAGTCGCTTAGTACTCCTCATTAGATGTTTTGTAGCGCAGCGCAGCGAAACAGCTCTTGTTTTAGTTAAAGTTTTTTTTAATAATAATTGTTTTAAAGACATCGGACACTATTGGTTATTGTCAAAGGCTAGTCTTCATAGTTGGTGTATCTCAACATATGCATAAAATAACAAACCTGTAAAAATTTGAGCTCAATTGGTCGCCGAAGTTGCGAGATAATAATGAAAGAAAAAAACACCCTTGTCGCACCATGGTCACACGAAGTTGTGTGCTTTCAGATGCTTGATTTTGAGACCTCAAATTCTAAATCTGAGGTATCGAAATCAAATTCGTGGAAAATTACTTCTTTCTCGAAAACTACGTCGCTTCAGAGGGAGCTGTTTCTCACAATGTTTTATACTATCAACCTCTCCCCATTACTCATGCTCAAGCAATTAAGGTTTTATGTTAATAATTATTGAGTAATTACCAATAGTGTCCACTGCCTTTAAGTTTAAAATTTTCAGACACCCGGAAGTCATTGATTCATTCTAAGGGCCTTTTGCTTAGTTCCTAATGATCAATTGCAATGAAACATTATATTGATTAATTTTGCACCTTTAAGTCATTAATTGCTTACTGAACGTGTTATATGCTAAATAGGTTTGTTTTATAGGCTGGATAGATCATAACTGCTTCGAATACAAAAATAACTTCAAATTCAGTTGAGTAATTTGAAAATGTTATAAACGAAACAGGTATGCATTTTTGCACAAATGCAATCATGCACAAATGCAACAATGTGTCGTTAAAACTTGTATTTAAATTCAACACATCTCAAAATTCAACAATTTCAATCACAATAATTACATTTTCATCATTAACAAGTTCTTAAAAGGCAAGGGACACATTTGGTAATTATCAACGACCAGTCTTTCAGATGCCTTGATTCGTCAATTCAAATATTTTAGTGAGAATCACTTCATTCTTACTGTTTAAACTACATTACTTTAGAGAGAGCCATTTCTCACGATGTTTCATACTGTCAACAGCTGTACAGTGCTCGATACCTTAATGTTAACAATTATTTTGAGTAATTACCAAGAGTGTCCAGTGCCTAGAATAAACATATTGCTTTTAGATTGGGCCCTTAGGCTATAAAAGCATGTTACAACATGAATCTGGATGGAAACATGCAATTAGTGTTTTAATGGTTGTGAGGTGCTCCCGCAAAACTGTGTAGCGCAAAACTGTGTAGTTTGTGAACTACAATTAATGGTCAGCCATTTTCTTTGTGGAGTAAAACAATTTGCTTCAGTAAAAAGGCAAACTGTGATAGTTCAAGGGGGTCAAAGGAAAACCAGTAAATTTTCAGGTATAATTGTGTGGCTCACCATTTTCTAATGTTGAATCACCCCAACCACATTCATTCCATAGAGAGCACATTCTAAAGCCCAAATTACCCACTCCAAAAGCAAAAAGCGCAATCCAAAAGCAATGTCCCTTTAAAGGCAGTGGACACTATTGGTAATTACTCAAAGTAATTAATAGCATAACACCCTAACTTGGTAATGAGTAATGGGGAGAGGTTGATAGTATAGAACATTATGAGAAACGGTTCCCTCTGAAGTGACGTAGTTTGCGAGAAGTTTTTCACAAGTTTGGTTTTGAGACCTCAAAATTATAATTTGAGGTCTCGAAATCAAACAACTGAAAGCAAATTCGTGTCACAAGGGTGTTTTTTCTTTCATAATTATCTCTCAACTTCTACAACCAATTGAGATACATCAAGTGAGAAGACTGGTCATTGACAATTACCAATAGTGTCCAGTGTCTTTAAGTGTAAGGTAATTCAACATTTGCCCATTTGGGCAACAAAAGCGTTTGTTATGATGTGAATCTGGGTGGAACATGTTCTAAGAAGTAGGGCTACAAACTATTTACACTAATGTGCTCAAATCTGTGTGGATTTCTTTTTACCTTGTGAACTAATGGTCTGCAAAAATTGTTCTTCAAAACTATAAAAAGGTAACCACACAGATTCTTGGTATATTTGTGTGGTTTATTAATAGTGCTTGCTAGGAAATTAGAAATTAAAATCTCTAGTTTCCTAGCAAGCACTATCTAAAGCCCAAACGCCCCTTCCAAATGCAATGCGTCTTTGAGCTATCCACATTGCTTTTAGAATTGGCACTTTGGGCTATGAAGCGTTTGTTTTAACAGCAATCTGGTTGGACGTTTTAATGTCATGTGAGATTATTAACACTAATATGCCTCAAAACTATGAGGTTTTCCTTTTACATTGTGAACTTTAAAGGTGGTGTCCCATATTTGGCTCAACAAAATGCCACTGTCAGACCATGTTAGTTCACAAAGTAAATGTAAAAAGCACACATTTTTGAGTGAGTCATTTTAATCTACTTTTAAAAGATCTTTCCAACAATATTCATTGCAAAACAACTGCTTGTTGCCCAAAGCCCACAATCCAAATGTAATGTGTCTCTTAAAGCATGTGGTAATTCAACTTAACAATGTCCAAACCCTCTTAAAGAGACGCATTGATTTTAGATTGGGTGATTTGGGCTTTAAAAGTGTTGTTATGACATAAATCTCGTTTGAAACATAATCTAAAACTGTGTCGTCAAAGACCAGTCGTCTCACTTGGTGCATAAAGTAACAAACCTGTGAAAATTTGAGTTCAATTGGTCGTAAAAGTTGCAAGAGAATAATGGGAGAAAAAAGTGCCCTTGTTGCACAATTTGTGTGCTTTCAGATGCTTGATTTCGCCGTCAAAACCAAATTCAAATATTCCAGTGAGAAATTACATCTTTCTCAAACACTACTTTCTTTCAGCAGGAGCTGTTTCTCACAATGTTTTGTACTATCAAACAGCTCTCCATACCCATAACTAAGTAAGGCTTTATGCTAATAATTACTTTGAGTAATTACTTAAAGTGTCCAGTGCCTTTAGAGATGTTACCAACATGAACTAATTTTGACCCAACATTAAATAACTTACTATTAAACTGTGTTGGAAGATCGATCCAAGTTTACTTTTGGCCATCAATGCCTGGTCTCTCCCACCACCATTCGGCGAATACTTGCGTCCATGGCCGCCTCATCCTCAAATTGCTATGTTAGCCATCTCTATAGTGGAGTCGCACACCCTCACTTGTTCTCTTTCAGTCTCTTCCAATGAGAAGGCAATCCATTGCCAGCTTTCTCATGAATTCAGGAGTTATAAACTAGAAGATGTTATCAAAGTACTGCAAAAACAAAGTAAAAAACAAAACAAAATCATAAGTAAACAAAAACTGAAAAGTTTTCCAAAATACTAAGAAGTAGTATACAACTCATGAATTGAAAGATGGAATGTTCTATTCAACGATGCGGAGCCGAGTTGAATGGAACATTCCATCTTTAAATGAATGAAAGTATTTGCATTATTGCACGAACGAAAAACATTCATTACTTGTTTTACATAACATCCAAGTTGACCCTTGTCATTTTGATTGAAGAACACAACATTCAAAACAAATAAAGCGAAGGCCTACAATTTCTAATTGTGACATAACAGCCATTTCTTTTGGTTCGGCCTGTTGGATTCAACCAACAGCTTGTGCGTTCTTACAGCTTTTTTGTGATTCGCCGGCCTCGCCGAAAAAGGCAAACTGTGATAGTTTAAGGGGGTCAAAGGAAAACCAGTAAATTTTCAGGTATAATTGTGTGGCTCACCATTTTTTAATGTTGAATCTTCCCAACCATATTCATTCCATAGAGAGCACATTCTAAAGCCCAAATTACCCACTCCAAAAGCAAAAAGCGCAATCCAAAAGCAATGTCCCTTTAAAGGCAGTGGACACTATTGGTAATTACTCAAAGTAATTAATAGCATAACACCCTAACTTGGTATTGAGTAATGGGGAGAGGTTGATAGTATAGAACATTATGAGAAACGGTTCCCTCTGAAGTGACGTAGTTTTCGAGAAGTTTTTCACAAATTTGATTTTGAGACCTCAAAAATAGAATTTTGAGGTCTCAAAATCAAACAACTGAAAGCAAATTCGTGTCACAAGGGTGTTTTTTCTTTCATAATTATCTCTCAACTTCTACGACCAATTGAGATACATCAAGTGAGAAGACTGGTCATTGACAATTACCAATAGTGTCCAGTGTCTTTAAGTGTAAGGTAATTCAACATTTGCCAATACACCAAGTGAGAAGACTAGTCTTTGACCAATAATGTCCATTGCCTTTAAAAGTAGTGTATATTTATTTACAGTGGTTTATCATCAAAAGTATGTGGTCTTCCTTTTACTCTGTAAACTTAAATGGTCCGCCATGGTGTTAGTTCAAGAGTGTAAAAGGAAAAACAAAATGTCCATGTATTTTTGTGTGCATCGTCATTTTTAATTTTGCTGCTTCGCTCAAAAGCATTTGTGAATTGCATTTAGCAAACGTTGAAGCAAATATTTGAGTGACATGAAAACTGATGATGGTAATGTCTCTAAAGGCACTGGACCCTATTGGTAAATGTCAAAGACCAGTCGTCTCACTTGGTGCATAAAGTAACAAACCTGTGAAAATTTGAGTTCAATTGGTCGTAAAAGTTGCAAGAGAATAATGGAAGAAAAAAAGTGCCCTTGTTGCACAATTTGTTTGCTTTCAGATGCTTGATTTCGCCCTCAAAATCAAACTCAAATATTCCAGTGAGAAATTACATCTTTCTCAAACACTACTTTCTTTCAGCAGGAGCTGTTTCTCACAATGCTTTGTACTATCAAACAGCTCTCCATACTCATAACTAAGTAAGGCTTTATGCTAATAATTACTTTGAGTAATTACTTACAGTGTCCAGTGCCTTTATAGAGACATTACCAACATGAACTAATTTTGACCCAACATTAAATAACTTACTATTAAACTGTGTTGGAAGATCGATCCAAGTTTACTTTCGGCCATCAATGCCTGCTCTCTCCCACCACCATCCTGCGTATACTTGCGTCCATGGCCGCCTCATCCTCAAATTGCTATGTTAGCCATCTCTATAGTGGAGTCACACACCCTCACTTGTTCTCTTTCAGTCTCATCCAACGAGGAGGCAATCCATTGCCAGCTTTCTCATGAATTCAGGAGTTATAAACTAGAAGATGTTATCAAAGTACTGCAGAAATCAAAGTTAAAAACAAAACAAAATCATAAGTAAACAAAAACTGAAAAGTTTTCCAAAATACTAAGAAGTAGTATACAACTCATGAATTGAAAGATGGAATGTTCTATTCAACGATGCGGAGACGAGTTGAATGGAACATTCCATCTTTAAATGAATGAAAGTATTTGCATTATTGCACAACGAAAAACATTCATTACTTGTTTTACATAACATCCAAGTAGACCATTGTCATTTTGATTGAAGAACACAACACTCAAAACAAATAAAGCTAAGGCCTACAATTTCTAATTGTGACATAACAACCATTTCTTTTGGTTCAGCCTGTTGGATTCAACCAACAGCTTGTGCGTTCTTACAGCTTTTTTGTGATTCGCCGGCCTCGCCGAAAAAGGCAAACTGTGATAGTTCAAGGGGGTCAAAGGAAAACCAGTAAATTTTCAGGTATAATTGTGTGGCTCACCATTTTTTAATGTTGAATCTTCCCAACCATATTCATTCCATAGAGAGCACATTCTAAAGCCCAAATTACCCACTCCAAAAGCAAAAAGCGCAATCCAAAAGCAATGTCCCTTTAAAGGCAGTGGACACTATTGGTAATTACTCAAAGTAATTAATAGCATAACACCCTAACTTGGTAATGAGTAATGGGGAGAGGTTGATAGTATAGAACATTATGAGAAACGGTTCCCTCTGAAGTGACGTAGTTTTCGAGAAGTTTTTCACAAATTTGATTTTGAGACCTCAAAAATAGAATTTTGAGGTCTCAAAATCAAACAACTGAAAGCAAATTCGTGTCACAAGGGTGTTTTTTCTTTCATAATTATCTCTCAACTTCTACGACCAATTGAGATACATCAAGTGAGAAGACTGGTCATTGACAATTACCAATAGTGTCCAGTGTCTTTAAGTGTAAGGTAATTCAACATTTGCCAATACACCAAGTGAGAAGACTAGTCTTTGACCAATAATGTCCATTGCCTTTAAAAGTAGTGTATATTTATTTACAGTGGTTTATCATCAAAAGTATGTGGTCTTCCTTTTACTCTGTAAACTTAAATGGTCCGCCATGGTGTTAGTTCAAGAGTGTAAAAGGAAAAACAAAATGTCCATGTATTTTTGTGTGCATCGTCATTTTTAATTTTGCTGCTTCGCTCAAAAGCATTTGTGAATTGCATTTAGCAAACGTTGAAGCAAATATTTGAGTGACATGAAAACTGATGATGGTAATGTCTCTAAAGGCACTGGACCCTATTGGTAAATGTCAAAGACCAGTCGTCTCACTTGGTGCATAAAGTAACAAACCTGTGAAAATTTGAGTTCAATTGGTCGTAAAAGTTGCAAGAGAATAATGGAAGAAAAAAAGTGCCCTTGTTGCACAATTTGTGTGCTTTCAGATGCTTGATTTCGCCCTCAAAATCAAACTCAAATATTCCAGTGAGAAATTACATCTTTCTCAAACACTACTTTCTTTCAGCAGGAGCTGTTTCTCACAATGCTTTGTACTATCAAACAGCTCTCCATACTCATAACTAAGTAAGGCTTTATGCTAATAATTACTTTGAGTAATTACTTACAGTGTCCAGTGCCTTTATAGAGACATTACCAACATGAACTAATTTTGACCCAACATTAAATAACTTACTATTAAACTGTGTTGGAAGATCGATCCAAGTTTACTTTCGGCCATCAATGCCTGCTCTCTCCCACCACCATCCTGCGTATACTTGCGTCCATGGCCGCCTCATCCTCAAATTGCTATGTTAGCCATCTCTATAGTGGAGTCACACACCCTCACTTGTTCTCTTTCAGTCTCATCCAACGAGGAGGCAATCCATTGCCAGCTTTCTCATGAATTCAGGAGTTATAAACTAGAAGATGTTATCAAAGTACTGCAGAAATCAAAGTTAAAAACAAAACAAAATCATAAGTAAACAAAAACTGAAAAGTTTTCCAAAATACTAAGAAGTAGTATACAACTCATGAATTGAAAGATGGAATGTTCTATTCAACGATGCGGAGACGAGTTGAATGGAACATTCCATCTTTAAATGAATGAAAGTATTTGCATTATTGCACAACGAAAAACATTCATTACTTGTTTTACATAACATCCAAGTAGACCATTGTCATTTTGATTGAAGAACACAACACTCAAAACAAATAAAGCTAAGGCCTACAATTTCTAATTGTGACATAACAACCATTTCTTTTGGTTCAGCCTGTTGGATTCAACCAACAGCTTGTGCGTTCTTACAGCTTTTTTGTGATTCGCCGGCCTCGCCGAAAAAGGCAAACTGTGATAGTTTAAGGGGGTCAAAGGAAAACCAGTAAATTTTCAGGTATAATTGTGTGGCTCACCATTTTTTAATGTTGAATCTTCCCAACCATATTCATTCCATAGAGAGCACATTCTAAAGCCCAAATTACCCACTCCAAAAGCAAAAAGCGCAATCCAAAAGCAATGTCCCTTTAAAGGCAGTGGACACTATTGGTAATTACTCAAAGTAATTAATAGCATAACACCCTAACTTGGTAATGAGTAATGGGGAGAGGTTGATAGTATAGAACATTATGAGAAACGGTTCCCTCTGAAGTGACGTAGTTTTCGAGAAGTTTTTCACAAATTTGATTTTGAGACCTCAAAAATAGAATTTTGAGGTCTCAAAATCAAACAACTGAAAGCAAATTCGTGTCACAAGGGTGTTTTTTCTTTCATAATTATCTCTCAACTTCTACGACCAATTGAGATACATCAAGTGAGAAGACTGGTCATTGACAATTACCAATAGTGTCCAGTGTCTTTAAGTGTAAGGTAATTCAACATTTGCCAATACACCAAGTGAGAAGACTAGTCTTTGACCAATAATGTCCATTGCCTTTAAAAGTAGTGTATATTTATTTACAGTGGTTTATCATCAAAAGTATGTGGTCTTCCTTTTACTCTGTAAACTTAAATGGTCCGCCATGGTGTTAGTTCAAGAGTGTAAAAGGAAAAACAAAATGTCCATGTATTTTTGTGTGCATCGTCATTTTTAATTTTGCTGCTTCGCTCAAAAGCATTTGTGAATTGCATTTAGCAAACGTTGAAGCAAATATTTGAGTGACATGAAAACTGATGATGGTAATGTCTCTAAAGGCACTGGACCCTATTGGTAAATGTCAAAGACCAGTCGTCTCACTTGGTGCATAAAGTAACAAACCTGTGAAAATTTGAGTTCAATTGGTCGTAAAAGTTGCAAGAGAATAATGGAAGAAAAAAAGTGCCCTTGTTGCACAATTTGTGTGCTTTCAGATGCTTGATTTCGCCCTCAAAATCAAACTCAAATATTCCAGTGAGAAATTACATCTTTCTCAAACACTACTTTCTTTCAGCAGGAGCTGTTTCTCACAATGCTTTGTACTATCAAACAGCTCTCCATACTCATAACTAAGTAAGGCTTTATGCTAATAATTACTTTGAGTAATTACTTACAGTGTCCAGTGCCTTTATAGAGACATTACCAACATGAACTAATTTTGACCCAACATTAAATAACTTACTATTAAACTGTGTTGGAAGATCGATCCAAGTTTACTTTCGGCCATCAATGCCTGCTCTCTCCCACCACCATCCTGCGTATACTTGCGTCCATGGCCGCCTCATCCTCAAATTGCTATGTTAGCCATCTCTATAGTGGAGTCACACACCCTCACTTGTTCTCTTTCAGTCTCATCCAACGAGGAGGCAATCCATTGCCAGCTTTCTCATGAATTCATGAGTTATAAACTAGAAGATGTTATCAAAGTACTGCAGAAATCAAAGTTAAAAACAAAACAAAATCATAAGTAAACAAAAACTGAAAAGTTTTCCAAAATACTAAGAAGTAGTATACAACTCATGAATTGAAAGATGGAATGTTCTATTCAACGATGCGGAGACGAGTTGAATGGAACATTCCATCTTTAAATGAATGAAAGTATTTGCATTATTGCACAACGAAAAACATTCATTACTTGTTTTACATAACATCCAAGTAGACCATTGTCATTTTGATTGAAGAACACAACACTCAAAACAAATAAAGCTAAGGCCTACAATTTCTAATTGTGACATAACAACCATTTCTTTTGGTTCAGCCTGTTGGATTCAACCAACAGCTTGTGCGTTCTTACAGCTTTTTTGTGATTCGCCGGCCTCGCCGAAAAAGGCAAACTGTGATAGTTCAAGGGGGTCAAAGGAAAACCAGTAAATTTTCAGGTATAATTGTGTGGCTCACCATTTTTTAATGTTGAATCTTCCCAACCATATTCATTCCATAGAGAGCACATTCTAAAGCCCAAATTACCCACTCCAAAAGCAAAAAGCGCAATCCAAAAGCAATGTCCCTTTAAAGGCAGTGGACACTATTGGTAATTACTCAAAGTAATTAATAGCATAACACCCTAACTTGGTAATGAGTAATGGGGAGAGGTTGATAGTATAGAACATTATGAGAAACGGTTCCCTCTGAAGTGACGTAGTTTTCGAGAAGTTTTTCACAAATTTGATTTTGAGACCTCAAAAATAGAATTTTGAGGTCTCAAAATCAAACAACTGAAAGCAAATTCGTGTCACAAGGGTGTTTTTTCTTTCATAATTATCTCTCAACTTCTACGACCAATTGAGATACATCAAGTGAGAAGACTGGTCATTGACAATTACCAATAGTGTCCAGTGTCTTTAAGTGTAAGGTAATTCAACATTTGCCAATACACCAAGTGAGAAGACTAGTCTTTGACCAATAATGTCCATTGCCTTTAAAAGTAGTGTATATTTATTTACAGTGGTTTATCATCAAAAGTATGTGGTCTTCCTTTTACTCTGTAAACTTAAATGGTCCGCCATGGTGTTAGTTCAAGAGTGTAAAAGGAAAAACAAAATGTCCATGTATTTTTGTGTGCATCGTCATTTTTAATTTTGCTGCTTCGCTCAAAAGCATTTGTGAATTGCATTTAGCAAACGTTGAAGCAAATATTTGAGTGACATGAAAACTGATGATGGTAATGTCTCTAAAGGCACTGGACCCTATTGGTAAATGTCAAAGACCAGTCGTCTCACTTGGTGCATAAAGTAACAAACCTGTGAAAATTTGAGTTCAATTGGTCGTAAAAGTTGCAAGAGAATAATGGAAGAAAAAAAGTGCCCTTGTTGCACAATTTGTGTGCTTTCAGATGCTTGATTTCGCCCTCAAAATCAAACTCAAATATTCCAGTGAGAAATTACATCTTTCTCAAACACTACTTTCTTTCAGCAGGAGCTGTTTCTCACAATGCTTTGTACTATCAAACAGCTCTCCATACTCATAACTAAGTAAGGCTTTATGCTAATAATTACTTTGAGTAATTACTTACAGTGTCCAGTGCCTTTATAGAGACATTACCAACATGAACTAATTTTGACCCAACATTAAATAACTTACTATTAAACTGTGTTGGAAGATCGATCCAAGTTTACTTTCGGCCATCAATGCCTGCTCTCTCCCACCACCATCCTGCGTATACTTGCGTCCATGGCCGCCTCATCCTCAAATTGCTATGTTAGCCATCTCTATAGTGGAGTCACACACCCTCACTTGTTCTCTTTCAGTCTCATCCAACGAGGAGGCAATCCATTGCCAGCTTTCTCATGAATTCAGGAGTTATAAACTAGAAGATGTTATCAAAGTACTGCAGAAATCAAAGTTAAAAACAAAACAAAATCATAAGTAAACAAAAACTGAAAAGTTTTCCAAAATACTAAGAAGTAGTATACAACTCATGAATTGAAAGATGGAATGTTCTATTCAACGATGCGGAGACGAGTTGAATGGAACATTCCATCTTTAAATGAATGAAAGTATTTGCATTATTGCACAACGAAAAACATTCATTACTTGTTTTACATAACATCCAAGTAGACCATTGTCATTTTGATTGAAGAACACAACACTCAAAACAAATAAAGCTAAGGCCTACAATTTCTAATTGTGACATAACAACCATTTCTTTTGGTTCAGCCTGTTGGATTCAACCAACAGCTTGTGCGTTCTTACAGCTTTTTTGTGATTCGCCGGCCTCGCCGAAAAAGGCAAACTGTGATAGTTTAAGGGGGTCAAAGGAAAACCAGTCAATTTTCAGGTATAATTGTGTGGCTCACCATTTTTTAATGTTGAATCTTCCCAACCATATTCATTCCATAGAGAGCACATTCTAAAGCCCAAATTACCCACTCCAAAAGCAAAAAGCGCAATCCAAAAGCAATGTCCCTTTAAAGGCAGTGGACACTATTGGTAATTACTCAAAGTAATTAATAGCATAACACCCTAACTTGGTAATGAGTAATGGGGAGAGGTTGATAGTATAGAACATTATGAGAAACGGTTCCCTCTGAAGTGACGTAGTTTTCGAGAAGTTTTTCACAAATTTGATTTTGAGACCTCAAAAATAGAATTTTGAGGTCTCAAAATCAAACAACTGAAAGCAAATTCGTGTCACAAGGGTGTTTTTTCTTTCATAATTATCTCTCAACTTCTACGACCAATTGAGATACATCAAGTGAGAAGACTGGTCATTGACAATTACCAATAGTGTCCAGTGTCTTTAAGTGTAAGGTAATTCAACATTTGCCAATACACCAAGTGAGAAGACTAGTCTTTGACCAATAATGTCCATTGCCTTTAAAAGTAGTGTATATTTATTTACAGTGGTTTATCATCAAAAGTATGTGGTCTTCCTTTTACTCTGTAAACTTAAATGGTCCGCCATGGTGTTAGTTCAAGAGTGTAAAAGGAAAAACAAAATGTCCATGTATTTTGGTGTGCATCGTCATTTTTAATTTTGCTGCTTCGCTCAAAAGCATTTGTGAATTGCATTTAGCAAACGTTGAAGCAAATATTTGAGTGACATGAAAACTGATGATGGTAATGTCTCTAAAGGCACTGGACCCTATTGGTAAATGTCAAAGACCAGTCGTCTCACTTGGTGCATAAAGTAACAAACCTGTGAAAATTTGAGTTCAATTGGTCGTAAAAGTTGCAAGAGAATAATGGAAGAAAAAAAGTGCCCTTGTTGCACAATTTGTGTGCTTTCAGATGCTTGATTTCGCCCTCAAAATCAAACTCAAATATTCCAGTGAGAAATTACATCTTTCTCAAACACTACTTTCTTTCAGCAGGAGCTGTTTCTCACAATGCTTTGTACTATCAAACAGCTCTCCATACTCATAACTAAGTAAGGCTTTATGCTAATAATTACTTTGAGTAATTACTTACAGTGTCCAGTGCCTTTATAGAGACATTACCAACATGAACTAATTTTGACCCAACATTAAATAACTTACTATTAAACTGTGTTGGAAGATCGATCCAAGTTTACTTTCGGCCATCAATGCCTGCTCTCTCCCACCACCATCCTGCGTATACTTGCGTCCATGGCCGCCTCATCCTCAAATTGCTATGTTAGCCATCTCTATAGTGGAGTCACACACCCTCACTTGTTCTCTTTCAGTCTCATCCAACGAGGAGGCAATCCATTGCCAGCTTTCTCATGAATTCAGGAGTTATAAACTAGAAGATGTTATCAAAGTACTGCAGAAATCAAAGTTAAAAACAAAACAAAATCATAAGTAAACAAAAACTGAAAAGTTTTCCAAAATACTAAGAAGTAGTATACAACTCATGAATTGAAAGATGGAATGTTCTATTCAACGATGCGGAGACGAGTTGAATGGAACATTCCATCTTTAAATGAATGAAAGTATTTGCATTATTGCACAACGAAAAACATTCATTACTTGTTTTACATAACATCCAAGTAGACCATTGTCATTTTGATTGAAGAACACAACACTCAAAACAAATAAAGCTAAGGCCTACAATTTCTAATTGTGACATAACAACCATTTCTTTTGGTTCAGCCTGTTGGATTCAACCAACAGCTTGTGCGTTCTTACAGCTTTTTTGTGATTCGCCGGCCTCGCCGAAAAAGGCAAACTGTGATAGTTTAAGGGGGTCAAAGGAAAACCAGTCAATTTTCAGGTATAATTGTGTGGCTCACCATTTTTTAATGTTGAATCTTCCCAACCATATTCATTCCATAGAGAGCACATTCTAAAGCCCAAATTACCCACTCCAAAAGCAAAAAGCGCAATCCAAAAGCAATGTCCCTTTAAAGGCAGTGGACACTATTGGTAATTACTCAAAGTAATTAATAGCATAACACCCTAACTTGGTAATGAGTAATGGGGAGAGGTTGATAGTATAGAACATTATGAGAAACGGTTCCCTCTGAAGTGACGTAGTTTTCGAGAAGTTTTTCACAAATTTGATTTTGAGACCTCAAAAATAGAATTTTGAGGTCTCAAAATCAAACAACTGAAAGCAAATTCGTGTCACAAGGGTGTTTTTTCTTTCATAATTATCTCTCAACTTCTACGACCAATTGAGATACATCAAGTGAGAAGACTGGTCATTGACAATTACCAATAGTGTCCAGTGTCTTTAAGTGTAAGGTAATTCAACATTTGCCAATACACCAAGTGAGAAGACTAGTCTTTGACCAATAATGTCCATTGCCTTTAAAAGTAGTGTATATTTATTTACAGTGGTTTATCATCAAAAGTATGTGGTCTTCCTTTTACTCTGTAAACTTAAATGGTCCGCCATGGTGTTAGTTCAAGAGTGTAAAAGGAAAAACAAAATGTCCATGTATTTTTGTGTGCATCGTCATTTTTAATTTTGCTGCTTCGCTCAAAAGCATTTGTGAATTGCATTTAGCAAACGTTGAAGCAAATATTTGAGTGACATGAAAACTGATGATGGTAATGTCTAAAGGCACTGGACCCTATTGGTAAATGTCAAAGACCAGTCGTCTCACTTGGTGCATAAAGTAACAAACCTGTGAAAATTTGAGTTCAATTGGTCGTAAAAGTTGCAAGAGAATAATGGAAGAAAAAAAGTGCCCTTGTTGCACAATTTGTGTGCTTTCAGATGCTTGATTTCGCCCTCAAAATCAAACTCAAATATTCCAGTGAGAAATTACATCTTTCTCAAACACTACTTTCTTTCAGCAGGAGCTGTTTCTCACAATGCTTTGTACTATCAAACAGCTCTCCATACTCATAACTAAGTAAGGCTTTATGCTAATAATTACTTTGAGTAATTACTTACAGTGTCCAGTGCCTTTATAGAGACATTACCAACATGAACTAATTTTGACCCAACATTAAATAACTTACTATTAAACTGTGTTGGAAGATCGATCCAAGTTTACTTTCGGCCATCAATGCCTGCTCTCTCCCACCACCATCCTGCGTATACTTGCGTCCATGGCCACCTCATCCTCAAATTGCTATGTTAGCCATCTCTATAGTGGAGTCACACACCCTCACTTGTTCTCTTTCAGTCTCATCCAACGAGGAGGCAATCCATTGCCAGCTTTCTCATGAATTCAGGAGTTATAAACTAGAAGATGTTATCAAAGTACTGCAGAAATCAAAGTTAAAAACAAAACAAAATCATAAGTAAACAAAAACTGAAAAGTTTTCCAAAATACTAAGAAGTAGTATACAACTCATGAATTGAAAGATGGAATGTTCTATTCAACGATGCGGAGACGAGTTGAATGGAACATTCCATCTTTAAATGAATGAAAGTATTTGCATTATTGCACAACGAAAAACATTCATTACTTGTTTTACATAACATCCAAGTAGACCATTGTCATTTTGATTGAAGAACACAACACTCAAAACAAATAAAGCTAAGGCCTACAATTTCTAATTGTGACATAACAACCATTTCTTTTGGTTCAGCCTGTTGGATTCAACCAACAGCTTGTGCGTTCTTACAGCTTTTTTGTGATTCGCCGGCCTCGCCGAAAAAGGCAAACTGTGATAGTTTAAGGGGGTCAAAGGAAAACCAGTAAATTTTCAGGTATAATTGTGTGGCTCACCATTTTTTAATGTTGAATCTTCCCAACCATATTCATTCCATAGAGAGCACATTCTAAAGCCCAAATTACCCACTCCAAAAGCAAAAAGCGCAATCCAAAAGCAATGTCCCTTTAAAGGCAGTGGACACTATTGGTAATTACTCAAAGTAATTAATAGCATAACACCCTAACTTGGTAATGAGTAATGGGGAGAGGTTGATAGTATAGAACATTATGAGAAACGGTTCCCTCTGAAGTGACGTAGTTTTCGAGAAGTTTTTCACAAATTTGATTTTGAGACCTCAAAAATAGAATTTTGAGGTCTCAAAATCAAACAACTGAAAGCAAATTCGTGTCACAAGGGTGTTTTTTCTTTCATAATTATCTCTCAACTTCTACGACCAATTGAGATACATCAAGTGAGAAGACTGGTCATTGACAATTACCAATAGTGTCCAGTGTCTTTAAGTGTAAAGTAATTCAACATTTGCCAATACACCAAGTGAGAAGACTAGTCTTTGACCAATAATGTCCATTGCCTTTAAAAGTAGTGTATATTTATTTACAGTGGTTTATCATCAAAAGTATGTGGTCTTCCTTTTACTCTGTAAACTTAAATGGTCCGCCATGGTGTTAGTTCAAGAGTGTAAAAGGAAAAACAAAATGTCCATGTATTTTGGTGTGCATCGTCATTTTTAATTTTGCTGCTTCGCTCAAAAGCATTTGTGAATTGCATTTAGCAAACGTTGAAGCAAATATTTGAGTGACATGAAAACTGATGATGGTAATGTCTCTAAAGGCACTGGACCCTATTGGTAAATGTCAAAGACCAGTCGTCTCACTTGGTGCATAAAGTAACAAACCTGTGAAAATTTGAGTTCAATTGGTCGTAAAAGTTGCAAGAGAATAATGGAAGAAAAAAAGTGCCCTTGTTGCACAATTTGTGTGCTTTCAGATGCTTGATTTCGCCCTCAAAATCAAACTCAAATATTCCAGTGAGAAATTACATCTTTCTCAAACACTACTTTCTTTCAGCAGGAGCTGTTTCTCACAATGCTTTGTACTATCAAACAGCTCTCCATACTCATAACTAAGTAAGGCTTTATGCTAATAATTACTTTGAGTAATTACTTACAGTGTCCAGTGCCTTTATAGAGACATTACCAACATGAACTAATTTTGACCCAACATTAAATAACTTACTATTAAACTGTGTTGGAAGATCGATCCAAGTTTACTTTCGGCCATCAATGCCTGCTCTCTCCCACCACCATCCTGCGTATACTTGCGTCCATGGCCGCCTCATCCTCAAATTGCTATGTTAGCCATCTCTATAGTGGAGTCACACACCCTCACTTGTTCTCTTTCAGTCTCATCCAACGAGGAGGCAATCCATTGCCAGCTTTCTCATGAATTCAGGAGTTATAAACTAGAAGATGTTATCAAAGTACTGCAGAAATCAAAGTTAAAAACAAAACAAAATCATAAGTAAACAAAAACTGAAAAGTTTTCCAAAATACTAAGAAGTAGTATACAACTCATGAATTGAAAGATGGAATGTTCTATTCAACGATGCGGAGACGAGTTGAATGGAACATTCCATCTTTAAATGAATGAAAGTATTTGCATTATTGCACAACGAAAAACATTCATTACTTGTTTTACATAACATCCAAGTAGACCATTGTCATTTTGATTGAAGAACACAACACTCAAAACAAATAAAGCTAAGGCCTACAATTTCTAATTGTGACATAACAACCATTTCTTTTGGTTCAGCCTGTTGGATTCAACCAACAGCTTGTGCGTTCTTACAGCTTTTTTGTGATTCGCCGGCCTCGCCGAAAAAGGCAAACTGTGATAGTTTAAGGGGGTCAAAGGAAAACCAGTAAATTTTCAGGTATAATTGTGTGGCTCACCATTTTTTAATGTTGAATCTTCCCAACCATATTCATTCCATAGAGAGCACATTCTAAAGCCCAAATTACCCACTCCAAAAGCAAAAAGCGCAATCCAAAAGCAATGTCCCTTTAAAGGCAGTGGACACTATTGGTAATTACTCAAAGTAATTAATAGCATAACACCCTAACTTGGTAATGAGTAATGGGGAGAGGTTGATAGTATAGAACATTATGAGAAACGGTTCCCTCTGAAGTGACGTAGTTTTCGAGAAGTTTTTCACAAATTTGATTTTGAGACCTCAAAAATAGAATTTTGAGGTCTCAAAATCAAACAACTGAAAGCAAATTCGTGTCACAAGGGTGTTTTTTCTTTCATAATTATCTCTCAACTTCTACGACCAATTGAGATACATCAAGTGAGAAGACTGGTCATTGACAATTACCAATAGTGTCCAGTGTCTTTAAGTGTAAGGTAATTCAACATTTGCCAATACACCAAGTGAGAAGACTAGTCTTTGACCAATAATGTCCATTGCCTTTAAAAGTAGTGTATATTTATTTACAGTGGTTTATCATCAAAAGTATGTGGTCTTCCTTTTACTCTGTAAACTTAAATGGTCCGCCATGGTGTTAGTTCAAGAGTGTAAAAGGAAAAACAAAATGTCCATGTATTTTTGTGTGCATCGTCATTTTTAATTTTGCTGCTTCGCTCAAAAGCATTTGTGAATTGCATTTAGCAAACGTTGAAGCAAATATTTGAGTGACATGAAAACTGATGATGGTAATGTCTCTAAAGGCACTGGACCCTATTGGTAAATGTCAAAGACCAGTCGTCTCACTTGGTGCATAAAGTAACAAACCTGTGAAAATTTGAGTTCAATTGGTCGTAAAAGTTGCAAGAGAATAATGGAAGAAAAAAAGTGCCCTTGTTGCACAATTTGTGTGCTTTCAGATGCTTGATTTCGCCCTCAAAATCAAACTCAAATATTCCAGTGAGAAATTACATCTTTCTCAAACACTACTTTCTTTCAGCAGGAGCTGTTTCTCACAATGCTTTGTACTATCAAACAGCTCTCCATACTCATAACTAAGTAAGGCTTTATGCTAATAATTACTTTGAGTAATTACTTACAGTGTCCAGTGCCTTTATAGAGACATTACCAACATGAACTAATTTTGACCCAACATTAAATAACTTACTATTAAACTGTGTTGGAAGATCGATCCAAGTTTACTTTCGGCCATCAATGCCTGCTCTCTCCCACCACCATCCTGCGTATACTTGCGTCCATGGCCGCCTCATCCTCAAATTGCTATGTTAGCCATCTCTATAGTGGAGTCACACACCCTCACTTGTTCTCTTTCAGTCTCATCCAACGAGGAGGCAATCCATTGCCAGCTTTCTCATGAATTCAGGAGTTATAAACTAGAAGATGTTATCAAAGTACTGCAGAAATCAAAGTTAAAAACAAAACAAAATCATAAGTAAACAAAAACTGAAAAGTTTTCCAAAATACTAAGAAGTAGTATACAACTCATGAATTGAAAGATGGAATGTTCTATTCAACGATGCGGAGACGAGTTGAATGGAACATTCCATCTTTAAATGAATGAAAGTATTTGCATTATTGCACAACGAAAAACATTCATTACTTGTTTTACATAACATCCAAGTAGACCATTGTCATTTTGATTGAAGAACACAACACTCAAAACAAATAAAGCTAAGGCCTACAATTTCTAATTGTGACATAACAACCATTTCTTTTGGTTCAGCCTGTTGGATTCAACCAACAGCTTGTGCGTTCTTACAGCTTTTTTGTGATTCGCCGGCCTCGCCGAAAAAGGCAAACTGTGATAGTTTAAGGGGGTCAAAGGAAAACCAGTCAATTTTCAGGTATAATTGTGTGGCTCACCATTTTTTAATGTTGAATCTTCCCAACCATATTCATTCCATAGAGAGCACATTCTAAAGCCCAAATTACCCACTCCAAAAGCAAAAAGCGCAATCCAAAAGCAATGTCCCTTTAAAGGCAGTGGACACTATTGGTAATTACTCAAAGTAATTAATAGCATAACACCCTAACTTGGTAATGAGTAATGGGGAGAGGTTGATAGTATAGAACATTATGAGAAACGGTTCCCTCTGAAGTGACGTAGTTTTCGAGAAGTTTTTCACAAATTTGATTTTGAGACCTCAAAAATAGAATTTTGAGGTCTCAAAATCAAACAACTGAAAGCAAATTCGTGTCACAAGGGTGTTTTTTCTTTCATAATTATCTCTCAACTTCTACGACCAATTGAGATACATCAAGTGAGAAGACTGGTCATTGACAATTACCAATAGTGTCCAGTGTCTTTAAGTGTAAAGTAATTCAACATTTGCCAATACACCAAGTGAGAAGACTAGTCTTTGACCAATAATGTCCATTGCCTTTAAAAGTAGTGTATATTTATTTACAGTGGTTTATCATCAAAAGTATGTGGTCTTCCTTTTACTCTGTAAACTTAAATGGTCCGCCATGGTGTTAGTTCAAGAGTGTAAAAGGAAAAACAAAATGTCCATGTATTTTGGTGTGCATCGTCATTTTTAATTTTGCTGCTTCGCTCAAAAGCATTTGTGAATTGCATTTAGCAAACGTTGAAGCAAATATTTGAGTGACATGAAAACTGATGATGGTAATGTCTCTAAAGGCACTGGACCCTATTGGTAAATGTCAAAGACCAGTCGTCTCACTTGGTGCATAAAGTAACAAACCTGTGAAAATTTGAGTTCAATTGGTCGTAAAAGTTGCAAGAGAATAATGGAAGAAAAAAAGTGCCCTTGTTGCACAATTTGTGTGCTTTCAGATGCTTGATTTCGCCCTCAAAATCAAACTCAAATATTCCAGTGAGAAATTACATCTTTCTCAAACACTACTTTCTTTCAGCAGGAGCTGTTTCTCACAATGCTTTGTACTATCAAACAGCTCTCCATACTTATAACTAAGTAAGGCTTTATGCTAATAATTACTTTGAGTAATTACTTACAGTGTCCAGTGCCTTTATAGAGACATTACCAACATGAACTAATTTTGACCCAACATTAAATAACTTACTATTAAACTGTGTTGGAAGATCGATCCAAGTTTACTTTCGGCCATCAATGCCTGCTCTCTCCCACCACCATCCTGCGTATACTTGCGTCCATGGCCGCCTCATCCTCAAATTGCTATGTTAGCCATCTCTATAGTGGAGTCACACACCCTCACTTGTTCTCTTTCAGTCTCATCCAACGAGGAGGCAATCCATTGCCAGCTTTCTCATGAATTCAGGAGTTATAAACTAGAAGATGTTATCAAAGTACTGCAGAAATCAAAGTTAAAAACAAAACAAAATCATAAGTAAACAAAAACTGAAAAGTTTTCCAAAATACTAAGAAGTAGTATACAACTCATGAATTGAAAGATGGAATGTTCTATTCAACGATGCGGAGACGAGTTGAATGGAACATTCCATCTTTAAATGAATGAAAGTATTTGCATTATTGCACAACGAAAAACATTCATTACTTGTTTTACATAACATCCAAGTAGACCATTGTCATTTTGATTGAAGAACACAACACTCAAAACAAATAAAGCTAAGGCCTACAATTTCTAATTGTGACATAACAACCATTTCTTTTGGTTCAGCCTGTTGGATTCAACCAACAGCTTGTGCGTTCTTACAGCTTTTTTGTAATTCGCCGGCCTCGCCGAAAAAGGCAAACTGTGATAGTTCAAGGGGGTCAAAGGAAAACCAGTCAATTTTCAGGTATAATTGTGTGGCTCACCATTTTTTAATGTTGAATCTTCCCAACCATATTCATTCCATAGAGAGCACATTCTAAAGCCCAAATTACCCACTCCAAAAGCAAAAAGCGCAATCCAAAAGCAATGTCCCTTTAAAGGCAGTGGACACTATTGGTAATTACTCAAAGTAATTAATAGCATAACACCCTAACTTGGTAATGAGTAATGGGGAGAGGTTGATAGTATAGAACATTATGAGAAACGGTTCCCTCTGAAGTGACGTAGTTTTCGAGAAGTTTTTCACAAATTTGATTTTGAGACCTCAAAAATAGAATTTTGAGGTCTCAAAATCAAACAACTGAAAGCAAATTCGTGTCACAAGGGTGTTTTTTCTTTCATAATTATCTCTCAACTTCTACGACCAATTGAGATACATCAAGTGAGAAGACTGGTCATTGACAATTACCAATAGTGTCCAGTGTCTTTAAGTGTAAGGTAATTCAACATTTGCCAATACACCAAGTGAGAAGACTAGTCTTTGACCAATAATGTCCATTGCCTTTAAAAGTAGTGTATATTTATTTACAGTGGTTTATCATCAAAAGTATGTGGTCTTCCTTTTACTCTGTAAACTTAAATGGTCCGCCATGGTGTTAGTTCAAGAGTGTAAAAGGAAAAACAAAATGTCCATGTATTTTTGTGTGCATCGTCATTTTTAATTTTGCTGCTTCGCTCAAAAGCATTTGTGAATTGCATTTAGCAAACGTTGAAGCAAATATTTGAGTGACATGAAAACTGATGATGGTAATGTCTCTAAAGGCACTGGACCCTATTGGTAAATGTCAAAGACCAGTCGTCTCACTTGGTGCATAAAGTAACAAACCTGTGAAAATTTGAGTTCAATTGGTCGTAAAAGTTGCAAGAGAATAATGGAAGAAAAAAAGTGCCCTTGTTGCACAATTTGTGTGCTTTCAGATGCTTGATTTCGCCCTCAAAATCAAACTCAAATATTCCAGTGAGAAATTACATCTTTCTCAAACACTACTTTCTTTCAGCAGGAGCTGTTTCTCACAATGCTTTGTACTATCAAACAGCTCTCCATACTCATAACTAAGTAAGGCTTTATGCTAATAATTACTTTGAGTAATTACTTACAGTGTCCAGTGCCTTTATAGAGACATTACCAACATGAACTAATTTTGACCCAACATTAAATAACTTACTATTAAACTGTGTTGGAAGATCGATCCAAGTTTACTTTCGGCCATCAATGCCTGCTCTCTCCCACCACCATCCTGCGTATACTTGCGTCCATGGCCGCCTCATCCTCAAATTGCTATGTTAGCCATCTCTATAGTGGAGTCACACACCCTCACTTGTTCTCTTTCAGTCTCATCCAACGAGGAGGCAATCCATTGCCAGCTTTCTCATGAATTCAGGAGTTATAAACTAGAAGATGTTATCAAAGTACTGCAGAAATCAAAGTTAAAAACAAAACAAAATCATAAGTAAACAAAAACTGAAAAGTTTTCCAAAATACTAAGAAGTAGTATACAACTCATGAATTGAAAGATGGAATGTTCTATTCAACGATGCGGAGACGAGTTGAATGGAACATTCCATCTTTAAATGAATGAAAGTATTTGCATTATTGCACAACGAAAAACATTCATTACTTGTTTTACATAACATCCAAGTAGACCATTGTCATTTTGATTGAAGAACACAACACTCAAAACAAATAAAGCTAAGGCCTACAATTTCTAATTGTGACATAACAACCATTTCTTTTGGTTCAGCCTGTTGGATTCAACCAACAGCTTGTGCGTTCTTACAGCTTTTTTGTAATTCGCCGGCCTCGCCGAAAAAGGCAAACTGTGATAGTTCAAGGGGGTCAAAGGAAAACCAGTCAATTTTCAGGTATAATTGTGTGGCTCACCATTTTTTAATGTTGAATCTTCCCAACCATATTCATTCCATAGAGAGCACATTCTAAAGCCCAAATTACCCACTCCAAAAGCAAAAAGCGCAATCCAAAAGCAATGTCCCTTTAAAGGCAGTGGACACTATTGGTAATTACTCAAAGTAATTAATAGCATAACACCCTAACTTGGTAATGAGTAATGGGGAGAGGTTGATAGTATAGAACATTATGAGAAACGGTTCCCTCTGAAGTGACGTAGTTTTCGAGAAGTTTTTCACAAATTTGATTTTGAGACCTCAAAAATAGAATTTTGAGGTCTCAAAATCAAACAACTGAAAGCAAATTCGTGTCACAAGGGTGTTTTTTCTTTCATAATTATCTCTCAACTTCTACGACCAATTGAGATACATCAAGTGAGAAGACTGGTCATTGACAATTACCAATAGTGTCCAGTGTCTTTAAGTGTAAGGTAATTCAACATTTGCCAATACACCAAGTGAGAAGACTAGTCTTTGACCAATAATGTCCATTGCCTTTAAAAGTAGTGTATATTTATTTACAGTGGTTTATCATCAAAAGTATGTGGTCTTCCTTTTACTCTGTAAACTTAAATGGTCCGCCATGGTGTTAGTTCAAGAGTGTAAAAGGAAAAACAAAATGTCCATGTATTTTTGTGTGCATCGTCATTTTTAATTTTGCTGCTTCGCTCAAAAGCATTTGTGAATTGCATTTAGCAAACGTTGAAGCAAATATTTGAGTGACATGAAAACTGATGATGGTAATGTCTCTAAAGGCACTGGACCCTATTGGTAAATGTCAAAGACCAGTCGTCTCACTTGGTGCATAAAGTAACAAACCTGTGAAAATTTGAGTTCAATTGGTCGTAAAAGTTGCAAGAGAATAATGGAAGAAAAAAAGTGCCCTTGTTGCACAATTTGTGTGCTTTCAGATGCTTGATTTCGCCCTCAAAATCAAACTCAAATATTCCAGTGAGAAATTACATCTTTCTCAAACACTACTTTCTTTCAGCAGGAGCTGTTTCTCACAATGCTTTGTACTATCAAACAGCTCTCCATACTCATAACTAAGTAAGGCTTTATGCTAATAATTACTTTGAGTAATTACTTACAGTGTCCAGTGCCTTTATAGAGACATTACCAACATGAACTAATTTTGACCCAACATTAAATAACTTACTATTAAACTGTGTTGGAAGATCGATCCAAGTTTACTTTCGGCCATCAATGCCTGCTCTCTCCCACCACCATCCTGCATATACTTGCGTCCATGGCCGCCTCATCCTCAAATTGCTATGTTAGCCATCTCTATAGTGGAGTCACACACCCTCACTTGTTCTCTTTCAGTCTCATCCAACGAGGAGGCAATCCATTGCCAGCTTTCTCATGAATTCAGGAGTTATAAACTAGAAGATGTTATCAAAGTACTGCAGAAATCAAAGTTAAAAACAAAACAAAATCATAAGTAAACAAAAACTGAAAAGTTTTCCAAAATACTAAGAAGTAGTATACAACTCATGAATTGAAAGATGGAATGTTCTATTCAACGATGCGGAGACGAGTTGAATGGAACATTCCATCTTTAAATGAATGAAAGTATTTGCATTATTGCACAACGAAAAACATTCATTACTTGTTTTACATAACATCCAAGTAGACCATTGTCATTTTGATTGAAGAACACAACACTCAAAACAAATAAAGCTAAGGCCTACAATTTCTAATTGTGACATAACAACCATTTCTTTTGGTTCAGCCTGTTGGATTCAACCAACAGCTTGTGCGTTCTTACAGCTTTTTTGTGATTCGCCGGCCTCGCCGAAAAAGGCAAACTGTGATAGTTTAAGGGGGTCAAAGGAAAACCAGTCAATTTTCAGGTATAATTGTGTGGCTCACCATTTTTTAATGTTGAATCTTCCCAACCATATTCATTCCATAGAGAGCACATTCTAAAGCCCAAATTACCCACTCCAAAAGCAAAAAGCGCAATCCAAAAGCAATGTCCCTTTAAAGGCAGTGGACACTATTGGTAATTACTCAAAGTAATTAATAGCATAACACCCTAACTTGGTAATGAGTAATGGGGAGAGGTTGATAGTATAGAACATTATGAGAAACGGTTCCCTCTGAAGTGACGTAGTTTTCGAGAAGTTTTTCACAAATTTGATTTTGAGACCTCAAAAATAGAATTTTGAGGTCTCAAAATCAAACAACTGAAAGCAAATTCGTGTCACAAGGGTGTTTTTTCTTTCATAATTATCTCTCAACTTCTACGACCAATTGAGATACATCAAGTGAGAAGACTGGTCATTGACAATTACCAATAGTGTCCAGTGTCTTTAAGTGTAAGGTAATTCAACATTTGCCAATACACCAAGTGAGAAGACTAGTCTTTGACCAATAATATCCATTGCCTTTAAAAGTAGTGTATATTTATTTACAGTGGTTTATCATCAAAAGTATGTGGTCTTCCTTTTACTCTGTAAACTTAAATGGTCCGCCATGGTGTTAGTTCAAGAGTGTAAAAGGAAAAACAAAATGTCCATGTATTTTGGTGTGCATCGTCATTTTTAATTTTGCTGCTTCGCTCAAAAGCATTTGTGAATTGCATTTAGCAAACGTTGAAGCAAATATTTGAGTGACATGAAAACTGATGATGGTAATGTCTCTAAAGGCACTGGACCCTATTGGTAAATGTCAAAGACCAGTCGTCTCACTTGGTGCATAAAGTAACAAACCTGTGAAAATTTGAGTTCAATTGGTCGTAAAAGTTGCAAGAGAATAATGGAAGAAAAAAGTGCCCTTGTTGCACAATTTGTGTGCTTTCAGATGCTTGATTTCGCCCTCAAAATCAAACTCAAATATTCCAGTGAGAAATTACATCTTTCTCAAACACTACTTTCTTTCAGCAGGAGCTGTTTCTCACAATGCTTTGTACTATCAAACAGCTCTCCATACTCATAACTAAGTAAGGCTTTATGCTAATAATTACTTTGAGTAATTACTTACAGTGTCCAGTGCCTTTATAGAGACATTACCAACATGAACTAATTTTGACCCAACATTAAATAACTTACTATTAAACTGTGTTGGAAGATCGATCCAAGTTTACTTTCGGCCATCAATGCCTGCTCTCTCCCACCACCATCCTGCGTATACTTGCGTCCATGGCCGCCTCATCCTCAAATTGCTATGTTAGCCATCTCTATAGTGGAGTCACACACCCTCACTTGTTCTCTTTCAGTCTCATCCAACGAGGAGGCAATCCATTGCCAGCTTTCTCATGAATTCAGGAGTTATAAACTAGAAGATGTTATCAAAGTACTGCAGAAATCAAAGTTAAAAACAAAACAAAATCATAAGTAAACAAAAACTGAAAAGTTTTCCAAAATACTAAGAAGTAGTATACAACTCATGAATTGAAAGATGGAATGTTCTATTCAACGATGCGGAGACGAGTTGAATGGAACATTCCATCTTTAAATGAATAAAAGTATTTGCATTATTGCACGAACGAAAAACATTCATTACTTGTTCTACATAACATCCAAGTAGACCTTTGTCATTTTGATGAAGAACACAACATTCAAAACAAATAAAGCAAAGGCCTACAATTTCTAATTGTGACATAACAACCATTTCTTTTGGTTCGGCCTGTTGGATTCAACCAACAGCTTGTGCGTTCTTACAGCTTTTTTGTGATTCACCCGCCTCGCCGAAAAAGGCAAACTGTGATAGTTCAAGGGGGTCGAAAGAAAACCAGTAAATTTTCAGGTATATTTGTGTGGCTCACCATTTTCTAATGTTGAATCTTCACAACCATATTCATTCCATAGAGAGCACATTGTAAAGCCCAAATTACCCACTCCAAAAGCAAAAAGTGCAATCCAAAAGCAATGTCCCTTTAAAGGCAGTGGACACTATTGGTAATTACTCAAAGTAATTAATAGCATAACACCCTAACTTGGTATTGAGTAATGGGGAGAGGTTGATAGTATAGAACATTGTGAGAAATGGTTCCCTCTGAAGTGACGTTGTTTTCGAGAAGTTTTTCAAAAGTTTGATTTTGAGACCTCAAAAATAGAATTTTAGGTCTCGAAATCAAACAACTGAAAGCAAATTTGTGTCACAAGGGTGTTTTTTCTTTCATAATTATCTCTCAACTTCTACAACCAATTGAGATACATCAAGTGAGAAGACTGGTCATTGACAATTACCAATAGTGTCCAGTGTCTCTAAGTGTAAGGTAATTCAACATTTGCCCATTTGGGCAACAAAAGCGTTTGTTATGATGTGAATCTGGGTGGAACATGTTCTAAGAAGTAGGGCTACAAACTATTTACACTAATGTGCTCAAATCTGTGTGGATTTCTTTTTACCTTGTGAACTAATGGTCTGCAAAAATTGTTCTTCAAAACTAAAAAAAGGTTACCACACAGATTCTTGGTATATTTGTGTGGTTTATTAATAGTGCTTGCTAGGAAATTAGAAATTAAAATCTCTAGTTTCCTAGCAAGCACTATCTAAAGCCCAAACGCCCCTTCCAAATGCAATGCGTCTTTGAGCTATCCACATTGCTTTTAGAATTGGCACTTTGGGCTATGAAGCGTTTGTTTTAACAGCAATCTGGTTGGACGTTTCAATGTCATGTAAGATTATTGACACTAATGTGCCTCAAAACTATGAGGTTTTCCTTTTACATTGTGAACTTTAAAGGTGGTGTCCCATATTTGGCTCAACAAAATGCCACTGTCGGACCATGTTAGTTCACAAAGTCAATGTAAAAACCACACATTTTGGAGTGAACCATTTTAATCTACTTTTAAAGGATCTTTCCAACAATAGTCATCGCAAAACAACTGCGTGTTGCCCAAAGCCCACAATCCAAATGTAATGTGCCTCTTAAAGCATGTGGTAATTCAACTTAACTTTGTCAAAACCTTCTTAAAGAGACGCATTGATTTTAGATTGGGTGATTTGGGCTTTGAAAGTGTTGAAATTACATAAATCTTGTAGGAAACATAATCTAAAAGTAGTGCCTCAAAACTGTGTGAATTTCCTCTTACTTTGTGAACTAAAGTAGTTTACAATTTTGTGGTGTCCACAAATTGTCTCAACAAAATGCAAAACTGTAGAACTATAGTTGACAAAGTTAAAGATAAATCACACAACTTTGAGGCATCAATGAGTGAATCATTTAACAACTGCTTGTTTTAAGGCCAAAAGTGCTCATTCCAAATGCAATGTGTCTCTTTAAAAACAATGGACACTGTTGGTTATTCACAGTTGTTGTATCTCACCATATGCATAAAATAGCTCAATTGGTCGTCGAAGTTGCGTGATGCATTAATAAAATGAATAACACCCTTGTCACACAAAGTTGTGTGCTTTCAGATGCTTGCCTCCGAGACCTCAAATTCTAAATCGGAGGTGCCTCGAAATCAAATTCGTGGAAAATTACTTCTTTCTCGAAAATTACGTCACTTGAGAGGGAGCTGTTTTTCACAATATTTTATACTATCCACCTCTTCCCATTACTCGTTACAAAGTAAGGTTTTATGCTCATAATAATTTTGAGTAATTACCAACGTGTCCACTGCCTTTAAGAGACACATTGCTTTTAGGGTTGGTGATTTGGGCTGAAACGTTTTTTAAAGACATCAATCTGGTATAAAACACAATTTAAAGGCAGTGGGCACTATTGGTAATTACCCAAATAGTTGTTAGCATAAAACCTTACTTGGTAATGAGTAATGGGGAGAGATTGGTAGTAAAAAACACTTTGAGAAACGGCTTCCTCTGAAGTAACGTAGTTTTCGAGAAAGAAGTAATTTTCCACGGGTTTGATTTTGAGACCTCAGATTTAGAATTTGAGGTCTCAAAATCGAGCATCTGAAAGCACACAACTTGGTGTGACAAGGGTGTTTTTTCATAATTATCTCGCAACTTTGATGACCGATTTGGCTCAAATTGTCACAGGTTTGTTATTTTATGCATATGTTGAGATACACCAAGTGAGAAAACTAGTCTTTGACCAATAATATCCATTGCCTTTAAAAGTAGTGTATATTTATTTACAGTGGTTTATCATCAAAAGTATGTGGTGTTCCTTTTATTGTGTAAACTTGAATGGTCCGCCATTTTGAGAAGTAACAAAATTTGCTTTGACAAAGTTGGTGTTAGTTCAAGAGTAAGGAAAAACAAAATGTCCATGTATTTTTGTGTGCATCGTCATTTTTAATTTTGCTGCTTCGCTCAAAAGCATTTGTGAATTGCACTTGGCAAGGTTGAAACAAATATTTGAGTGACATGAAAACTGATGATGGAAATGTCTCTAAAGGCACTGGACCCTATTGGTAAATGTCAAAGACCAGTCGTCTCACTTGGTGCATAAAGTAACAAACCTGTGAAAGTTTGAGTTCAATTGGTCGTAAAAGTTGCAAGAGAATAATGGAAGAAAAAAGTACCCTTGTTGCACAATATGTGTGCTTTCAGATGCTTGATTTAGCCCTCAAAATCAAATTCAAATATTCCAGTGAGAAATTACATCTTTCTCAAACACTACTTTCTTTCAGCAGGAGCTGTTTCTCACAATGTTTTGTACTATCAAACAGCTCTCCATACTCATAACTAAGTAAGGCTTTATGCTAATAATTACTTAGAGTAATTACTTACAGTGTCCAGTGCCTTTATAGAGACATTATTAACATGAACTAATTTTGACCCAACATTAAATAACTTACTATTAAACTGTGTTGGAAGATCGATCCAAGTTTACTTTCGGCCATCAACGCCTGCTCTCTCCCACCACCATTCGGCGTATACTTGCGTCCATGGCCGCCTCATCCTCAAATTGCTATGTTAGCCATCTCTATAGTGAAGTCCGCACACCCTCACTTGTTCTCTTTCAGTCTCTTCCAATGAGGAGGCAATCCATTGCCAGCTTTCTCATGAATTCAGGAGTTATAAACTAGAAGATGTTATCAAAGTACTGCAAAAATCAAAGTAAAAAACAAAACAAAAAACAAAATCATAAGTAAACAAAAACTGAAAAGTTTTCCAAAATACTAAGAAGTAGTATACAACTCATGATTTGAAAGATGGAATGTTCTATTCAACGATGCGGAGCCGAGTTGAATGGAACAGTCCATCTTTAAATGAATGACAGTATTTGCATTATTGCACAACGAAAAGCATTCATTACTTGTTTTACATTACATCCAAGTAGACCATTGTCATTTTGATTGAAGAACACAACACTCAAAACAAATAAAGCTAAGGCCTACAATTTCTAAATGTGACATAACAACCATTTCTTTTGGTTCAGCCTGTTGGATTCAACCAACAGCTTGTGCGTTCTTACAGCTTTTTTTGTGATTTAAGCAGACGGCAAATGTATTATGTGCATTGCAGTTACACAGCTGCATTACACAAGACACGCGCACGCAGTGATGTTTTAGGCACAGTGCAATAGTTCTAATTGGTAGTATAGAAAAATGTACAGTGAATGGAATGAAACATGCATGATGAGTGATGTAGCGTGCGACAGTACTTTCATTTGCTATTATGTGACGGACAACTCTCCAGTCAAATGGCAAGGATCTGCTTGGGGTGTTATATAAAGAGAATTATTGGTTACCCTACCACACTATAGCTCAACAAGCTTTTCCAACCCCTGAACTTGATTATGGAAACATTCTAAACTTCCCATCTGTTCATCTTAATTCCACTGTTGACTTTGTGTATTTCACCAAATATGAAATGGTTCAATACAGACAAAATTACAATAGTTTTGGCCTTGAGCACTTTTATGTTAGTGTAGGATCAACACGTAGATATGACATTGCTGTAAATACAAACAAAATGAAAACAGATTTTACATAAACACCACCATTACCTTCTCTAAAGCTTCTTCATAGACAAGTATGTAATTCACCTGTTCCACCAGCACTCATGCCCACATACTGATGCCCTTTTAAAAATGTGTTTGACCTTTCACTTATGATTTTGTTTTATTAATACTTCTTAGCAGTATTACCTGAGCATTCCAGTGTCGCTAGGCAAAGTTTGAGCAGAAAGCAAACAGTTGAAGAGGTTTTTAATCATCTCATTCTCCTATGTGTTTGTCATGCCATGTCTCTAATGTAGACCTGTAAAGGAAACAGCATTATTTTAGAACTTCAAAAGTTCCTCAGACAGGGTTTCAACATTGATAGAAACAAAATTTTGAATTTTGGATTCACTTATACCAAGGTCATACTGCTACATACTGTATCAATTTGCAGCCTGTTCTAACATTTACATACTTACATCCACAGTAGGTTGTCATCAGGTGAGCAAATGACGCAGCTGCAGCCTTAACCCTGCCATTGAGCTCTGCATCTAGGGTGTTTCCAACTGCGAGAGTGGAGCCAAGGTACTTGAACGTTTGGACGACGTCGAGTGGGCTCCGATCCAGCAGAATGTCAGGCTCCATGGGGGTTTGACCAGGAGCAGGTTGATATAGCATCTCTGTCTTCTTGATGTTGGTTTACAGCCCGAAGGCACTTGCTGATGATTGTGCAAAGCGGCACAGGATTTCTTGAATGTCAGGATGTGAGTAAGCTACCAGTGCAGTGACTTCGGCATACAGGAGATTGAGAGACATCTCTCAAGGGTTCTTCGGTGAGAATGCAGCCGTGATAGATTTAACAGGCCACCGTCCGATCTGGTGCGGATGTACATGCCATTGGTGAGGTCTTGACATATGTCCTTGATCACTGCTGTTAGGAAGAGAGCAAAAAGAGTAGGTGCAAGCAAAAGACTTGTTTGACTCCATGCTACACGTCAAAGGGTTAATATCTTTCGCTAGCCACCGAGACACTCGCCTTCAGGTCGGTGTGAAAAGCCTTGATGAGGGCGGTTAGCTTTGGAGGGCAACCATACTTCTCAAGACTGCGCTGGAGTGTGTCTCTGCTGAGGAAACTGCACTGACTTTCTGGAAGCACTTCTTCACATATGCACTGCAGGCGAGATAGGATTATTTTTGCCAGGATTTTACCAGCGATGGATAGCAGCGAGAAACCTTGATGGTTCCCACAGCTGAGCCGGGTCACCTTTACGCTTGTAGACATTAGTTATAGTGGCGTCCTTGAAGTCTTGAAGTAGCTCACCCATCAATAAAGAGGTCCTGCAGAACAGCCTGGAGCACTGGTCCACCCTTCTTGAAGATCTCAGCGGGGACGCCATCTGCGCCAGGAGCTTTTCCTGAGCTGGTGTTCTTGATAGCTTTGGCGAGCTCATCCATGGTCGGTGGGTGGTCTAGCTCGCTGGTCTAGCTCTATTCGGTCAATCGCTTCCTCATCAGCGCGAGATGGTTGGTTGAGTATATTACAAAAACGGTCTTTCCTCCGTCGCAGTATGTCTTCTGGTTGACGTGTACAGCTGTTCATTGTCCGGGCTAAGAACAGGATTTGTTCCGCACTGTGTCGGGCCATAGATTTCCTTTAGACAGTCATAAAAGGCCTTAGCATTGTTAGTGTCCGCAAAGCTTTGCAGCTCTTCAGCCTTTCTCAGCCACCAGTTGTTTTTCATATCCCGAGTTGCTGCTTGTACCTTTGCCTTGGCAGCTTTGCAACTTGATGGTTATGCTACGGGTAGCTCTGCCTGACAGTACTTGTTGACGGCATGCATATTCTTACCTCACCTACTCAGGTTTGAATTCAGAGTTTTCCTTCTCCTAGATGGGCTGCCTTCCTAGGCTTACGAGCCCCATCTGCCCGGAGCAATCTGGTTTTTAGGCGCCAGAAACCCGCCATCACACCTCTGCCCACAGTTCGCAACAGGGATCGGCACGTGAAGCCGGGCAGTAGGAGTTTGACTAGGAGAGGCTGTTGGAGACGCTGACCATCTGGGACATTTCATAGGTGTGAAGTGGCTCAGTACATGCACACATTCCCGGTCAATCCTAGCCCTTAGACCCCCGGGTTAGTAGAGGGTAAGAGGGTTAGAGGGTTAAAGGGTTAGAGAGTTAGAGGGTTAAAGGGTTAGAGAGTTAGAGGGTTAGAGGGTTAGAGGTTTAGGGGTTAGGTGGTTAAGGGGTTATGGGATTATGGGATAAGAGGGTTAGAGGGTTAGAGGGTTAGAGGGTTAGAGGGCAGGGTTAGAGGGCTAGAGGGTTAGGGTTGGGGTTATAGGGTTAGGGGGTAAGAGCGTTAGGGTGTTGGGGGGTAAAAAGTTAGAGGGTTAGAGAGTTAGAGGGTTATAGGGTAAGAGCGTTAGAGGGTTAGAGGGTTATATGGTTAGATGGTGAGGGGGTTAGAGGGTTAGAGGGTTAGAGGGTTAGAGAGTTAGAGAGTTAGAGGGTTAAAGGGTTAAAGGGTAGGAGGGTTAGAAGGTTAGAGGGTTAGAGGTTTAGAGGTTTAGAGGTTTGGGGGTTAGAGGGTTTGGGGTTATAATTAGCGGGTTAGGGGGTTAAGGGGTTAGGGGATTAGGGGGTTAGAGGGTTAGAGGGTTAGAGGGTTAGAGGGCAGGGTAAGAGGATTAGAGGGTAAGGGTTATAGGGTTATATGGCTAGGGGGTAGGGGGTTAGATCATTAGGGAGTTAGAGGGTTAGAGGGCAGGGTTAGAGGGCAGGGTTAGAGGGTTAGAGTGTTAGAGGGTTATTGGGTTAGAGGTTTAGGGGTTAGGTGGTTAAGGGGTTATGGGATTATGGGATTAGAGGGTTAGAGGGTTAGAAGGTTAGAGGGTTAGAGGGTTAGAGGTTTAGGGGTTAGGTGGTTATGGGGTTATGGGATTATGGAGTTAGAGGGTAAGAAGGTTAGAGGGTTAGAGGGTTAGAGGGTTAGAGGGTTAGAGGGCTAGAGGGTTAGGGTTAGAGGGTTAGGGGGTAAGAGCGTTAGGGTGTTGGGGGTAAAAGGTTAGAGGGTTAGAGAGTTAGAGAGTTAGAGAGTTAGAGGGTTATAGGGTAAGAACGTTAGAGGGTTGGAGGGTTATATGGTTAGATGGTGAGAGAGTTAGAGGGTTAGAGGGTTAGAGGGTTAGAGAGTTAGAGGGTTAAAGGGTTAAAGGGTAGGAGGGTTAGAAGTTAAGAGGGTTAGAGGTTTTGAGGTTTGGGGGTTAGAGGGTTTGGGGTTATAATTAGCGGGTTGGGGGTTAAGGGGTTAGGAGATTAGGGGGTTAGAGGGTTAGAGGGTTAAAGGGTTAGAGGGCAGGGTAAGAGGATTAGAGGGTAAGGGTTATAGGGTTATATGGCTAGGGGGTAGGGGGTTAGATCATTAGGGAGTTAGAGGGTTAGAGGGCAGGGTTAAAGGGCAGGGTTAGAGGGTTAGAGTGTTAGAGGGTTATTGGGTTATTGGGTTAGGGGGTTAGGGGGTTAGGGGTTAGGGTTATTGGGTTAGGGGGTTAGGGGGTTAAGGGGTTAGAGGTTAGAGGGTTAGAGAGTTAGAGGGTAAGGGGGTAGGAAGGTTAGAGGGTTGGAGGGTTAGAGGGTTGGAGAGTTAGAGGGTTATAGGTTTAGGGGTTAAGGTGGTTAAGGGGTTATGGGATTATGGGATTAGAGGGTTAGAGGGTTAGAGGGTTAGAGGGTTAGAGGGTTAGAGGGCAGGGTTAGAGGGTTAGGGTTAGGGTTATAGGGTTAGGGGGTAAGAGCGTTAGGGTGTTGGGGGGTAAAAAGGTTAGAGGGTTAGAGAGTTAGAGGGTTATAGGGTAAGAGCGTTAGAGGGTTAGAGGGTTATATGGTTAGATGGTTAGATGGTTAGATGGTGAGAGGGTTAGAGGGTTAGAGGGTTAGAGAGTTAGAGGGTTAAAGGGTTAAAGGGTAGGAGGGTTAGAAGGTTAGAGGGTTAGAGGTTTAGAGGTTTGGGGGTTAGAGGGTTTGGGGTTATAATTAGCGGGTTAGGGGGTTAAGGGGTTAGGGGATAAGGGGGTTAGAGGGTTAAAGGGTTAGAGGGCAGGGTAAGAGGATTAGAGGGTAAGGGTTATAGAGTTATATGGCTAGGGGGTAGGGGGTTAGATCATTAGGGAGTTAGAGGGTTAGAGGGCAGGGTTAGAGGGCAGGGTTAGAGGGTTAGAGTGTTAGAGGGTTATTGGGTTATTGGGTTATTGGGTTATTGGGTTATTGGGTTAGGGGGTTAGGGGTTAGGAGTTAGGGGGTTAGGGTTATTGGGTTAGGGGGTTAGGGGGTTAAGGGGTTAGGGGTAAGAGGGTTGGAGAGTTAGAGGGTTAGGGGGTAGGAAGGTTAGACGTTGGAGGGTTAGAGGGTTAGAGAGTTAGAGGGTTATAGGGTAGGAGGGTTAGAAGGTTAGAGGGCTAGATGTTTAGAAGTTTGGGAGTTAGGGGGTTAGGGGGTTAGAGGGTTAGAGGGTTGGGGGTTAGGTGGTTAGAGGGTTAGAGGGTTAGAGGGTTAGAGGGTTAGAGGGCAGGGTTAGAGGGTTAGAGGGTTATTGGGTAAGGGGGTTAGGGGTTCAAGGGTTAGGGTTATTGGGTTAAGGGGTTAGGGGGTTAGGGGGTTAGGGGTTAAAGGGTTAGAGGGTTAGGGGGTAAGGGGGGTTAGAGGGTTAGAGGTTTAGAGGTTTGGGGGTTAGAGGGTTTGGGGTTATAATTAGCGGGTTAGGGGGTTAAGGGGTTAGGGGATAAGGGGGTTAGAGGGTTAAAGGGTTAGGGTAACAGGATAGAGGGCAGGGTAGGGTAACAGGATTAGAGGGTAAGGGTTATAGAGTTATATGGCTAGGGGGTAGGGGGTTAGATCATTAGGGAGTTAGAGGGTTAGAGGGCAGGGTTAGAGGGCAGGGTTAGAGGGTTAGAGTGTTAGAGGGTTATTGGGTTATTGGGTTATTGGGTTATTGGGTTATTGGGTTAGGGGTTAGGAGTTAGGGGGTTAGGGTTATTGGGTTAGGGGGTTAGGGGGTTAAGGGGTTAGGGGTAAGAGGGTTGGAGAGTTAGAGGGTTAGGGGGTAGGAAGGTTAGACGTTGGAGGGTTAGAGGGTTAGAGAGTTAGAGGGTTATAGGGTAGGAGGGTTAGAAGGTTAGAGGGCTAGATGTTTAGAAGTTTGGGAGTTAGGGGGTTAGGGGGTTAGGGGGTTAGAGGGTTAGAGGGTTGGGGGTTAGGTGGTTAGAGGGTTAGAGGGTTAGAGGGTTAGAGGGCAGGGTTAGAGGGTTAGAGGGTTATTGGGTAAGGGGGTTAGGGGTTCGAGGGTTAGGGTTATTGGGTTAAGGGGTTAGGGGGTTAGGGGTTAGAGGGTTAGAGGGTTAGAGGGTTAGAGGGTTAGGGGTTAGGGGGGTTAGAGGGTTAAAGGGTTAGGGGGTTAGAGGGTTAGAGGGTTATAGGGTAGGAGGGTTAGAAGGTTAGAGGGTTAGATGTTTACAAGTTTGGGGGTTAGGGGGTTAGGGGGTTATAATTAGGTGGTTAGGGGGTTGAGGGGTTAGGGGGTTAGAGGGTTAGAGGGTTAGAGGGTTAGAGGGTTAGAGGGTTAGAGGGTTAGGGGGTTAGAGGGTTATTGGGTTAAGGGGTTAGGGGTTAGAGGGTTAGGGTAATTGGGTTAGGGGGTTAAGGGGTTAGGAGTTAGAGGGTTATAGAGTAAGAGGGTTAGAGTGCTAGAGGGTTAGAGGGTTAGAGGGTTAGAGGGTTAGGGGGGTTAGGGGGGTTAGAGGGTTAGAGGGTTAGGGGGTTAGAGGGTTAGGGGGTTAGATGTTTAGAAGTTTAGAAGTTTGGGGGTTAGGGGGTTAGGGGGTTATAATTAGGTGGTAAGGGGGTGGAGGGGTTAGGGGATTAGGGGGTTAGAGGGTTAGGGGGTTAAAGGGTTATTGGGTTAGGGGGTTAGGGGTTAGAGGGTTAGGGTTATTGGGTTAAGGGGTTAGGGGGTTAAGGGGTTAGGGGTTAGAGGGTTAGAGAGTTAGAGGGTTAGAGGGTTAGAGGGTTAGAGGGTTAGAGGGTTAGGGGGTTAAAGGGTTATTGGGTTAGGGGTTAGAGGGTTAGGGTTATTGGGTTAGGGGGTTAAGGGGTTAGGGGTTAGAGGGTTAGAGAGTTAGAGGGTTACAAAGTTAGAGGGTTAGAGGGTTAGAGGGTTAGAGGGTTAGAGGGTTAGAGGGTTAGAGGGTTAGAGGGTTAGGGGGGGGGGTTAGAGGGTTAGAGGGTTAGAGAGTTAGAGGGTTATAGGGTAGGAGGGTTAGAAGGTTAGAGGGTTAGATGTTTAGAAGTTTGGGGATTAGGGGGTTAGGGGGTTATATTTAGGTGGTTAGGGGGTTGAGGGGTTACGGGATTAGGGGGTTAGAGGGTTAGAGGGTTAGAGGGTTAGAGGGTTAGAGGGTTAGAGGGTTAGAGGGTTAGGGGGTTAGAGGATTATTGGGTTAGGGGGTTAGGGGTTAGAGGGTTAGGGTAATTGGGTTAAGGGGTTAGGGGTTAGGAGTTTGAGGGTTAGAGAGTAAGAGGGTTAGAGGGTTAGAGGGTTAGAGGGTTAGAGGGTTAGGGGGGGGTTAGAGGGTTAGAGGGTTAGGGGGTTAGAGGGTTATTGGGTAGGAGGGTTAGAAGGTTAGAGGGTTAGATGTTTAGAAGTTTAGAAGTTTGGGGGTTAGGGGGTTATAATTAGGTGGTTAGGGGGTTGAGGGGTTAGGGGATTAGGGGGTTAGAGGGTTAGAGGGTTAGGGGGTTAAAGGGTTATTGGGTTAGGGGGTTAGGGGTTAGAGGGTTAGGGTTATTGGGTTAAGGGGTTAGGGGGTTAAGGGGTTAGGGGTTAGAGGGTTAGAGAGTTAGAGGGTTAGAGAGTTAGAGGGTTAGAGGGTTAGGGGGGTTAGAGGGTTAGAGAGTTAGAGGGTTATAGGGTTGGGGGTTAGGGGGGTTAGAGGGTTAAAGGGTTAGGGGGTTAGAGGGTTAGAGGGTTATAGGGTAGGAGGGTTAGAAGGTTAGAGGGTTAGATGTTAGATGTTTAGAAGTTTGGGGGTTAGGGGGTTAGGGGGTTATAATTAGGTGGTTAGGGGGTTGAGGGGTTAGGGGATTAGGGGGTTAGAGGGTTAAAGGGTTAGAGGGTTATTGGGTTATTAGGTAAGATGGTTAAGGGGTTAAGGGGTTAGGGGTTAGAGGGTTAGATGGTTAGAGAGTTAGAGGGTTAGAGGGTTAGAGGGTTAGAGGGTTAGAGGGTTAGAGGATTAGAGGGTTAGAGGGTTAGAGGGTTAGGGGTTAGAGGGTTAGAGGGTTAGAGGGTTTGAGGGTCAGGGGGTTAGAGGGTTAGAGGGTTAGAGGGTTAAGGGGTTAGGTGGTTAGAGGGTTAGAGGGTTAGAGGGTTAGAGGGTTAGAGGGTTAGGGGGTTAGAGGGTTATTGAGTTAGGGGGCTAGGGGTTAGAGGGTTAGGGTTATTGGGTTATAGGGTAGGAGGGTTAGAATGTTAGAGGGTTAGATTTTTAGAAGTTGGGGGGTTAGGGGGTTATAATTTAGGTGGTTAGAGGGTTGAGGGGTTAGGAGTTTAGGGGGTTAGAGGGTTAGAGGGTTAGAGGGTTAGAGGGTAGGGGGTTAGAGGGTTATTGGGTTAGGGGGCTAGGGGTTAGAGGGTTAGGGTTATTGGGTTATAGGGTAGGAGGGTTAGAAGGTTAGAGGGTTAGATTTTTAGAAGTTTGGGGGTTAGGGGGTTATAATTTAGGTGGTTAGAGGGTTGAGGGGTTAGGAGTTTAGAGGGTTAGAGGGTTAGAGGGTAGGGGGTTAGAGGGTTATTGGGTTAGGGGGTTAGGGGTTAGAGGGTTAGGGTTATTGGGTTAAGGGGTTAGGGGGTATACTGTAACGGTTACCAGCTCCGTTTTAAAACTTACATAATTACATACTTATTTATTTTAACGGTTTCCAGCCCCGTTTAATACTTAAATACTGTATACTGTAACGGTTTCCAGCTCCGTTTTAAAACTTACATAATT
The DNA here is from genome assembly GCF_032118995.1 of Asterias amurensis. Taxonomy (NCBI): domain Eukaryota; kingdom Metazoa; phylum Echinodermata; class Asteroidea; order Forcipulatida; family Asteriidae; genus Asterias; species Asterias amurensis. The sequence goes on from NC_092649.1 coordinate 16,586,488, forward strand.
ACATACTTATTTATTGTAACGGTTTCCAGCCCCGTTTAATACTTAAATACTTACAAACTTACATACTGTAACGGTTTCCAGCCCCGTTTTAAAACTTACATAATTACATACTTATTTATTGTAACGGTTTCCAGCCCCGTTTACAAACTTACATAAATACATACTTATTTCTTGTAACGGTTTCCAGCCCCGTTTAATAATTAAATACTAACAAACTTACATACTGTAACGGTTTCCAGCCCCGTTTTAAAAGTTACATAACTACATACTTATTTATTGTAACGGTGTCAAGCCCCGTTTTGAAACTTACATAATTACATACTTATTTATTGTAACGGTTTCCAGCCCCGTTTAATACTTAAATACTTACATACTGTAACGGTTTCCAGCCCCGTTTTAAAACTTACATAACTACATACTTATTTATTGTAACGGTTTACAGCCCCGTTTGAAAACTTACATAATTACATACTTATTTATTGTAACGGTTTCCAGCCCCGTTCAATACTTAAATACTTACAAACTTACATACTGTAAACGGTTTCCAGCCCCGTTTGAAAACTTACATAATTACATGCTTATTTATTGTAACGGTTTCCAGCCCCGTTTAATACTTAAATACTTACAAACTTAGATATTGTAACGGGTTCCAGCCCCGTTTGAAAACTTACATAATTACATACTTATTTATTGTAACGGTTTCCAGCCCCGTTCAATACTTAAATACTTACAAAATTACATACTGTAACGTTTTCCAGCCCCGTTTGAAACCTTACATAATTACATACTTATTTATTGTAACGGTTTCCAGCCCCGTTCAATACTTAACTACTTACAAACTTACATACTGTAACGGTTTCCAGCCCCGTTTGAAAACTTACAAAATTACATACTTATTTATTGTAACGGTTTCCAGCCCCGTTTAATACTTAAATACTTACAAACTTACATACTGTAACGGTTTCCAGCCCCGTTTGAAAACTTACATAATTACATGCTTATTTATTGTAACGGTTTCCAGCCCCGTTTAATACTTAAATACTTACAAACTTAGATATTGTAACGGGTTCCAGCCCCGTTTTGAAACTTACATAATTACATACTTATTTATTGTAACGGTTTCCAGCCCCGTTTAATACTTAAATACTTACAAACTTACATACTGTAACGGTTTCCAGCCCCGTTTGAAAATTTACATAATTACATACTTATTTATTATAACGGTTTCCAGCACCGTTTTAAAACTTACATAATTACATACTTATTTATTGTAACGGTTTCCAGCCCCGTTTAATAGTTAAATACTTACAAACTTACATACTGTAACGGTTTCCAGCCCCGTTTTAAACTTACATAATTACATACTTATTTATTGTAACGGTTTCCAGCCCCGTTTAATACTTAAATACTAGCAAACTTACTTACTGTAACGGTTTCCAGCCCCGTTTGAAAACTTACATAATTACACACTTACTTATTGTAACGGTTTCCAGCCCCGTCTAATACTTAAATACAAACAAACTTACATACTGTAACGGTTTCCAGCCCCGTTTGAAAACTTACATAACTACACACTTATTTATTGTAACGGTTTCCAGCACCGTTTTAAAACTTACATAATTACATACTTATTTATTGTAACGGTTTCCAGCCCCGTTTAATACTTAAATACTTACAAACTTACATACTGTAACGGTTTCCAGCCCCGTTTTAAAACTTACATAATTACATACTTATTTATTGTAACGGTTTCCAGCCCCGTTTAATACTTAAATACTTACAAACTTACTTACTGTAACGGTTTCCAGCCCCGTTTGAAAACTTACATGATTACATACTTATTTATTGTAACGGTTTCCAGCCCCGTCTGATACTTAAATACTAACAAACTTACATACTGTAACGGTTTCCAGCCCCGTTTGAAAACTTACATAACTACATACTTATTTATTGTAACGGTTTCCAGCCCCGTTTAATACTTAAATACTTACAAACTTACATACTTTAACGGTTTCCAGCCCCGTTTGAAAACTTACATAACTACATACTTATTTATTGTAACGGTTTCCAGCCCCGTCTAATACTTAAATACTAACAAACTTACATACTGTAACGGTTTCCAGCCCCGTTTGAAAACTTACATAACTACATACTTATTTATTGTAACGGTTTCCAGCCCCGTTTAATACTTAAATACTTACAAACTTACATACTGTAACGGTTACCAGCCCCGTTTGAAAACTTACATAATTACATACTTACTTATTGTAACGGTTTCCAGCCCCGTCTAATACTTAAATACTAACAAACTTACATACTGTAACGGTTTCCAGCACCGTTTTAAAACTTACATAATTACATACTTATTTATTGTAACGGTTTCCAGCCCCGTTTAATACTTAAATACTTACAAACTTACATACTGTAACGGTTTCCAGCCCCGTTTCAAAACTTACATAATAACATACTTATTTATTGTAACGGTTTCCAGCCCCGTTTTAAAACTTACATAATTACATACTTATTTATTGTAACGGTTTCCAGCCCCGTTTAATACTTAAATACTTACAAACTTACATACTGTAACGGTTTCCAGCCCCGTTTAATACTTAAATACTTACTAACTTACATACTGTAACGGTTTCCAGCCCCGTTTTAAAACTTACATAATTACATACTTATTTATTGTAACGGTTTCCAGCCCCGTTTAATACTTAAATACTAGCAAACTTACATACTGTAATGGTTTCAGCTCCGTTTTAAAACTTACATAATAACATAGTTGTTTATTGTAACGGTACTTAAATACTTACAAACTTACATAATTACATAGTACGCTAAAGTGGTCCCACGGCGGGACAAGCTTGCATACTGGAGGACGGGTAATGAACATCCCCTTGATCTGATGGCCCCATTTTCCGAGACGAAAGAACCGTTCGGGAACCCGGGTGGATTGCAGCGACGGCTGACCGGTAATTCCTTACCGTTCCCATGGTGAGGCCGCTGTCCAGAAGAAAAACCAGGAAATCTGCCAGCTCCCCTAGAGACGTATTGGGAGGACCTTACGGTAAGATCACCGAGCGGTGGAACAGGAGCTTGACAAGTCGTGAAAACCACTATTGGCGAATGAGGAAGACCCTGAAGTCCTCCTGCTCGATCTTGGTCAGTACCTAAGAGACAAGTGAGATGGGTGGGAATGCATAGGCCAGTAGGCCATCCCATTGCACTAACTTCCATGCAGTGGGGTCTGGGCCACTTGCGCAGTAGTTGGTTGTTCGCATGTGAGGGGTACAGGGTCGCCTGCGGCCGGTCGATCAGGTAAAAGAACGATCGGGCCACTTGTGGGAGCAGCGACCACTCTGATGGGGCAATCCAGCCCCTTGATAGAGCATTGGCTGTGACGTTCTCCAAGCATGGAATGTGGACTGCTGACAGTGCTGTCCCCCGCTGTATACACCAGTTCTGACCAGAGACTGACCATAGACTGACCATAGACTGACCATAGACTGACCATAGACTGACCATAGACTGACCATAGACTGACCATAGACTGACCATAGACCGACCATAGACCGACCATAGACTGACCATAAATACCATAGACTGACCATAGACTGATCTTGGTCAGTACCTGACAGACCAGCGAGATGGGTGGGAATGCATAGGCCAGTAGGCCAACCCATTGCACTGATAGAGCATCGATTTTCCATGCGTTGGTGTCTGGACCCCTTGCGTAGTAGTTGGTTGTTTGCATGTGAGGGGCACAGGTCCATGTGACGGGCACAGGTCCACGTGCGGCCTGTCGATCAGGTGAAAGAACAATCAGGCCACTTGTGGGAGCAGCGACCACTCTGTAGGGGCAATCCAGCCCCTTGAGGTGACATTCTCCAAGCCTTGGATGTGGACTGCTTACAGTGCTGTCGGCCGCTGTATACATTAGTGGATGAGGTCCCAAGCCAGTGCACACAGGCTCCCCGACCAGGTGTCCCACTGGTGATTGATGTAAGCCACAATTGTGGCATTGTCACACCTCACCAGGACCGCATGTCCCCTGCCGTCCGACTGGAAATGTCGCAGTGCGTTGGAGAATGCTAACATCTCCAGGACGTTGAAGTGGGATGATTGGTGCTCAGAACCCCACACACCCGTGGTCTGCCACGGCTGGAGGGTTGCCGCCCATCCAAGGTGCGAAGCGTTACTTGTGACTGTCAGCGACGGACAGGGCTGGCGGAAAACATGGCCCTGCGAAATGTTCGCTTCGACTAGCCACCATCAAAGGTGGGGCACTAGCCAGGGCGTGGTTGGCATTAGGTGGTGGATTGGGTGCCGGATGGGCAAGATGAAGTTGAATTGGTCTCATTCTCAGCCTGCAAAAATCCACCAAAGCCACCATACTGGCCAAGAAACGCAACAGACTGAGCCAGGCCAGAGGCGACGCCACCATTGCTGGGAGGAAGAGGGACACGCACTGCTGAAGGTTCAGCAGGCGTTCCTCTGATGGGCGGGCCAATCCCTTGCGCAGGTCGAGGGACGCACCGAGAAAGGTTGCAACCTGCGAGGGGATAGGGTGGGTTTCTCTGTGTTTATAACAAGCCCGTCCTTGTTAACAAGAGCGCCAATTCATTTCCAGGACCCACCGTTTGGAGACTTGACCTCAGGACCCCAAGAACTTCTGGAGGCGGCCCCCACGGGTCCGTCGGGGAGAGAACGCCCGGAGATGGTTAAGTCACTTACCCTACGCTCCGGTACAAAAGGCCATCCCTGGGCACCGAGGTACTTGCGTGTGCATTACGACTGGATTTCACGGTTTCATGAAGTAGACAGACTGAGAAGAAATGAGTCAAAGGCAAGATAAGGAAGAAGACAGCTGAGGGGGTAGAGGTTGCTTAAGGCCCCACTCTGGTATAGACCAGCCTCTCACACAAGATAGATCATGCTTATATTACTTATTAATACTCAAGTCTACTACATTAAGGTCTCAAACTTAACATGTACACATGCTTTAGTGCAGATTCTTGACCCAAATTTTTCATCTCGCTTGAATTTCAATCACACAAGAAGCACACAAAGAAAAAGGCATCGAGGACAGACAAGCCTTGCTCAAGGCAGTTGAATTATTGACTCTGAAAAAAGACCGCCGCTGTTAAAACCCACCCGTATACACTGTGCGTAATGTGTGTAACCGAATCGCACAACACAACGCCCCCTGTACAAAAGTTGTATGCGAAGGCTGTAGGCTGACAGCCTTGTAGGGTCCGTGTTGAAGCTACTGACTCATTACTATAATACACGTGAAGAAAGAATTCCCACTCATTACCATAATGTCAGTGAAGTTGGTCAGTGGCGGACGTGGTGTTTATCTAGAGAGAAATCGGAGAAATAACTCATTTGGTGTACAGCACCTACACCAACATCACTGGCATCAACTACCAACTTAAAAGGTTTACCGAAATCAGTAGCCAACAGTACTGGTTCTAAGCTCAAAAACCCTTAAAGGAACACAATGCCTTGGATCGGTTGAGTTGGTCTTTGAAAAAACCCGGTTACAAGTGCTCTTTACAGACCAACTCGCAGTGTTCTCCACAGACTTTTTTTTTAGGAGGGCGGCATGACGTAATCAAATTGCATAAACAATCCGCACGCTGTGATTGGCCGTTGATAGACTCCAACAAAATACGCACGTTCACAAACTTATTGTGAACGTGCGTATTGTGATGCTGTAGTTTTGAAGTTGGTTTTGGCTAATCAGTTACTCGTTTGATCTTATTAGATGCATGCATACAGTGGGTATTTCCGTGCAGCGACTTCGACGGTGTGCGTGGTATGAGCCATGTGGCCATCTGTACATCATGTTTTAACATTTGTTTACGATCACATTTCTGATGTTGCAGTTTGAAGTAGGTTTTGGCTTGTCAGGTACTCGTTTGATCTTATTAGATGCATGCATACAGTGGGTATTTCCATGCAGCGACGTTGTCGGTGTGCGTGGTATGAGCCATGTGGCCATCTGTACATCCATCATGTTTTAACATTTGTTTACAATCGTATTTCTGATGCTGTAGTTTTGAAGTTGGTTTTGGCTTGTCAGGTACTCGTTTGATCTTATTAGATGCATGCATACAGTGGGTATTTCCATGCAGCGACGTCGCTATGTGCTTGGTATGAGCCATGTGGCCATCTGTACATCATGTTTTAACATTTGTTTACGATTGCATTTCGGATGTTGCAGTTTGAAGTAGGTTTTGGCTTGTCAGGTACTCGTTTGATCTTATTAGATGCATGCATACAGTGGGTATTTCCATGCAGTGACGTTGTCGGTGTGCGTGGTATGAGCCATGTGGCCATCTGTACATCCATCATGTTTTAACATTTGTTTACAATCGTATTTCTGATGTTGCAGTTTGAAGTAGGTTTTGGCTTGTCAGGTACTCGTTTGATCTTATTAGATGCATGCATACAGTGGGTATTTCCATACAGCGACGTCGCTATGTGCTTGGTATGAGCCATGTGGCCATCTGTACATCATGTTTTAACACTTATTTACGATCGCATTTCTGATGTTGCAGTTTTGAAGTAGGTTTTGGCTTGTCAGGTTTTCGTTTGATCTTATTAGATGCATGCATACAGTGGGTATTTCCATGCAGCAACGTCGACGGTGTGCTTGGTATGAGCCATGTGGCCATCTGTACATCATGTTTTAACGTTTGATTATGATCGCATTTCTGATGCTGTAGTTTTGAAGTTGGTTTTGGCTTGTCAGGTACTCGTTTGATCTTATTAGATGCATGCATACACAGTGGGTATTTCCATGCAGCGACGTTGTCGGTGTGCGTGGTATGAGCCATGTGGCCATCTGTACATCCATCATGTTTTAACATTTGTTTACAATCGTACTTCTGATGTTGCAGTTTTGAAGTTGGTTTTGGCTTGTCAGGTAATCGGTTGATCTTATAAGATGCATGCATACAGTGGGTATTTCCATGCAGCAACGTCGCTATGTGCTTGGTATGAGCCATGTGGCCATCTGTACATCATGTTTTAACATTTATTTACGATCGCATTTCTGATGTTGCAGTTTTGAAGTAGGTTTTGGCTTGTCAGGTATTCGTTTGATCTTATTAGATGCATGCATACACAGTGGGTATTTCCATGCAGCGACGTTGTCGGTGTGCGTGGTATGAGCCATGTGGCCATCTGTACATCCATCATGTTTTAACATTTGTTTACGATCGCATTTCTGATGTTGCAGTTTGAAGTAGGTTTTGGCTTGTCAGGTACTCGTTTGATCTTATTAGATGCATGCATACAGTGGGTATTTCCATGCAGCGACGTCGACGGTGTGCTTGGTATGAGCCATGTGGCCATCTGTACATCATGTTTTAACTTTTGATTATGATCGCATTTCTGATGCTGTAGTTTTGAAGTTGGTTTTGGCTTGTCAGGTACTCGTTTGATCTTATTAGATGCATGCATACACAGTGGGTATTTCCATGCAGCGACGTTGTCGGTGTGCGTGGTATGAGCCATGTGGCCATCTGTACATCCATCATGTTTTAACATTTGTTTACAATCGTATTTCTGATGTTGCAGTTTTGAAGTTGGTTTTGGCTTGTCAGGTAATCGGTTGATCTTATTAAATGAAGTCTAAAAATGGTCTCTCTGTCCTTTTTTTGGCATGGCGGCCATTAATTTTAACAGGGCGGCATAAATTTAAGGAGGGCAGTCTGCTCTGCCGATTTACGTGTGTGAAGAACACTGGTATGGATGCTGTTTGATCACACTTGCACTACGAACATCAACATCATAAAATAGCTGTGAAGTTCTACCTGGTTTATCTACAATTGCAAATATGATTCGATAGTAGCAACCGTTTCTTTAAAATCGATTCAAGGCTAATTATCCCAGTAGAATCTAACCCCACTTTGATCAACCTCGACTTGTGCGCAGTAGTCGTACGACAGGTGTTGAGAGATGTGGCAGTGTATATAACGGTTGGGTCTTGCGATTTGATTACACACACTACGCACAATGTATGGGTGGGTTTACAGCGGCGTCTTTTCGTAGCGAATGATGCGACTGCCTTGAGCAAGGCTAAGGACAGACAGACATCATCAGAGAGTAGGCTGTTACATACAGTAATGAAACAGCCTTCATGAAATAGAGAATGAAATCAAAGAACGTGGTTACTTGGATTGTTCACAGAGCTAACAAGAAGAGCACAAGCACCCTAACCCACACCAGACACCAAAAGCCTCCACACATAGCCCTTCATTCAACCATCCACTATTCAAATTCCCACTGCCTTCAACACCTGTCACAGAGACAGATTGAAGCAGAAACTTCACTACATATGTACAGTACATCAAGATATCACACAACTCAATGGATACAAGGCCTTCAATTTCATTCGTCTATGAGTCAGATAACTCCCACAAAAAAGAAAGACAAAATATTTATGAATCTATTGGATGATAGTCAGACTGAACCTTACTACACACACATCCAGAAGGAGTCATGTTACTAAACCTTATTGAAGGCTCTGTTTCATTCAGGGGGATGTCACTCAAAGACAGGTTGTCATCCAAGGCTAACAGGGCCCTGTTCACTTGAGGAAGATTAGCAATTTCACCCAAAGAGGGTTATGGAAAACAACCCGCCTTTCCTGCCAGCAGATACTCCCACTGATGTCAATGAAGTGTCGACCATTACAGGGTCCCGCGCCTATTACGCTAACTACGCTAAACAAAAACTAATACTAAACTGGCAAGATGCTCATTGAGAAGTGAAAAGGGAATTGAGAATGAGCACAGTGAGAAGAAGTGAGTCAAAAGCAAGATAAGGAGGAAGACAGCTGAGGGGGTAGAGGTTGCTTAAGGCCCCACTCTGGTATAGACCAGCCTCTGACATAAAATACATAATGCTTGTAATACTTATTCATACCCAAGTAATACTACATAAGTTCAAGTCTCAAAATAAACAAAACAAAACTAAACGCTCAAGAGTCAAATACCTCCTACCAGAAAAATACTCCAGTTCAAGACAACTATTTCTGACTAATAATCTACAATTTTCTTGAGGGCTTTTATCTGTCTTCCTTACACACTTATGATATAAATGGGCCACTCATCTTGAATGGACTTACAAAGTGATACTGCACGACTTCTGCGGTATTATTGATACAAAATTTCAACACTATAGACCCTTTTGCAATTACCCATTGCGCAAGCGCTAACTGTTGAATAGGATGCATGCTGGTCTAGCTAGGGATCAAACAGGATCCCTAGCTAGACCAGCATGCACCTCAGTCAATTGGTCTATTGTGATAACGTGCATGTATATAAATGGTAGTTTTAGAACAATCATGACTGATTTTGACAATGGACCATGTTTTTAATTGCGTAAGGGCGCTCTCAATCACTGCTTGATTCAAATACTATTGAGACTGCCCCCTCACGCGGTCAAAAATTTGGCGCATTGGATCAATGTCTTGATACATTTTTCCTGACCTGAATCCATTTTCTTCTTGCAAGTTAAGTGCAGATCCGACACAAATAATGATGACGCTTCATTTCCCATCAAACAAGGAGCATGTGAAGATAATGGCATCTTGGTAGTTCAACCACATCTGAAAATAAAGTATGAGATTAGAAGTGAGAACTTCCATTGATAGGGCCAGATGTGGTTATTTTAAAATTACATCATTATGGATACATGTTCCCACAAGTTTACCATTATTTAATAGTTTATTCCTATTTTCTGTTAAGAAAATGGAGAGCAGTATAACAACCACCTGATATACAACAGTCTGTTAAATGCCCTTGGGTTTTTCCATTGAGGAGGGGAATTTTGTATCCTTTTTTCTATCTCTTATTCTTCTTCATTGATGAGTACACTTTAAATTTTTAAAGTACAGCACACTGTTATTTTTCCTCTTAAAAGATCTCATGATCTTTGAAACAACAATTTATGTAGTGATTGTCTGGCCCATTCAGGAATCATGTGAAATATGGGCCATTAATATCTTGAATGGACTTACTTGTATAAGGAGATGCTGCACGACTTCTGCAGTATTATTGTTACAAAATTTCAATACTATACACCCTTTTGCAATTACCCATTGCACAAGCGCTAACTGTTGAATGTGATACATACTCGATCACACATGATCCCTAGCTAGACCAGCATGCAACTCAGTCAATTGGTCTATTGCGATAACATACATGTACATGTAAAGAAATAGTAGTTTTAGAACAATCATGACTGATTTTTAAAAATTATGTTTGACCGGGTGAGGGCACTCTCAATCACTTCCGGGGGTATATTCATTCAAACCCATAACAGTTTATAAATACTGGAACAGTACATTACCACCCCAGACATCTACTCTGTCATGGACAATAAGACATTGAACAAGCCATTCATTTTTAATCCACCTCTAAAGCAACTTCAAACTACAGCAACAAAAGTGATGGAACACCTATTAAAACTGCGCAGGACTAATCGTGTTTACATCCGAAAGTGATAAAAATACTATTGTAGCGGAAATGCATGTGACGGACATGTGACTGTTTAGTGTAGTCCATGTGGTTGCATGTGTTTGCTGTGTGGCTGGGCGATCGATGCAAGTGGGTGGAGCCTAAACGCTTGCAGTGACTCAGGCTGGCCTTGTGCGCGTGCGCAGTGATCAGGTAAGCGGGGTGTGCGTGCGCAGTTAGCGACCTAGGACCTCATGTGTGTAGAGGCATGGCACCGGGGGTTAGCGGGGAGTGCATCACGGGTCAGTGTGTTTAGTGAAGTGACTCGAGCAAGACATGCATATTAGTAGTCTTTCCATTGTGTAGTGAGACCATGGTTATTAAGAGTACAGGTTCCTGGGTGATTGTCTTTGGATAGGGCAGTGACAATTTAGGGTTTTAGTCTTGTAATAGTTTAAAAAAGTCTGTTGGCGGTGCTGTCGACGTTGGACGATAGACGAGTGTGTAAGTTTGATTTGATTGCAATTATCGGAGATATCTTGTATCCTTGCATTTTAATTGATAATTGATAGGTCAGAAGTCTTATACCAAGTTCATTCTTGCATTTGTATGTGATGGCCAGGGGTCTTATACGTGTTTATTTTGTACTCTTATATGATAGGCCGGGGGGTCTACGGAATTGTTATTGCATAAGTTATTAGTATATAAGAGTATTTCTAGGTGTATTTTCATGTAATTGTGTTATGGTGACACACTAGTCGAGTGTAACGTTTCCAGTCACAAATGCTTTGGCTTGTGTCGAGGTAAAGAACACCTTCTAGTAGTGTAAGAATTAAGTTAGGCTGTGATTGTGGTTATGTGACACGCTAGTTGAGTGTATAGTTTCCGGTCGCAAATGCTTTGGCTTGTGACCAGGTAAAGGACACCTTCTGGTAGTGTATGAATTAAGCTGGGTTTTCGTGGTTATTGTACTGCACAAGGAACGTGTAGAGGCACACTGCAAAAGCTTTTGGTTTGCAGTAAGTGTGAACACAGTTCGGGAAGTGTGGTTTGGTGTGGTTACTTTCGGGTATTTGTTGTTTTCTTGTATTGGTGGTTGTACCTGATATTTGGTGCTCCGCGGTTGCACAAATATAAGGGTTGTCAGATATATAAAGTAAAAGTACTAGAGAGGGTTACATGATTACAAAGTAGGCGTCATCAGGTTACATGGTTACTTTGGGTCTAGCAAAGGGTTACTTAGAACTATTTTGATAAGGCAAAGGGTTACTTGAATTACTTTTGGGTAAAGCAAAGGGTTACTTGAATGACTTTTGATAAAGCAAAGGGTTACTTAGAGTGGCTTTGGGTCTAGCAAGGGGTTACTTTGAGTTACTTTTGATATAGCAAAGGGTTACTTTGAGTGGCTTTGATAAAGCAAAGGGTTACTTTGAGTTACTTTTGGGTTTAACAAAGGGTTACTTGTGGTTACATTAGAGCAAGGTTAGGTGTATTCGTAGGGTATGCAGTAGTACTGATTTAATGTTTTGTGAGAGGTATATTCATTGACCCTGAGAAAAAGGTGCTTAATAAACGAATCCCTGCCCAATTATGTATATGATTTGATTGAATATTGATTGTGCAATAAAGGATCTGGTGATCAGTTTTACCGACAGCCAATTTGTCAAGGTTTCTCTGCTTACGTGTAACTTGAGTTGTGTACCTAACAGAATTACACTGATCATTACGCAATCGGCGGTATATTTCCTCCAAAACGGACCTCGTCTCACAGCCTTTAGACCCCTCGATGGTCTTCAAGCCTAGAGAATAGTTAGGCCAAGGATCAAATTGTAATTTGCTTGCAATAGTTTGCAATTGCTCGCCACACTATTAAGACTGCCTCACACGGTGACAAATTTGAGGCATTTGATCCATTTCTGGATAATTATTCTCCCTTACCTGATTCTTGCAAGTTTGAGTGCAGATCCGACACAAATAATGATTGTGTTGATTTCCCATCACATGGGAAGCATCTTGGTAGTTCAACCACATCTGCAAATAAAGTATGAGAAGTGAGAACTTCCATTGAATGGGCCAGATTTGGTTATTTTTACATACAACATCATGGAAACATGTTAACCATTATTTATTGTAGTTTATTCCTTTTTTTTCATTTGATATGAAATAACATAGTATCTAATTTACCTCAATGAGATACCTCCTTTTTTGTAAAAATTCGTTTACGTCATGACTTTGACTTTGAGCATGGATGAAATGAAACGCGCCCTACATGTTTTAAATGATTTGGGTACTTTTTCAAAATGTCCACAGATTTACAGTAAACTTACAGGGTTTGAAGATAGTGGAAAGCTTCCCTTGAAATATTACTAACTAAGGTTGTGTAGTTTTTGAGAAATGAGTAAAACAAGTCACAGAATAATTTTGGTCTCATCATGAGACCAAAATTATTTGAGAATGTAAAATCCCCTTAACCAGTCATGATAGTATACCAAAACCATAGCATAATTGGTCAATACATTTTTACATGCTAATACTGAGACGAAAATTATTACTTTTACTTATTTCTCAAAAACTGCAGCACCTCAGTAAGTAAAATTTCAAGGGAAGCTTTCTACTATCTTAATCTTCAATCGTGTAAGTTTGATGTAAATCTGTGGACATTGTGTTTTTGTTAGGAAAAAGTACATAGACCCTTTAAGTACGAAGAACCAAATAGTACCGTTCACGGAAGTACCAGTGGTTTTACGGAAGTGAATTTCCACAGGAAGTAAAAACAAAATTAAAAATTTATTACCCTTTCTTGGTGCGTTTTGGAACTGCAGCATCAGTTATCGGCGTCCTTACCAGCTCAAGAAAGATGGCGACCAAACAACGAGGGGTCTCTTTGTAAAGCCCACACAACAACAGCAGCGTTGTTATCCATGGTGTTCTTGTTGTACTGGAAACATGATGTGTCGTATTCGGTATGATCTTGTGGACTTCAACTGCCAAGCACACCACACAGAAGCTCAATACCAGACTTGAGGACATGAATCTCGCTTCTACATCACACATTGCAGAAATCAGGTATATTATGTAAAGCAAAGTTAAGTAAATTAAGTAAATAATCATCGTTCTATCCCTGCACATACAGATTGGAACAGCTTGAATTCGAAGATCACAGACGTGAGTGACGAAATGGTCAACACTGAGGGCGCCGTGCGGCGCGAAAATCAAAAACTATTTTTTTCGCTCGTCCCCAGCGCCTTGCTTTGATAGACTGCGGTATAACCGTGGAGGAAGGGAGAGAAGGAGCAAGCAAAACCGCAGAGTAACAAAAGAATACCGGCCCCTGTCTGACCAGTGGAAAAAGAAAGGAGACCTCCAGTTGGACGGCCGATTAACGAGCAGGATTAGATCTCTGTGTATACAGAACGTGCGGTACCGCCCCTCTGCACCGTTGCCTTCGTGTAAAGTTGAATCATTGGAGACAAGAATTGTGAATATACACGTTTTCATTTACCGTTTGTGGTGTTTCACTGAAACATCATGGCATATTTTTACATTTTTCGGTCAATAGCGGTGGATCAAAATTTGGGTATAGACTGTGCAAGTCTCGCGCAGATTTGAACTTCCGGGACCATTGTGGTCCCAACCTTATGGAGTTTTACGTTGGGGAGGTTTTGTAACGTCCATTACTTTAGTTTAATATAGTTTATGACCATAAAAATGACATATGTTGTTAAAAATGTAATACTAATTAACAACATATATAAAAGTAAAAATAAAGTCAACATAATAACGAAGAAAAACCGATATTTAAACTTGACCTCAGGTCAGGTTACTTATAAAAAATTAAGAATTTGTGCCCATCTCCGATCACAAAACTTACGCAGACGCTTGTTTTGGCCGCGCGGGGTGGAAAGCCTTTTCATTGGTCGCTTAGGCGTCGGCTTCCTCTTTAAACTGCGTCACGCGTTTATCTAACGCCCTTGCGACCACCATGCGTCCGCGTATAAACCAGCTTCACATTCGGGCGTAGATTTACAAAAGGGGTTTCAAAACATTTAAGATCAAACAAACATCCTTGTCCCAGAGTTTTACTTTTGTCTATACATATAGACTTTAACCGATAATTGTGTATTAATTTAAAAAGCTAAAACTAATTTAAACAAGCTTTAATGGGTATTTTTGTTGTTCAGATTCGGCATTAAGAAAAAATTACAGCAAAGATTTGATTCATAAAAAAATTAAGTTCTTCAGTTGTCGTGTTTTCTCGCTCCGGTGCGCGCGAGACTTGCACAGTCTATAGGCACAGGAGGGTGGTTGGTATTCAACTGCAAAAAAGTCACGTGCTGACGGCAACGCACAGAAAATGTACACGGGAGATAGGCAACAGCAGCCCCCATGCCAGAACCCGCGTATGTACGAGCGGCAGATCTAGTTATTCTATTCCATAATCTACAATGCTGTTATCTGGGCCGCGTGGAGCGTGTGCGTCGGGAGTGTGCATGCGTATGTAACGCAAACATCACGTGCGCATGCCCATCCCATAAGATGAGTGCGCGCAATATTTCAAAAGAATCAGAATCTGAACGATGCAAAATTGAACATGCCACCTAAAACATAATTCGGATCTCGTGATTGTGTTGTCACTTAAAGTATAAAAATGGCGTATTGTCACCAACCTAGACCCTACGGCACTCGAAGGACGACATAGTTTATAACCAAGAACCCAAGACGTACTTTCTTCACCTGCAGTCCATAATTGACAAAGTGGTTCCAAACGCTACATCTAAATACAGTACAGTGGTTGGAGATAGCAACTAGTAATAAGGTGACGTTCAATATGGATGCTACTAACATTATTTTGGTAAAGGAAGCTCCAAGAAGTCAGTGTACAGGTAAAGCTACTGCACAAATTTACCAATGAATGAATTAATTAATAGATGATACAAAAACAAATCCGATCACGACCAAAACGTCCTGATCATGATGTCTTTTTACTTCTTTAGTTATAATTATTAACATTTCCTTTAACTATTTCATTACTTTCAGTTTCAATGAATTTGTTAGTAAAGTTTAAACAAATTGTATCAATATGTTCAAAATTTTCAAAATAGGGGCAAGGTGGAACTGCTGCTACTTAGACAGTAGTGGCCCATTGTACTGTAAGACGCCAGTCCAGTTGTATGCAACAGACGCGATAACTTACAATACATCAATTTAACAACAATACTGGCTCACTAATTAGGGTTTTTTGAGGGTTCCTTTGGGAATGGAATCTTGTGTAGTATTTTTAAACGGTTCAAGCACTAAGCAGCTCTATGGAATAGACCCTTCCCATGAAACATGTAAATTGCGCGTAGCGCGTGCGCACTAACGTTTTGGTTGGCAAAATGAGGGAACATCGCGCTGTTTTGTACACGGGTGCGTGACGCAGACGTGATTGCGCGTCTGCTTAGTGCACAACTCTATGGCGTTTGCCAACCAACAGGGTCTGTACGCATGCGTGAATGCATGGAGGAATAATCCTCCATGGTGAATGTAATTAGCATATTTCATAGGAAGGGTCATTGATCTCCATTATACTGACTGGGTAGGACATTGCGCTATGCTGCGTGCATAAACACGCGGCCGAACAATGGCGGCGCAATTCCTTCAAACGGGTAAATTAATGTGCACTTGGTCGGGTTTGAGTCTGTCAGTTGAAGTTGTAAATTGAGAATAGAAATGGGGGGGAAACATGACGATCGATAGTTTGAAGTATGAACAAGTTTCTGATTGAAATGCAAACAAAGCAAACTAATAATACTTTACATTTTTGTCTATCAAATGCCCTATTAGTATTATGATAATGACATTTAAATTTCTAAACAAAAACTCTGACGAGAAACTGTATTGGGATTCAGGTATATGTTTTTTTTTAAATTCTTTCAGTTCATTGAGAAAATGGCAATAAACCATATAAAGACAAAACAAGAGTCGCTCCTACAATAAAAAAATCGAGTAGGCCGATGCAAACTAAGACTAGAGTGAGAACTACTCGCTAAAATCGAGAGAAAAGAACAAGAAATATAAAAACAAAATACAATGTGATAATTGAAAGTTTGCATCCATTAACAAATTTAAACTTTTTATTGTTAAGCTTCTATTCATCATGTTAATTGAAAAACAATCCCAACAGCAAAACTTCCATAACCGTTTTACTGTTCCGCCAGAAATAAATTCTTTTATTTTGGTCACAAATAACGAAGTCGGATATTTCCGAGATGACTGATCCTCTCAACGAACTTGTACCGTCTGTACCGTCTTAAATGCTACATAATTCGCATACTTGTCGCTTTCCCGATCCTTTTAATTATTGATGCTATAACGAACATCTGTTGAAATCCGGGCTTCCCGTCTTCGTCGATTTCAGAAAACCATCTGTAACTGAGCAAAAACAAAAATAGTATTGCTCGGTAGAAATAACAAATACTTGGCCTATAATGATTATTTTTATGAAAGATAGTTTAAATTTCCTGCCTAATATTCGTAACGTTAGATATAATAATAATAATATGAATCGCTAAAAAAAATGCAAAGGCCTACCTACTTATGGAAAGACATATCCCTTTGCCGACTCAGTTTTCCCTCCTCCGGTGATTGACAGCCGCGCACGACTTTACCATCAGCATTTTTAGTTTGTTTGATCCGATTCCAATTGTATTAATCCCAAAATGACAATTATCAGGACGAAAACTTCTCTCTGCTTGCAGCAACTCCGTTTGAAAGTGTAGAACGCATTTTGTGTGACGAACGGTCTTACCCGTTTGAAAAAATACGCGCGCGGCCTGCGTTTGGACGCGATGTCCTATCCAGTCAGTATAATGGAGATCAATGGGAAGGGTCCATTGGCTCTGGCCTGTGTTCCTGTAATGAAGCAATTGCCCCTGGTTTTGTACGCAAGAGGACCCATGAAAAAAAAACCGAAAAAAATAAACGACTAGTGAAGACCCATTGTCCCTATCAAAAAGTGTCCTCTTAGGGCCATGTCACACGAGGCAATTTACAGGCAACCAATTCCAGGCAATCTCCAAGAAGATAATTCATTCACATTTCAATGTCCACATACATTCCTTGGGAGTCGTAAGACATTGTTTGCAAAATGACTCATGTGCTACCAAGGTGGTCCTGTAGCATGCACTGCAGTTGAATGCCTCAAAGTTACCTGTAAAAGTTGCCCCGTGTGACAAGGCCTTTAGGGTATTGCATACAAACACACAAGATGCTTGCTAATTTTTACCAGAAGGCTAATGCATAAAGTTGGCCATAAGAATACTAAAATTATGATCACACACTGTAAATGTGTTTGTTTTTATTAGTCAATCCTCCACAGAATACAACAATACTAAAAGAATTAAAACAATAACCATTAAAGACATGGAAATCTGAGGAATTGTGCAGGAAGATTTTGTGTTATTTTAACTAAGCATTTGGTTCATTCAAATGTATAGCCAGTCCTGCTCACATTTTCAAAGACAGCAAAATCGAATAACCTATTTTACAAATGGAAAAATCTTTAAAACAATTCATCATTTCTCTATTACAATAAGAAAGTCAGGCTTAGTACTCCTCATTAGATGTTTTGTAGCGCAGCGCAGCGAAACAGCTCTTGTTTTAGTTAAAGTTTTTTTTAATAATAATTGTTTTAAAGACATCGGACACTATTGGTTATTGTCAAAGGCTAGTCTTCATAGTTGGTGTATCTCAACATATGCATAAAATAACAAACCTGTGAAAATTTGAGCTCAATTGGTCGCCGAAGTTGCGAGATAATAATGAAAGAAAAAAACACCCTTGTCGCACCATGGTCACACGAAGTTGTGTGCTTTCAGATGCTTGATTTTGAGACCTCAAATTCTAAATCTGAGGTATCGAAATCAAATTCGTGGAAAAGTACTTCTTTCTCGAAAACTACGTCGCTTCAGAGGGAGCTGTTTCTCACAATGTTTTATACTATCAACCTCTCCCCATTACTCATAATCAAGCAGTTAAGGTTTTATGTTAATAATTATTGAGTAATTACCAATAGTGTCCACTGCCTTTAAGTTTAAAATTTTCAGACACCCGGAAGTCATTGATTCATTCTAAGGGCCTTTTGCTTAGTTCCTAATGATCAATTGCAATGAAACATTATATTGATTAATTTTGCACCTTTAAGTCATTAATTGCTTACTGAACGTGTTATATGCTAAATAGGTTTGTTTTATAGGCTGGATAGATCATAACTGCTTCGAATACAAAAATAACTTCAAATTCAGTTGAGTAATTTGAAAATGTTATAAACGAAACAGGTATGCATTTTTGCACAAATGCAATCATGCACAAATGCAACAATGTGTCGTTAAAACTTGTATTTAAATTCAACACATCTCAAAGTTCAACAATTTCAATCACAATAATTACATTTTCATCATTAACAAGTTCTTAAAAGGCAAGGGACACATTTGGTAATTATCAACGACCAGTCTTTCAGATGCCTTGATTCGTCAATTCAAATATTTTAGTGAGAATCAATTCATTCTTACTGTTTAAACTACATTACTTTAGAGAGAGCCATTTCTCACGATGTTTCATACTGTCAACAGCTGTACAGTGCTCGATACCTTAATGTTAACAATTATTTTGAGTAATTACCAAGAGTGTCCAGTGCCTAGAATAAACATATTGCTTTTAGATTGGGCCCTTAGGCTATAAAAGCATGTTACAACATGAATCTGGATGGAAACATGCAATTAGTGTTTTAATGGTTGTGAGGTGCTCCCGCAAAACTGTGTAGCGCAAAACTGTGTAGTTCGTGAACTACAATTAATGGTCAGCCATTTTCTTTGTGGAGTAAAACAATTTGCTTCAGTAAAAAGGCAAACTGTGATAGTTCAAGGGGGTCAAAGGAAAACCAGTAAATTTTCAGGTATAATTGTGTGGCTCACCATTTTCTAATGTTGAATCACCCCAACCACATTCATTCCATAGAGAGCACATTGTAAAGCCCAAATTTACATAACATCCCAGTAGACCTTTGTCATTTTGATTGAAGAACACAACATTCAAAACAAATGAAGCGAAGGCCTACAATTTCTAATTGTGACATAACAACCATTTCTTTTGGTTCGGCCTGTTGGATTCAACCAACAGCTTGTGTGTCTTACAGCTTTTTTGTGATTCGCTGGCCTCACTGAAAAAGGCAAACTGTGATAGTTCAAGGGGGTCAAAGGAAAACCAGTAAATTTTCAGGTATAATTGTGTGACTCACCATTTTCTAATGTTGAATCTTCCCAACCATATTCATTCCATAGAGAGCACATTGTAAAGCCCAAATTTACACTACAAAGCAAAAAGCGCAATCCAAAAGCAATGTCCCTTTAAAGGCAGTGGACACTATTGGTAATTACTCAAAGTAATTAATAGCATAACACCCTAACTTGGTAATGAGTAATGGGGAGAGGTTGATAGTATAGAACATTGTGAGAAACGGCTCCCTCTGAAGTGACGTAGTTTGCGAGAAGTTTTTCACAAGTTTGGTTTTGAGACCTCAAAATTATAATTTGAGGTCTCGAAATCAAACAACTGAAAGCAAATTCGTGTCACAAGGGTGTTTTTTCTTTCATAATTATCTCTCAACTTCTACAACCAATTGAGATACATCAAGTGAGAAGACTGGTCATTGACAATTACCAATAGTGTCCAGTGTCTTTAAGTGTAAGGTAATTCAACATTTGCCCATTTGGGCAACAAAAGCGTTTGTTATGATGTGAATCTGGGTGGAACATGTTCTAAGAAGTAGGGCTACAAACTATTTACACTAATGTGCTCAAATCTGTGTGGATTTCTTTTTACCTTGTGAACTAATGGTCTGCAAAAATTGTTCTTCAAAAATAAAAAAAAAAGGTAACCACACAGATTCCTGGTATATTTGTGTGGTTTATTAATAGTGCTTGCTAGGAAATTAGAAATTAAAATCTCTAGTTTCCTAGCAAGCACTATCTAAAGCCCAAACGCACCTTCCAAATGCAATGCGTCTTTGAGCTATCCACATTGCTTTTAGAATTGGCACTTTGGGCTATGAAGCGTTTGTTTTAACAGGAATCTGGTTGGATGTTTTAATGTCATGTAAGATTATTGACACTAATGTGCCTCAAAACTATGAGGTTTTCCTTTTACTTTGTGAACTTTAAAGGTGGTGTCCCATATTTGCCTCAACAAAATGCCACTGTCAGACCATGTTAGTTCACAAAGTAAATGTAAAAAGCACACATTTTTGAGTGAATCATTTTAATCTACTTTTAAAGGATCTTTCCAACAATATTCATTGCAAAACAACTGCTTGTTGCCCACAATCCAAATGTAATGTGTCTCTTAAAGCATGTGGTAATTAACTTAACAATGTCAAAACCTTCTTAAAGAGACGCATTGATTTTAGATTGGGTGATTTGGGCTTTGAAAGTGTTGTTATGACAAAAATCTTGTTTGAAAAATAATCTAAAAGTAGTGCCTCAAAACTGTGTGGTTTTCCTCTTACTTTGTGAACTAAAATGGTTTACAATTTTGTGATGTCGACAAATTGTCTCAACAAAATGCAAAACTGTTAGAACTATAGTTGACAAAGTTAAAGATAAATCACACAATTTTGAGGCATCAATGAGTGAATCATTTCACAACTGCTTGTTTTAAGGCCAAAAGTGCTCATTCCAAATGCAATGTGTCTCTTTAAAGACAATATGGACACTGTTGGTTATTCACGGTTGTTGTATCTCACCATATGCATAAAATAGCTCAATTGGTCGCCGAAGTTGCGTGATGTATTAATAAAAGAAATAACACCCTTGTCACACAAAGTTGTGTGCTTTCAGATGCTTGCCTCCGAGACCTCAAACTCTAAATCTGAGGTGCCTCGAAATCAAATTCGTGGAAAATTACTTCTTTCTCGAAAACTACATTACTTCAGAGGGAGCCATTTCTCACAATATTTTATACTATCCACCTCTTCCCATTACTCGTTACCAAGTAAGGTTTTATGCTCATAATAATTTTGAGTAATTACCAATGTGTCCACTGCCTTTAAGAGACACATTGCTTTTAGGGTTGGTGATTTGGGCTGAAACGTTTTTTAAAGACATAAATCTGGTTGAAAACACAATTTAAAGGCAGTAGGCACTATTGGTAATTACTCAAAATAATTGTGAGCATAAAACCTTACTTGGTAACGAGTAATGGGAGAGATTGGTAGTATAAAACACTGTGAGAAACAGCTTCCTCTGAAGTAACGTAGTTTCGAGCAAGAAGTAATTTTCCACGACTTTGATTTTGAGACATCATATTTAGAATTTGAAGTCTCGAAATCAAGCATCTGAAAGCACACAACTTCGAGTGACAAGCGTTTTTTTTTTATTATTATCTCGTAAATTTGATGACCGATTTTGCTCAAATTTTCACAGGTTTGTTATTTTATGCATATGTTGAGATACACCAAGTGAGAAGACTAGTCTTCGACCAATAGTGTCCATTGCCTTACAAAGTAGTGTATATTTATTTACAGTGGTTTATCATCAAAAGTATGTGGTCTTCCTTTTACTCTATAAACTGTGTTAGTTCAAGAGTGAAAAAGGAAAAACAAAATTTCCATGTATTTTTATGTGCATCGTCATTTTTAATTTTGCTGCTTCGCTCAAAAGCATTTGTGAATTGCATTTGGCAAAGGTTGAAACAAATATTTGAGTGACATAAAAACTGATGATGGAAATGTCTCTAAAGGCACTGGACCCTATTGGTAAATGTCAAAGACCAGTCGTCTCACTTGGTGCATAAAGTAACAAACCTGTGAAAGTTTGAGTTCAATTGGTCGTAAAAGTTGCAAGAGAATAATGGTAGAAAAAAGTGCCCTTGTTGCACAATTTGTGTGCTTTCAGATGCTTGATTTCGCCCTCAAAATCAAATTTAAATATTCCAGTGAGAAATTACATCTTTCTCAAACACTACTTTCTTTCAGCAGGAGCTGTTTCTCACAATGCTTTGTACTATCAAACAGCTCTCCATGCTCATAACTAAGTAAGGCTTTATGCTAATAATTACTTTGAGTAATTACTTACAGTGTCCAGTGCCTTTATAGAGACATTACCAACATGAACTAATTTTGACCCAACATTAAATAACTTACTATTAAACTGTTTTGCAAGATCGATTCAAGTTTACTTTTGGCCATCAATGCCTGGTCTCTCCCACCACCATTCGGCGTATACTTGCGTCCATGGCCGCCTCATCCTCAAATTGCTATGTTAGCCATCTCTATAGTGGAGTCGCACACCCTCACTTGTTCTCTTTCAGTCTCTTCCAATGAGGAGGCAATCCATTGCCAGCTTTCTCATGAATTCAGGAGTTATAAACTAGAAGATGTTATCAAAGTACTGCAAAAATCAAAGTTAAAAACAAAACAAAATCATAAGTAAACAAAAACTGAAAAGTTTTCCAAAATACTAAGAAGTAGTATACAACTCATGAATTGAAAGATGGAATGTTCTATTCAATGATGCGGAGCCGAGTTGAATGGAACAGTCCATCTTTAAATGAATGAAAGTATTTGCATTATTGCATGTACGAAAAGCATTCATTACTTGTTTTACATAACATCCAAGTAGACCTTTGTCATTTTGATTGAAGAACACAACATTCAAAACAAATGAAGCGAAGGCCTACAATTTCTAATTGTGACATAACAACCATTTCTTTTGGTTCGGCCTGTTGGATTCAACCAACAGCTTGTGTGTCTTACAGCTTTTTTGTGATTCGCTGGCCTCACTGAAAAAGGCAAACTGTGATAGTTCAAGGGGGTCAAAGGAAAACCAGTAAATTTTCAGGTATAATTGTGTGACTCACCATTTTCTAATGTTGAATCTTCCCAACCATATTCATTCCATAGAGAGCACATTGTAAAGCCCAAATTTACACTCCAAAGCAAAAAGCGCAATCCAAAAGCAATGTCCCTTTAAAGGCAGTGGACACTATTGGTAATTACTCAAAGTAATTAATAGCATAACACCCTAACTTGGTAATGAGTAATGGGGAGAGGTTGATAGTATAGAACATTGTGAGAAACGGCTCCCTCTGAAGTGACGTAGTTTTTGAGAAGTTTTTCACAAGTTTGATTTTGAGACCTCAAAAATAGAATTTTGAGGTCTCGAAATCAAACAACTGAAAGCAAATTTGTGTAAAGGGTGTTTTTTATTTCATAATTATCTCTCAACTCAACTCTACGACCAATTGAGATACATCAAGTGAGAAGACTGGTCTTTGACAATTACAGATAGTGTCCAGTGTCTTTAAGTGTAAGGTAATTCAACATTTGCCCATTTGGGCAACAAAAGCGTTTGTTATGATGTGAATCTGGGTGGAACATGTTCTAAGAAGTAGGACTACAAACTATTTACACTAATGTGCTCAAATCTGTGTGGATTTCTTTTTACCTTGTGAACTAATGGTCTGCAAAAATTGTTCTTCAAAAGTAAAACAAAAGGTAACCACACAGATTCCTGGTATATTTGTGTGGTTTATTAATAGTGCTTGCTAGGAAATTAGAAATTAAAATCTCTAGTTTCCTAGCAAGCACTATCTAAAGCCCAAACGCACCTTCCAAATGCAATGCGTCTTTGAGCTATCCACATTGCTTTTAGAATTGGCACTTTGGGCTATGAAGCGTTTGTTTTAACAGGAATCTGGTTGGATGTTTTAATGTCATGTAAGATTATTGACACTAATGTGCCTCAAAACTATGAGGTTTTCCTTTTACATTGTGAACTTTAAAGGTGGTGTCCCATATTTAGCTCAACAAAATGCGACTGTCAGACCATGTTAGTTCAAAAAGTAAATGTAAAAAGCACACATTTTTGAGTGAGTCATTTTAATCTACTTTTAAAGGATCTTTCCAACAATATTCATTGCAAAACAACTGCTTCTTGCCCAAAGCCCACAATCCAAATGTAATGTGTCTCTTAAAGCATGTGGTAATTCAACTTAACAATGTCAAAACCTTCTTAAAGAGACGCATTGATTTTAGATTGGGTGATTTGGGCTTTGAAAGTGTTGTTATGACATAAATCTTGTTTGAAAAATAATCTAAAAGTAGTGCCTCAAAACTGTGTGGTTTGCCTCTTTGTGAACTGAAATGGTTTATAATTT
Organism: Asterias amurensis; assembly: GCF_032118995.1. Taxonomy (NCBI): domain Eukaryota; kingdom Metazoa; phylum Echinodermata; class Asteroidea; order Forcipulatida; family Asteriidae; genus Asterias; species Asterias amurensis. Next base: position 16,611,156 of record NC_092649.1, read on the forward strand.
TGTGGTGTCCCCAAATTGTCTCAAGAAAATGCAAAACTGTTAGAACTATAGTTGACAAAGTTAAAGATAAATCACACAACTTTGAGGCATCAATGAGTGAATCATTTAAATCTACGTTTAATCATTTTAATCTATGTTTAAATCTATCATTTAAATTTACATCTTTCCGAAATATTCATTTCATAACAACTGCTTGTTTTAAGGCTAAAAGTGTTCATTCCAAATGCAATGTGTCTCTTTAAAGACAATGGACACTGTTGGTTATTCACAGTTGTTGTATCTCACCATAAATGCATAAAATAGCTCAATTGGTGGTCGAAGTTGCGTGATAAATTAATAAAAGAAATTACACCCTTGTCACACGAAGTTGTGTGCTTTCAGATGCTTGCTTCCGAGACCTCAAATTCTAAATCTGAGGTGCCTCGAAATCAAATTCGTGGAAAATTACTTCTTTCTCGAAAACTACCTCACTTCAGAGGGAGCTGTTTCTCACAATATTTTATATTATAACACCCCTTGCAAGTATTCTGCCTGCTCATTGGTTTAGAGCGCGTCACATGACATGTCTTAGTTTTGCTAGACAACAGCCGTGTGATAGTGCGTCGGTTTGCCATGTGCTAGTCGGAAGACTAGCACACGGCGCCGTGTGCTAATCTGTCGGACTAGCGTGCAGTACCCAGACGTCCGTTGCGTGTACAAGGATGATAAATTAATAGTCTGTAACCATTTCGAATTGCAACACACTACATGCAACACAGTAAGTAAAAGTGTTTGCAATCTGTATTCGCGCCATCCGTGGATTGTAGCATTCAGGTCTGTAACTTAATAATAATAGTACAGTATTAAGAAATGTTTGGGGTGTTATAAAACAAATATTGACTGCTTTTACTCGTGCAATGGTTAAAACTATGACTCCCTCGGTGATCCCCGGAGCGTTCTATTTTCCCTCGGCTTCGCCTCCGGAAAATAGAACGCTCCGGGGATCACCTTGGGAGTCATAGTTTTAACCATAGCACTCGAAGCAGTCAATATTTGTATACTATCCACCTCTTCCCATTACTCGTTACAAAGTAAGGTTTTATGCTAATAATAATTTTGAGTAATTACCAATGTGTCCACTGCCTTTAAGAGACACATTGCTTTTAGGGTTGGTGAACCGGCTAGGAATGGGCTAGGAACGTTTTTTTAAAGACATAAATCTGTTTGAAAACACAATTTAAAGGCAGTGGGCACTATTGGTAATTACCCAAAATAATTGTTAGCATAAAACCTTACTTGGTAACGAGTAACGGGGAGAGGTTGGTAGTATAAAACATTGTGAAACACGGCTTCCTCTGAAGTAACGTAGTTTTCGAAAAAGAAGTAATTTTCCACGAGTTTGATTTTGAGACCTCAGATTTAGAATTTGAGGTCTCGAAATCAAGCATCTGAAAGCTCACAACTTCGTGTGACAAGCGTGTTTTTTTTTCATTATTATTTCGCAACTTTGATGACCGGTTTGGCTCAAACTGTCACAGGTTTGTTATTTTTATGCATATGTTGAGATACACCAACTGAGAAGACTAGTCTTTGACCAATAGTGTCCATTGCCTTTAAAAGTAGTTTATATTTATTTACAGTGGTTTATCATCAAGTATGTGGTGTTCCTTTTATTGTGTAAACTTCAATGGTCCGCCATTTTGAGAAGTACCAAATTTGCTTTGACAAAATTGGTGTTAGTTCAAGAGTGTAAAAGGAAAAACAAAATTTCCATGTATTTTTGTGTGCATCGTCATTTTTAATTTTGCTGCTTCGCTCAAAAGCATTTGTGAATTGCATTTGGCAAACGTTGAAGCAAATATTTGAGTGACATGAAAACTGATGATGGTAATGTCTCTAAAGGCACTGGACCCTATTGGTAAATGTCAAAGACCAGTTGTCTCACTTGGTGCATAAAGTAACAAACCTGTGAAAGTTGGAGTTCAATTGGTCGTAAAAGTTTCAAGAGAATAATGGAAGAAAAAAGTACCCTTGTTGCACAATTTGTGTGCTTTCAGATGCTTGATTTAGCCCTCAAAATCAAATTCAAACATTCCAGTGAGAAATTACATCTTTCTCAAACACTACTTTCTTTCAGCAGGAGCTGTTTCTCACAATGCTTTGTACTATCAAACAGCTCTCCATACTCATAACTAAGTAAGGCTTTATGCTAATAATTACTTTGAGTAACTACTTACAGTGTCCAGTGCATTTATAGAGACATTACCATCATGAACTAATTTTGACCCAACATTAAATAACTTACTATTAAACTGTTTTGCAAGATCGATTCAAGTTTACTTGCGTCCATGGCCGCCTCATCCTCAAATTGCTATGTTAGCCATCTCTATAGTGGAGTCGCACACCCTCACTTGTTCTCTTTCAGTCTCTTCCAATGAGGAGGCAATCCATTGCCAGCTTTCTCATGAATTCAGGAGTTATAAACTAGAAGATGTTATCAAAGTACTGCAAAAATCAAAGTAAAAAAAACAAAATCATAAGTAAACAAAAACTGAAAAGTTTTCCAAAATACTAAGAAGTAGTATACAACTCATGAATTGAAAGATGGAATGTTCTATTCAACAATGCGGAGCCGAGTTGAATGGAACATTCCATCTTGAAATGAATGAAAGTATTTGCATTATTGCATGTACGAAAAGCATTCATTACTTGTTTTACATAACATCCAAGTAGACCTTTGTCATTTTGATTGAAGAACACAACATTCAAAACAAATGAAGCGAAGGCCTACAATTTCTAATTGTGACATAACAACCATTTCTTTTGGTTCGGCCTGTTGGATTCAACCAACAGCTTGTGTGTCTTACAGCTTTTTTGTGATTCGCTGGCCTCACTGAAAAAGGCAAACTGTGATAGTTCAAGGGGGTCAAAGGAAAACCAGTAAATTTTCAGGTATAATTGTGTGGCTCACCATTTTCTAATGTTGAATCTTCCCAACCATATTCATTTCATAGGGAGCACATTGTAAAGCCCAAATTACCCACTCCAAAAGCAAAAAGTGCAATCCAAAAGCAATGTCCCTTTAAAGGCAGTGGACACTATTGGTAATTACTCAAAGTAATTAATAGCATAACACCCTAACTTGGTAATGAGTAATGGGGAGAGGTTGATAGTATAGAACATTGTGAGAAACGGTTCCCTCTGAAGTGACGTAGTTTTTGATTAGTTTTTCAAAAGTTTGATTTTGAGACCTCAAAAATAGAATTTGAGATCTCAAAATCAAACAACTCAAAGCAAATTCGTGTCACAAGGGTGTTTTTTCTTTCATAATTATCTCTCAACTTCTACGACCAATTGAGATACATCAAGTGAGAAGACTGATCATTGACAATTACCAATAGTGTCCAGTGTCTTTAAGTGTAAGGTAATTCAACATTTGCCAATTTGGGCAACAAAAGCGTTTGTTATGATGTACAAGCACAACTGCTTGATTTAAGGCCAAAAGTGTTCGATCCAAATGCAATGTGTCTCTTTAAAGACATGGACACTGTTGGTTATTCACAGTTGTTGTATCTCACCATATGCATATGTCGCAGGTTTGTTATTTTATGCATATGTTGAGATACACCAACTGAGAAGACTAGTCTTTGACCAATAGTGTCCATTGCCTTTAAAAGTAGTTTATATTTATTTACAGTGGTTTATCATCAAGTATGTGGTGTTCCTTTTATTGTGTAAACTTCAATGGTCCGCCATTTTGAGAAGTACCAAATTTGCTTTGACAAAATTGGTGTTAGTTCAAGAGTATAAAAGGAAAAACAAAATGTCCATGTATTTTTGTGTGCATCGTCATTTTTAATTTTGCTGCTTCGCTCAAAAGCATTTGTGAATTGCATTTAGCAAACGTTGAAGCAAATATTTGAGTGACAGATGAAAACTGATGATGGTAATGTCTCTAAAGGCACTGGACCCTATTGGTAAATGTCAAAGACCAGTCGTCTCACTTGGTGCATAAAGTAACAAACCTGTGAAAGTTTGAAAGTTGCAAGAGAATAATGGAAGAAAAAAGTACCCTTGTTGCACAATTTGTGTGCTTTCAGATGCTTGATTTTGCCTTCAAAATCAAATTCAAATATTCCAGTGAGAAATTACATCTTTCTCAAACACTACTTACTTTCAGCAGTGCTGTTTCTCACAATGCTTTGTACTATCAAACAGCTCTCCATACTCATAACTAAGTAAGGCTTTATGCTAATAATTACTTTGAGTAATTACTTACAGTGTCCAGGGGTCAATTTCACAAAGAGTTAGGACTAGTCCTAACTTAGGACTAGTCCTAAGAGATATCAAAAACGTACATCTAGTCCTAAGTTAGGACTAGTAACTCGTCCTAATTCGAGAAAAGACTAGTCCTAACTCTTTGTGAAATCCACCCCAGTGCCTTTATAGAGACATTACCAACATGAACTAATTTTGACCCAACATTAAATAACTTACTATTGAACTGTTTTGGAAGATCGATTCAAGTTTACTTTTGGCCATCAATGCCTGGTCTCTCCCACCACCATTCGGCGTATACTTGCGTCCATGGCCGCCTCATCCTCAAATTGCTATGTTAGCCATCTCTATAGTGGAGTCGCACACCCTCACTTGTTCTCTTTCAGTCTCTTCCAATGACGAGGCAATCCATTGCCAGCTTTCTCATGAATTCAGGAGTTATAAACTAGAAGATGTTATCAAAGTACTGCAAAAATCAAAGTAAAAAACAAAACAAAATCATAAGTAAACAAAAACTGAAAAGTTTTCCAAAATACTAAGAAGTAGTATACAACTCATGATTTGAAAGATGGAATGTTCTATTCAACGATGCGGAGCCGAGTTGAATGGAACATTCCATCTTTAAATGAATAAAAGTATTTGCATTATTGCACGAACGAAAAACATTCATTACTTGTTTTACATAACATCCAAGTAGACCTTTGTCATTTTGATTGAAGAACACAACATTCAAAACAAATAAAGCAAAGGCCTACAATTTCTAATTGTGACATAACAACCATTTCTTTTGGTTCGGCCTGTTGGATTCAACCAACAGCTTGTGTGTCTTACAGCTTTTTTGTGATTCGCCGGCCTCGCCGAAAAAGGCAAACTGTGATAGTTCAAGGGGGTCAAAGGAAAACCAGTAAATTTTCAGGTATAATTGTGTGGCTCACCATTTTCTAATGTTGAATCTTCACAACCATATTCATTCCATAGAGAGCACATTGTAAAGCCCAAATTACCCACTCCAAAAGCAAAAAGCGCAATCCAAAAGCAATGTCCCTTTAAAGGCAGTGGACACTATTGGTAATTACTCAAAGTAATTAATAGCATAACACCCTAACTTGGTAATGAGTAATGGGGAGAGGTTGATAGTATAGAACATTGTGAGAAACGGTTCCCTCTGAAGTGACGTTGTTTTCGAGAAGTTTTTCACAAATTTGATTTTGAGACCTCAAAAATAGAATTTGAGGTCTCGAAATCAAACAACTGAAAGCAAATTTGTGTCACAAGGGTGTTCTTTCTTTCATAATTATCTCTCAACTTCTACAACCAAATGAGATACATCAAGTGAGAAGACTGGTCATTGACAATTACCAATAGTGTCCAGTGTCTTTAAGTGTAAGGTAATTCAACATTTGCCAATACACCAAGTGAGAAGACTAGTCTTTGACCGATAATGTCCATTGCCTTTAAAAGTAGTGTATATTTATTTGCAGTGGTTTATCATCAAAAGTATGTGGTCTTCCTTTTACTCTGTAAACTTAAATGGTCCGCCATGGTGTTAGTTCAAGAGTGTAAAAGGAAAAACAAAATGTCCATGTATTTTTGTGTGCATCGTCATTTTTAATTTTGCTGCTTCGCTCAAAAGCATTTGTGAGTTGCATTTGGCAAAAGTTGAAACAAATATTTGAGTGACAGATGAAAACTGATGATGGTAATGTCTCTAAAAGCACTGGACCCTATGTGAATGTCAAGGACCAGTTGTCTCACTTGGTGCATAAAGTAACAAACCTGTGAAAATTTGAGTTCAATTGGTCGTAAAAGTTTCAAGAGAATAATGGAAGAAAAAAGTGCCCTTGTTGCACAATTTGTGTGCTTTCAGATGCTTGATTTAGCCCTCAAAATCAAATTCAAATATTCCAGTGAAAAATTACATCTTTCTCAAACACTACTTTCTTTCAGCAGGAGCTGTTTCTCACAAGGCTTTGTACTATCAAACAGCTCTCCATTACTAAGTAAGGCTTTATGCTAATAATTACTTTGAGTAATTACTTACAGTGTCCAGTGCCTTTATAGAGACATTACCAACATGAACTAATTTTGACCCAACATTAAATAACTTACTATTAAACTGTGTTGGAAGATCGATCCAAGTTTACTTTCGGCCATCAATGCCTGCTCTCTCCCACCACCATCCTGCGTATACTTGCGTCCATAGCCGCCTCATCCTCAAATTGCTATGTTAGCCATCTCTATAGTGGAGTCACACACCCTCACTTGTTCTCTTTCAGTCTCTTCCAATGAGGAGGCAATCCATTGCCAGCTTTCTCATGAATTCAGGAGTTATAAACTAGAAGATGTTATCAAAGTACTGCAAAAATCAAAGTTAAAAACAAAACAAAATCATAAGTAAACAAAAACTGAAAGGTTTTCAAAAATACTAAGAAGTAGTATACAACTCATGAATTGAAAGATGGAATGTTCTATTCAACGATGCGGAGCCGAGTTGAATGGAACATTCCATCTTTAAATGAATAAAAGTATTTGCATTATTGCACGAACGAAAAACATTCATTACTTGTTTTACATAACATCCAAGTAGACCTTTGTCATTTTGATTGAAGAACACAACATTCAAAACAAATAAAGCAAAGGCCTACAATTTCTAATTGTGACATAACAACCATTTCTTTTGGTTCGGCCTGTTGGATACAACCAACAGCTTGTGTGTCTTACAGCTTTTTTGTGATTCGCCGGCCTCGCCGAAAAAGGCAAACTGTGATAGTTCAAGGGGGTCAAAGGAAAACCAGTAAATTTTCAGGTATAATTGTGTGGCTCACCATTTTCTAATGTTGAATCTTCACAACCATATTCATTCCATAGAGAGCACATTGTAAAGCCCAAATTACCCACTCCAAAAGCAAAAAGCGCAATCCAAAAGCAATGTCCCTTTAAAGGCAGTGGACACTATTGGTAATTACTCAAAGTAATTAATAGCATAACACCCTAACTTGGTAATGAGTAATGGGGAGAGGTTGATAGTATAGAACATTGTGAGAAACGGTTCCCTCTGAAGTGACGTTGTTTTCGAGAAGTTTTTCACAAATTTGATTTTGAGACCTCAAAAATAGAATTTGAGGTCTCGAAATCAAACAACTGAAAGCAAATTTGTGTCACAAGGGTGTTCTTTCTTTCATAATTATCTCTCAACTTCTACAACCAAATGAGATACATCAAGTGAGAAGACTGGTCATTGACAATTACCAATAGTGTCCAGTGTCTTTAAGTGTAAGGTAATTCAACATTTGCCAATACACCAAGTGAGAAGACTAGTCTTTGACCGATAATGTCCATTGCCTTTAAAAGTAGTGTATATTTATTTGCAGTGGTTTATCATCAAAAGTATGTGGTCTTCCTTTTACTCTGTAAACTTAAATGGTCCGCCATGGTGTTAGTTCAAGAGTGTAAAAGGAAAAACAAAATGTCCATGTATTTTTGTGTGCATCGTCATTTTTAATTTTGCTGCTTCGCTCAAAAGCATTTGTGAGTTGCATTTGGCAAAAGTTGAAACAAATATTTGAGTGACAGATGAAAATTGATGATGGTAATGTCTCTAAAAGCACTGGACCCTATGTGAATGTCAAAGACCAGTTGTCTCACTTGGTGCATAAAGTAACAAACCTGTGAAAATTTGAGTTCAATTGGTCGTAAAAGTTTCAAGAGAATAATGGAAGAAAAAAGTGCCCTTGTTGCACAATTTGTGTGCTTTCAGATGCTTGATTTAGCCCTCAAAATCAAATTCAAATATTCCAGTGAGAAATTACATCTTTCTCAAACACTACTTTCTTTCAGCAGGAGCTGTTTCTCACAAGGCTTTGTACTATCAAACAGCTCTCCATTACTAAGTAAGGCTTTATGCTAATAATTACTTTGAGTAATTACTTACAGTGTCCAGTGCCTTTATAGAGACATTACCAACATGAACTAATTTTGACCCAACATTAAATAACTTACTATTAAACTGTGTTGGAAGATCGATCCAAGTTTACTTTCGGCCATCAATGCCTGCTCTCTCCCACCACCATCCTGCGTATACTTGCGTCCATAGCCGCCTCATCCTCAAATTGCTATGTTAGCCATCTCTATAGTGGAGTCACACACCCTCACTTGTTCTCTTTCAGTCTCTTCCAATGAGGAGGCAATCCATTGCCAGCTTTCTCATGAATTCAGGAGTTATAAACTAGAAGATGTTATCAAAGTACTGCAAAAATCAAAGTTAAAAACAAAACAAAATCATAAGTAAACAAAAACTGAAAGGTTTTCAAAAATACTAAGAAGTAGTATACAACTCATGAATTGAAAGATGGAATGTTCTATTCAACGATGCGGAGACGAGTTGAATGGAACATTCCATCTTTAAATGAATAAAAGTATTTGCATTATTGCACGAACGAAAAACATTCATTACTTGTTTTACATAACATTCAAGTAGACCTTTGTCATTTTGATTGAAGAACACAACATTCAAAACAAATAAAGCAAAGGCCTACAATTTCTAATTGTGACATAACAACCATTTCTTTTGGTTCGGCCTGTTGGATACAACCAACAGCTTGTGTGTCTTACAGCTTTTTTGTGATTCGCCGGCCTCGCCGAAAAAGGCAAACTGTGATAGTTCAAGGGGGTCAAAGGAAAACCAGTAAATTTTCAGGTATAATTGTGTGGCTCACCATTTTCTAATGTTGAATCTTCACAACCATATTCATTCCATAGAGAGCACATTGTAAAGCCCAAATTACCCACTCCAAAAGCAAAAAGCGCAATCCAAAAGCAATGTCCCTTTAAAGGCAGTGGACACTATTGGTAATTACTCAAAGTAATTAATAGCATAACACCCTAACTTGGTAATGAGTAATGGGGAGAGGTTGATAGTATAGAACATTGTGAGAAACGGTTCCCTCTGAAGTGACGTTGTTTTCGAGAAGTTTTTCACAAATTTGATTTTGAGACCTCAAAAATAGAATTTGAGGTCTCGAAATCAAACAACTGAAAGCAAATTTGTGTCACAAGGGTGTTCTTTCTTTCATAATTATCTCTCAACTTCTACAACCAAATGAGATACATCAAGTGAGAAGACTGGTCATTGACAATTACCAATAGTGTCCAGTGTCTTTAAGTGTAAGGTAATTCAACATTTGCCAATACACCAAGTGAGAAGACTAGTCTTTGACCGATAATGTCCATTGCCTTTAAAAGTAGTGTATATTTATTTGCAGTGGTTTATCATCAAAAGTATGTGGTCTTCCTTTTACTCTGTAAACTTAAATGGTCCGCCATGGTGTTAGTTCAAGAGTGTAAAAGGAAAAACAAAATGTCCATGTATTTTTGTGTGCATCGTCATTTTTAATTTTGCTGCTTCGCTCAAAAGCATTTGTGAGTTGCATTTGGCAAAAGTTGAAACAAATATTTGAGTGACAGATGAAAACTGATGATGGTAATGTCTCTAAAAGCACTGGACCCTATGTGAATGTCAAAGACCAGTTGTCTCACTTGGTGCATAAAGTAACAAACTTGTGAAAATTTGAGTTCAATTGGTCGTAAAAGTTTCAAGAGAATAATGGAAGAAAAAAGTGCCCTTGTTGCACAATTTGTGTGCTTTCAGATGCTTGATTTAGCCCTCAAAATCAAATTCAAATATTCCAGTGAAAAATTACATCTTTCTCAAACACTACTTTCTTTCAGCAGGAGCTGTTTCTCACAAGGCTTTGTACTATCAAACAGCTCTCCATTACTAAGTAAGGCTTTATGCTAATAATTACTTTGAGTAATTACTTACAGTGTCCAGTGCCTTTATAGAGACATTACCAACATGAACTAATTTTGACCCAACATTAAATAACTTACTATTAAACTGTGTTGGAAGATCGATCCAAGTTTACTTTCGGCCATCAATGCCTGCTCTCTCCCACCACCATCCTGCGTATACTTGCGTCCATAGCCGCCTCATCCTCAAATTGCTATGTTAGCCATCTCTATAGTGGAGTCACACACCCTCACTTGTTCTCTTTCAGTCTCTTCCAATGAGGAGGCAATCCATTGCCAGCTTTCTCATGAATTCAGGAGTTATAAACTAGAAGATGTTATCAAAGTACTGCAAAAATCAAAGTTAAAAACAAAACAAAATCATAAGTAAACAAAAACTGAAAGGTTTTCAAAAATACTAAGAAGTAGTATACAACTCATGAATTGAAAGATGGAATGTTCTATTCAACGATGCGGAGACGAGTTGAATGGAACATTCCATCTTTAAATGAATAAAAGTATTTGCATTATTGCACGAACGAAAAACATTCATTACTTGTTTTACATAACATCCAAGTAGACCTTTGTCATTTTGATTGAAGAACACAACATTCAAAACAAATAAAGCAAAGGCCTACAATTTCTAATTGTGACATAACAACCATTTCTTTTGGTTCGGCCTGTTGGATTCAACCAACAGCTTGTGCGTATTTACAGCTTTTTTGTGATTCACCCGCCTCGCCGAAAAAGGCAAACTGTGATAGTTCAAGGGGGTCAAAGGAAAACCAGTAAATTTTCAGGTATAACTGTGTGGCTCACCATTTTCTAATGTTGAATCTTCCCAACCATATTCATTCCATAGAGAGCACATTGTAAAGCCCAAATTACCCACTCCAAAAGCAAAAAGTGCAATCCAAAAGCAATGTCCCTTTAAAGGCAGTGGACACTATTGGTAATTACTCAAAGTAATTAATAGCATAACACCCTAACTTGGTAATGAGTAATGGGGAGAGGTTGATAGTATAGAACATTGTGAGAAACGGTTCCCTCTGAAGTGACGTAGTTTTCGAGAAGTTTTTCACAAATTTGGTTTTGAGACCTCAAAAATAGAATTTGAGGTCTCGAAATCAAACAACTGAAGCAAATTCGTGTCACAAGGGTGTTTTTTCTTTCATACTTATCTCTCAACTTCTCTGACCAATTGAGATACATCAAGTGAGAAGACTGGTCTTTGACAATCACCGATAGTGTCCAGTGTCTTTAAGTGTAAGGTAATTCAACATTTGCCCATTTGGGCAACAAAAGCGTTTGTTATAATGTGAATCTGGGTGGAACATGTTCTAAAAAGTAGGGCTACAAACTATTTACACTAATGTGCTCAAATCTGTGTGGATTTCTTTTTACCTTGTGAACTAATGGTCTGCAAAAATTGTTCTACAAAAATAATAAAAAAAGGTAACCACACAGATTCCTGGTACATTTGTGTGGTTTATTAATAGTGCTTGCTAGGAAATTAGAAATTAAAATTTCTAGTTTCCCAGCAAGCACTATCTAAAGCCCAAACGCCCCTTCCAAATGCAGTGCGTCTTTGAGCTATCCACATTGCTTTTAGAATTGGCACTATGGCCTATGAAGCGTTTGTTTTAACAGCTATCTGGTTGGACGTTTCAATGTCATGTAAGATTATTGACACTAATGTGCCTCAAAACTATGAGGTTTTCCTTTTACTTTGTGAACTTTAAAGGTGGTGTCCCATATTTGGCTCAACAAAATGCCACTGTCGGACCATGTTAGTTCACAAAGTCAATGTAAAAACCACACATTTTGGAGTGAACCATTTTAATCTACTTTTAAAGGATCTTTCCAACAATATTCATCGCAAAACAACTGCGTGTTGCCCAAAGCCCACAATCCAAATGTAATGTGCCTCTTAAAGCATGTGGTAATTCAACTTAACTTTGTCAAAACCTTCTTAAAGAGACGCATTGATTTTAGATTGGGTGATTTGGGCTTTGAAAGTGTTGAAATTACATAAATCTTGTAGGAAACATAATCTAAAAGTAGTGCCTCAAAACTGTGTGGTTTTCCTCTTACTTTGTGAACTAAAATAGTTTACAATTTTGTGGTGTCCACAAATTGTCTCAAGAAAATGCAAAACTGTTAAAACTATAGTTGACAAAGTTAAAGATAAATCACACAACTTTGAGGCATCAATGAGTGAATCATTTCACAACTGCTTGTTTTAAGGCCAAAAGAGCTCATTCCAAATGCAATGTGTCTCTTTAAAAACAATGGACACTGTTGGTTATTCACAGTTGTTGTATCTCACCATATGCATAAAATAGCTCAATTGGTCGCCGAAGTTGCGTGATGTATTAATAAAATAAATAACACCCTGGTCACACAAAGTTGTGTGCTTTCAGATGCTTGCCTCCGAGACCTCAAATTCTAAATCTGAGGTGCCTCGAAATCAAATTCGTGGAAAATTACTTATTTCTCGAAAATTACGTCACTTCAGAGGGAGCTGTTTTTCACAATATTTTATACTATCCACCTCTTCCCATTACTCGTTACAAAGTAAGGTTTTATGCTCATAATAATTTTGAGTAATTACCAATGTGTCCACTGCCTTTAAGAGACACATTGTTTTTAGGGTTGGTGATTTGGGCTGAAACGTTTTTTAAAGACATCAATCTGGTATAAAACACAATTTAAAGATAGTGGGCACTATTGGTAATTACACTAAATAGTTGTTAGCATAAAACCTTACTTGGTAATGAGTAATGGGGAGAGATTGGTAGTAAAAAACATTTTGAGAAACGGCTTCCTCTGAAGTAACGTAGTTTTCAAGAAAGAAGTAATTTTCCACGACTTTGATTTTGAGACCTCAGATTTAGAATTTGAGGTCTCAAAATCAAGCATCTGAAAGCACACAACTTGGTGTGACAAGGGTGTTTTTTCATAATTATCTCGCAACTTTGATGACCGATTTGGCTCAAATTGTCACAGGTTTGTTATTTTATGCATATGTTGAGATACACCAAGTGAGAAGACTATCTTTGACCAATAGTGTCCATTGCCTTTAAAAGTAGTGTATATTTATTTACAGTGGTTTATCATCAAAAGTATGTGGTGTTCCTTTTATTGTGTAAACTTGAATGGTCCGCCATTTTGAGAAGTAACAAATTTGCTTTGACAAAATTGGTGTTAGTTCAAGAGTAAGGAAAAACAAAATGTCCATGTATTTTTGTGTGCATCGTCATTTTTAATTTTGCTGCTTCGCTCAAAAGCATTTGTGAATTGCATTTGGCAAAGGTTGAAACAAATATTTGAGTGACATGAAAACTGATGATGGTAATGTCTCTAAAGGCACTGGACCCTATTGGTAAATGTCAAAGACCAGTCGTCTCACTTGGTGCATAAAGTAACAAACCTGTGAAAATTTGAGTTCAATTGGTCGTAAAAGTTGCAAGAGAATAATGGAAGAAAAAAGTGCCCTTGTTGCACAATTTGTGTGCTTTCAGATGCTTGATTTCGCCCTCAAAATCAAATTCAAATATTCCAGTGAGAAATTACATCTTTCTCAAACACTACTTTCTTTCAGCAGGAGCTGTTTCTCACAATGCTTTGTACTATCAAACAGCTCTCCATACTCATAACTAAGTAAGGCTTTATGCTAATAATTACTTTGAGTAACTACTTACAGTGTCCAGTGCATTTATAGAGACATTACCATCATGAACTAATTTTGACCCAACATTAAATAACTTACTATTAAACTGTTTTGCAAGATCGATTCAAGTTTACTTGCGTCCATGGCCGCCTCATCCTCAAATTGCTATGTTAGCCATCTCTATAGTGAAGTCGCACACCCTCACTTGTTCTCTTTCAGTCTCTTCCAATGAGGAGGCAATCCATTGCCAGCTTTCTCATGAATTCAGGAGTTATAAACTAGAAGATGTTATCAAAGTACTGCAAAAATCAAAGTAAAAAAAACAAAATCATAAGTAAACAAAAACTGAAAAGTTTTCCAAAATACTAAGAAGTAGTATACAACTCATGAATTGAAAGATGGAATGTTCTATTCAACAATGCGGAGCCGAGTTGAATGGAACATTCCATCTTTAAATGAATGAAAGTATTTGCATTATTGCATGTACGAAAAGCATTCATTACTTGTTTTACATAACATCCAAGTAGACCTTTGTCATTTTGATTGAAGAACACAACATTCAAAACAAATGAAGCGAAGGCCTACAATTTCTAATTGTGACATAACAACCATTTCTTTTGGTTCGGCCTGTTGGATTCAACCAACAGCTTGTGTGTCTTACAGCTTTTTTGTGATTCGCTGGCCTCACTGAAAAAGGCAAACTGTGATAGTTCAAGGGGGTCAAAGGAAAACCAGTAAATTTTCAGGTATAATTGTGTGGCTCACCATTTTCTAATGTTGAATCTTCCCAACCATATTCATTTCATAGGGAGCACATTGTAAAGCCCAAATTACCCACTCCAAAAGCAAAAAGTGCAATCCAAAAGCAATGTCCCTTTAAAGGCAGTGGACACTATTGGTAATTACTCAAAGTAATTAATAGCATAACACCCTAACTTGGTAATGAGTAATGGGGAGAGGTTGATAGTATAGAACATTGTGAGAAACGGTTCCCTCTGAAGTGACGTAGTTTTTGATTAGTTTTTCAAAAGTTTGATTTTGAGACCTCAAAAATAGAATTTGAGATCTCAAAATCAAACAACTCAAAGCAAATTCGTGTCACAAGGGTGTTTTTTCTTTCATAATTATCTCTCAACTTCTACGACCAATTGAGATACATCAAGTGAGAAGACTGATCATTGACAATTACCAATAGTGTCCAGTGTCTTTAAGTGTAAGGTAATTCAACATTTGCCAATTTGGGCAACAAAAGCGTTAGTTATGATGTACAAGCACAACTGCTTGATTTAAGGCCAAAAGTGTTCGATCCAAATGCAATGTGTCTCTTTAAAGACATGGACACTGTTGGTTATTCACAGTTGTTGTATCTCACCATATGCATATGTCGCAGGTTTGTTATTTTATGCATATGTTGAGATACACCAAGTGAGAAGACTATCTTTGACCAATAGTGTCCATTGCCTTTAAAAGTAGTGTATATTTATTTACAGTGGTTTATCATCAAAAGTATGTGGTGTTCCTTTTACTGTGTAAACTTAAATGGTCCGCCATTTTGAGAAGTGCCAAATTTGCTTTGACAAAATTGGTGTCAGTTCAAGAGTATAAAAGGAAAAACAAAATGTCCATGTATTTTTGTGTGCATCGTCATTTTTAATTTTGCTGCTTCGCTCAAAAGCATTTGTGAATTGCATTTAGCAAACGTTGAAGCAAATATTTGAGTGACAGATGAAAACTGATGATGGTAATGTCTCTAAAGGCACTGGACCCTATTGGTAAATGTCAAAGACCAGTCGTCTCACTTGGTGCATAAAGTAACAAACCTGTGAAAGTTTGAAAGTTGCAAGAGAATAATGGAAGAAAAAAGTGCCCTTGTTGCACAATTTGTGTGCTTTCAGATGCTTGATTTTGCCCTCAAAATCAAATACAAATATTCCAGTGAGAAATTACATCTTTCTCAAACACTACTTACTTTCAGCAGGAGCCGTTTCTCACAATGCTTTGTACTATCAAACAGCTCTCCATACTCATAACTAAGTAAGGCTTTATGCTAATAATTACTTTGAGTAATTACTTACAGTGTCCAGGGGTCAATTTCACAAAGAGTTAGGACTAGTCCTAACTTAGGACTAGTCCTAACTTAGGACTAGTCCTAAGAGATATCAAAAACGTACATCTAGTCCTAAGTTAGGACTAGTAACTCGTCCTAATTCAAGAAAAGACTAGTCCTAACTCTTTGTGAAATCCACCCCAGTGCCTTTATTAGAGACATTACCAACATAAACTAATTTTGACCCAACATTAAATAACTTACTATTGAACTGTTTTGGAAGATCGATTCAAGTTTACTTTTGGCCATCAATGCCTGGTCTCTCCCACCACCATTCGGCGTATACTTGCGTCCATGGCCGCCTCATCCTCAAATTGCTATGTTAGCCATCTCTATAGTGGAGTCGCACACCCTCACTTGTTCTCTTTCAGTCTCTTCCAATGACGAGGCAATCCATTGCCAGCTTTCTCATGAATTCAGGAGTTATAAACTAGAAGATGTTATCAAAGTACTGCAAAAATCAAAGTAAAAAAAACAAAATCATAAGTAAACAAAAACTGAAAAGTTTTCCAAAATACTAAGAAGTAGTATACAACTCATGAATTGAAAGATGGAATGTTCTATTCAACAATGCGGAGCCGAGTTGAATGGAACATTCCATCTTGAAATGAATGAAAGTATTTGCATTATTGCATGTACGAAAAGCATTCATTACTTGTTTTACATAACATCCAAGTAGACCTTTGTCATTTTGATTGAAGAACACAACATTCAAAACAAATGAAGCGAAGGCCTACAATTTCTAATTGTGACATAACAACCATTTCTTTTGGTTCGGCCTGTTGGATTCAACCAACAGCTTGTGTGTCTTACAGCTTTTTTGTGATTCGCTGGCCTCACTGAAAAAGGCAAACTGTGATAGTTCAAGGGGGTCAAAGGAAAACCAGTAAATTTTCAGGTATAATTGTGTGGCTCACCATTTTCTAATGTTGAATCTTCCCAACCCTATTCATTCCATAGAGAGCACATTGTTAAGCCCAAATTTACACTCCAAAAGCAAAAAGCGCAATCCAAAAGCAATGTCCCTTTAAAGGCAGTGGACACTATTGGTAATTACTCAAAGTAATTAATAGCATAACACCCTAACTTGGTAATGAGTAATGGGGAGAGGTTGATAGTATAGAACATTGTGAGAAACGGTTCCCTCTGAAGTGACGTAGTTTTTGATTAGTTTTTCAAAAGTTTGATTTTGAGACCTCAAAAATAGAATTTGAGATCTCAAAATCAAACAACTCAAAGCAAATTCGTGTCACAAGGGTGTTTTTTCTTTCATAATTATCTCTCAACTTCTACGACCAATTGAGATACATCAAGTGAGAAGACTGATCATTGACAATTACCAATAGTGTCCAGTGTCTTTAAGTGTAAGGTAATTCAACATTTGCCAATTTGGGCAACAAAAGCGTTAGTTATGATGTACAAGCACAACTGCTTGATTTAAGGCCAAAAGTGTTCGATCCAAATGCAATGTGTCTCTTTAAAGACATGGACACTGTTGGTTATTCACAGTTGTTGTATCTCACCATATGCATATGTCGCAGGTTTGTTATTTTATGCATATGTTGAGATACACCAAGTGAGAAGACTATCTTTGACCAATAGTGTCCATTGCCTTTAAAAGTAGTGTATATTTATTTACAGTGGTTTATCATCAAAAGTATGTGGTGTTCCTTTTACTGTGTAAACTTAAATGGTCCGCCATTTTGAGAAGTGCCAAATTTGCTTTGACAAAATTGGTGTCAATTCAAGAGTATAAAAGGAAAAACAAAATGTCCATGTATTTTTGTGTGCATCGTCATTTTTAATTTTGCTGCTTCGCTCAAAAGCATTTGTGAATTGCATTTAGCAAACGTTCAGGGCAAATATTTGAGTGACAGATGAAAACTGATGATGGTAATGTCTCTAAAGGCACTGGACCCTATTGGTAAATGTCAAAGACCAGTCGTCTCACTTGGTGCATAAAGTAACAAACCTGTGAAAGTTTGAGTTCAATTGGTCGTAAAAGTTGCAAGAGAATAATGGAAGAAAAAAGTACCCTTGTTGCACAATATGTGTGCTTTCAGATGCTTTATTTCGCCCTCAAAATCAAATTCAAATATTCCAGTGAGAAATTACATCTTTCTCAAACACTACTTTCTTTCAGCAGGAGCTGTTTCTCACAATGCTTTGTACTATCAAACAGCTCTCCATACTCATAACTAAGTAAGGCTTTATGCTAATAATTACTTTGAGTAATTACTTACAGTGTCCAGTGCCTTTATAGAGACATTACTAACATGAACTAATTTTGACCCAACATTAAATAACTTACTATTAAACTGTGTTGGAAGATCGATCCAAGTTTACTTTCGGCCATCAACACCTGCTCTCTCCCACCACCATTCGGCGTATACTTGCGTCCATGGCCGCCTCATCCTCAAATTGCTATGTTAGCCATCTCTATAGTGGAGTCGCACACCCTCACTTGTTCTCTTTCAGTCTCTTCCAATGACGAGGCAATCCATTGCCAGCTTTCTCATGAATTCAGGAGTTATAAACTAGAAGATGTTATCAAAGTACTGCAAAAATCAAAGTAAAAAAAAAACCAAAATCATAAGTAAACAAAAACTGAAAAGTTTTCCAAAATACTAAGAAGTAGTATACAACTCATGAATTGAAAGATGGAATGTTCTATTCAAAGGTGCGGAGCCGAGTTGAATGGAACATTCCATCTTTAAATGAATAAAAGTATTTGCATTATTGCACGAACGAAAAACACTCATTACTTGTTTTACATAACATCCAAGTAGACCATTGTCATTTTGATTGAAGAACACAACACTCAAAACAAATAAAGCTAAGGCCTACAATTTCTAATTGTGACATAACAACCATTTCTTTTGGTTCAGCCTGTTGGATTCAACCAACAGCTTGCGCGTTCTTACAGCTTTTTTTGTTATTTAAGCAGACGGCAAATGTATTATGTGCCTTGCAGTAACACAGCTGCATTACACAAGACACGCGCACGCAGTGATGTTTTAGGCACAGTGCAATAGTTCTAATTGGTTGGATAGAAAAATGTACAGTGAATGGAATGAAACATGCATGATGAGTGATGTAGCGTGCGACAGTACTTTCATTTGCTATTATGTGACGGACAACTCTCCAGTCAAATGGCAAGGATCTGCTTGGGGTGTTATATAAAGAGAATTATTGGTTACCCTACCACACTATAGCTCAACAAGCTTTTCCAACCCCTCAACTTGATTATGGAAACATTCTAAACTTCCCATCTGTTCATCTTAATTCCACTGTTGACTTTGTGTATTTCACCAAATATGAAATGGTTCAATACAGACAAAATTACAATAGTTTTGGCCTTGAGCACTTTTATGTTAGTGTAGGATCAACACGTAGATATGACATTGCTGTAAATACAAACAAAATGAAAACAGATTTTACATAAACACCACCATTACCTTCTCTAAAGCTTCTTCATAGACAAGTATGTAATTCACCTGTTCCACCAGCACTCATGCCCACATACTGATGCCCTTTTAAAAATGTGTTTGACCTTTCACTTATGATTTTGTTTTATTAATACTTCTTAGCAGTATTACCTGAGCATTCCAGTGTCGCTAGACAAAGTTTGAGCAGAAAGCAAACAGTTGAAGAGGTTTTTAATCATCTCATTCTCCTATGTGTTTGTCATGCCACGCCTCTAATGTAGACCTGTAAAGGAAACAGCATTATTTTAGAACTTCAAAAGTTCCTCAGACAGGGTTTCAACATTGATAGAAACAAAATTTTGAATTTTGGATTCACTTATACCAAGGTCATACTGCTACATACTGTATCGGTTTGCAGCCTGTTCTAACATTTACATACTTACATCCACAGTAGGTTGTCATCAGGTGAGCAAATGACGCAGCTGCAGCCTTAACCCTGCCATTGAGCTCTGCATCTAGGGTGTTTCCAACTGCGAGAGTGGAGCCAAGGTACTTGAACGTTTGGACGACGTCGAGTGGGCTCCGATCCAGCAGAATGTCAGGCTCCATGGGGGTTTGACCAGGAGCAGGTTGATATAGCATCTCTGTCTTCTTGATGTTGGTTTACAGCCCGAAGGCACTTGCTGATGATTGTGCAAAGCGGCACAGGATTTCTTGAATGTCAGGATGTGAGTAAGCTACCAGTGCAGTGACTTCGGCATACAGGAGATTGAGAGACATCTCTCAAGGGTTCTTCGGTGAGAATGCAGCCGTGATAGATTTAACAGGCCACCGTCCGATCTGGTGCGGATGTACATGCCATTGGTGAGGTCTTGACATATGTCCTTGATCACTGCTGTTAGGAAGAGAGCAAAAAGAGTAGGTGCAAGCAAAAGACTTGTTTGACTCCATGCTACACGTCAAAGGGTTAATATCTTTCGCTAGCCACCGAGACACTCGCCTTCAGGTCGGTGTGAAAAGCCTTGATGAGGGCGGTTAGCTTTGGAGGGCAACTATACTTCTCAAGACTGCGCTGGAGTGTGTCTCTGCTGAGGAAACTGCACTGACTTTCTGGAAGCACTTCTTCACATATGCACTGCAGGCGAGATAGGATTATTTTTGCCAGGATTTTACCAGCGATGGATAGCAGCGAGAAACCTTGATGGTTCCCACAGCTGAGCCGGGTCACCTTTACGCTTGTAGACATTAGTTATAGTGGCGTCCTTGAAGTCTTGAAGTAGCTCACCCATCAATAAAGAGGTCCTGCAGAACAGCCTGGAGCACTGGTCCACCCTTCTTGAAGATCTCAGCGGGGACGCCATCTGCGCCAGGAGCTTTTCCTGAGCTGGTGTTCTTGATAGCTTTGGCGAGCTCATCCATGGTCGGTGGGTGGTCTAGCTCGCTGGTCTAGCTCTATTCGGTCAATCGCTTCCTCATCAGCGCGAGATGGTTGGTTGAGTATATTACAAAAACGGTCTTTCCACCGTCGCAGTATGTCTTCTGGTTGACGTGTACAGCTGTTCATTGTCCGGGCTAAGAACAGGATTTGTTCCGCACTGTGTCGGGCCACAGATTTCCTTTAGACAGTCATAAAAGGCCTTAGCATTGTTAGTGTCCGCAAAGCTTTGCAGCTCTTCAGCCTTTCTCCTCAGCCACCAGTTGTTTATCATATCCCGAGTTGCTGCTTGTACCTTTGCCTTGGCAGCTTTGCAACTTGATGGTTATGCTACGGGTAGCTCTGCCTGACAGTACTTGTTGACGGCATGCATATTCTTACCTCACCTACTCAGGTTTGAATTCAGAGTTTTCCTTCTCCTAGATGGGCTGCCTTCCTAGGCTTACGAGCCCCATCTGCCCGGAGCAATCTGGTTTTAAGGCGCCAGAAACCCGCCATCACACCTCTGCCCACAGTTCGCAACAGGGATCGGCACGTGAAGCCGGGCAGTAGGAGTTTGACTAGGAGAGGCTGTTGGAGACGCTGACCATCTGGGACATTTCATAGGTGTGAAGTGGCTCAGTACATGCACACATTCCCGGTCAATCCTAGCCCTTAGACCCCCGGGTTAGTAGAGGGTAAGAGGGTTAGAGGGTTAAAGGGTTAGAGAGTTAGAGGGTTAGAGGGTTAGAGGTTTAGGGGTTAGGTGGTTAAGGGGTTATGGGATTATGGGATAAGAGGGTTAGAAGGTTAGAGGGTTAGAGGGTTAGAGGGCAGGGTTAGAGGGCTAGAGGGTTAGGGTTAGGGTTATAGGGTTAGGGGGTAAGAGCGTTAGGGTGTTGGGGGGTAAAAAGTTAGAGGGTTAGAGAGTTAGAGGGTTATAGGGTAAGAGCGTTAGAGGGTTAGAGGGTTATATGGTTAGATGGTGAGGGGGTTAGAGGGTTAGAGGGTTAGAGGGTTAGAGAGTTAGAGAGTTAGCGGGTTAAAGGGTTAAAGGGTAGGAGGGTTAGAAGGTTAGAGGGTTAGAGGTTTAGAGGTTTAGAGGTTTGGGGGTTAGAGGGTTTGGGGTTATAATTAGCGGGTTAGGGGGTTAAGGGGTTAGGGGATTAAGGGGTTAGAGGGTTAGAGGGTTAGAGGGCAGGGTAAGAGGATTAGAGGGTAAGGGTTATAGGGTTATATGGCTAGGGGGTAGGGGGTTAGATCATTAGGGAGTTAGAGGGTTAGAGGGCAGGGTTAGAGGGCAGGGTTAGAGGGTTAGAGTGTTAGAGGGTTATTGGGTTAGAGGTTTAGAGGTTAGGTGGTTAAGGGGTTATGGGATTATGGGATTAGAGGGTTAGAGGGTTAGAAGGTTAGAGGGTTAGAGGGTTAGAGGTTTAGGGGTTAGGTGGTTATGGGGTTATGGGATTATGGGGTTAGAGGGTTAGAAGGTTAGAGGGTTAGAGGGTTAGAGGGTTAGAGGGTTAGAGGGTTAGAGGGCTAGAGGGTTAGAGGGCTAGAGGGTTAGGGTTAGAGGGTTAGGGGGTAAGAGCGTTAGGGTGTTGGGGGGTAAAAGGTTAGAGGGTTAGAGAGTTAGAGAGTTAGAGAGTTAGAGGGTTATAGGGTAAGAGCGATAGAGGGTTAGAGGGTTAGAGGGTTAGAGAGTTAGAGGGTTAAAGGGTTAAAGGGTAGGAGGGTTAGAAGGTTAGAGGGTTAGAGGTTTAGAGGTTTGGGGGTTAAGGGTTTGGGGTTATAATTAGCGGGTTGGGGGTTAAGGGGTTAGGGGATTAGGGGGTTAGAGGGTTAGAGGGTTAAAGGGTTAGAGGGCAGGGTAAGAGGATTAGAGGGTAAGGGTTATAGGGTTATATGGCTAGGGGGTAGGGGGTTAGATCATTAGGGAGTTAGAGGGTTAGAGGGCAGGGTTAAAGGGCAGGGTTAGAGGGTTAGAGTGTTAGAGGGTTATTGGGTTAGGGGGTTAGGGGGTTAGGGGGTTAGGGGTTAGGGGTTAGGGTTATTGGGTTAGGGGGTTTGGGGGTTAAGGGGTTAGAGGTTAGAGGGTTAGAGAGTTAGAGGGTTAGGGGGTAGGAAGGTTAGAGGGTTGGAGGGTTAGAGGGTTTGAGAGTTAGAGGGTTATAGGTTTAGGGGTTAGGTGGTTAAGGGGTTATGGGATTATGGGATTAGAGGGTTAGAGGGTTAGAAGGTTAGAGGGTTAGAGGGTTAGAGGGCAGGGTTAGAGGGTTAGGGTTAGGGTTATAGGGTTAGGGGGTAAGAGCGTTAGGGTGTTGGGGGGTAAAAAGGTTAGAGGGTTAGAGGGTTAGAGGGTTAGAGAGTTAGAGGGTTATTGGGTAAGAGCGTTAGAGGGTTAGAGGGTTATATGGTTAGATGGTTAGATGGTTAGATGGTGAGAGGGTTAGAGGGTTAGAGGGTTAGAGAGTTAGAGGGTTAAAGGGTTAAAGGGTAGGAGGGTTAGAAGGTTAGAAGGTTAGAGGTTTAGAGGTTTGGGGGTTAGAGGGTTTGGGGTTATAATTAGCGGGTTAGGGGGTTAAGGGGTTAGGGGATAAGGGGGTTAGAGGGTTAAGGGTTAGAGGGCAGGGTAAGAGGATTAGAGGGTAAGGGTTATAGAGTTATATGGCTAGGGGGTAGGGGGTTAGATCATTAGGGAGTTAGAGGGTTAGAGGGCAGGGTTAGAGGGCAGGGTTAGAGGGTTAGAGTGTTAGAGGGTTATTGGGTTATTGGGTTATTGGGTTATTGGGTTATTGGGTTAGGGGGTTAAGGGGTTAGGGGTAAGAGGGTTGGAGAGTTAGAGGGTTAGGGGGTAGGAAGGTTAGACGTTGGAGGGTTAGAGGGTTAGAGAGTTAGAGGGTTATAGGGTAGAAGGGTTAGAAGGTTAGAGGGCTAGATGTTTAGAAGTTTGGGAGTTAGGGGGTTAGGGGGTTAGAGGGTTAGAGGGTTGGGGGTTAGGTGGTTAGAGGGTTAGAGGGTTAGAGGGTTAGAGGGTTAGAGGGTTAGAGGGTTAGATGGCAGGGTTAGAGGGTTAGAGGGTTATTGGGTAAGGGGGTTAGGGGTTCGAGGGTTAGGGTTATTGGGTTAAGGGGTTAGGGGGTTAGGGGGGTTAGAGGGTTAGAGGTTTAGAGGTTTGGGGGTTAGAGGGTTTGGGGTTATAATTAGCGGGTTAGGGGGTTAAGGGGTTAGGGGATAAGGGGGTTAGAGGGTTAAAGGGTTAGAGGGCAGGGTAAGAGGATTAGAGGGTAAGGGTTATAGAGTTATATGGCTAGGGGGTAGGGGGTTAGATCATTAGGGAGTTAGAGGGTTAGAGGGCAGGGTTAGAGGGCAGGGTTAGAGGGTTAGAGTGTTAGAGGGTTATTGGGTTATTGGGTTATTGGATTATTGGGTTAGGGGGTTAGGGGTTAGGAGTTAGGGGGTTAGGGTTATTGGGTTAGGGGGTTAGGGGTTAAGGGGTTAGGGGTAAGAGGGTTGGAGAGTTAGAGGGTTAGGGGGTAGGAAGGTTAGACGTTGGAGGGTTAGAGGGTTAGAGAGTTAGAGGGTTATAGGGTAGGAGGGTTAGAAGGTTAGAGGGCTAGATGTTTAGAAGTTTGGGAGTTAGGGGGTTAGGGGGTTAGGGGGTTAGAGGGTTAGAGGGTTGGGGGTTAGGTGGTTAGAGGGTTAGAGGGTTAGAGGGTTAGAGGGCAGGGTTAGAGGGTTAGATGGTTATTGGGTAAGGGGGTTAGGGGTTCGAGGGTTAGGTTATTGGGTTAAGGGGTTAGGGGGTTAGGGGTTAGAGGTTAGAGGGTTAGAGGGTTAGAGGGTTAGGAGGGTTAGGGGTTAGGGGGTTAGAGGGTTAAAGGGTTAGGGGGTTAGAGGGTTAGAGGGTTATAGGGTAGGAGGGTTAGAAGGTTAGAGGGTTATAGGGTAGGAGGGTTAGAAGGTTAGAGGGTTAGATGTTTAGAAGTTTGGGGGTTAGGGGGTTAGGGGGTTATAATTAGGTGGTTAGGGGGTTGAGGGTTAGGGGGTTAGAGGGTTAGAGGGTTAGAGGGTTAGAGGGTTAGAGGGTTAGGGGGTTAGAGGGTTATTGGGTTAAGGGGTTAGGGGTTAGAGGGTTAGGGTAATTGGGTTAAGGGGTTAGGGGGTTAAGGGTTAGGAGTTAGAGGGTTAGAGAGTAAGAGGGTTAGAGGGCTAGAGGGTTAGAGGGTTAGAGGGTTAGAGGGGTTAGGGGGGTTAGAGGGTTAGAGGGTTAGGGGGTTAGAGGGTTAGGGGTTAGATGTTTAGAAGTTTAGAAGTTTGGGGGTTAGGGGGTTATAATTAGGTGGTAAGGAGGTTGAGGGGTTAGGGGATTAGGGGTTAGAGGGTTAGAGGGTTAGGGGGTTAAAGGGTTATTGGGTTAGGGGGTTAGGGGTTAGAGGGTTAGGGTTATTGGGTTAAGGGGTTAGGGGGTTAAGGGGTAAGGGGTTAGAGGGTTAGAGAGTTAGAGGGTTAGAGAGTTAGAGGGTTAGAGGGTTAGAGGGTTAGAGGGTTAGAGGGTTAGGGGGTTGAAGGGTTATTGGGTTAGGGGTTAGAGGGTTAGGGTTATTGGGTTAAGGGGTTAGGGGGTTAAGGGGTTAGGGGTTAGAGGGTTAGAGAGTTAGAGGGTTAGAAAGTTAGAGGGTTAGAGGGTTAGAGGGTTAGAGGGTTAGAGGGTTAGAGGGTTAGAGGGTTAGAGGGTTAGAGGGTTAGAGGGTTAGGGGGGGTGAGAGGGTTAGAGGGTTACAGAGTTAGAGGGTTATAGGGTAGGAGGGTTAGAAGGTTAGAGGGTTAGATGTTTAGAAGTTTGGGGATTAGGGGGTTAGGGGGTTATATTTAGGTGGTTAGGGGGTTGAGGGGTTAGGGGATTAGGGGGTTAGAGGGTTAGAGGGTTAGAGGGTTAGAGGGTTAGAGGGTTAGATGGGTTAGGGGGTTAGAGGATTATTGGGTTAGGGGGTTAGGGGTTAGAGGGTTAGGGTAATTGGGTTAAGGGGTTAGGGGTTAGGAGTTAGAGGGTTAGAGAGTAAGAGGGTTAGAGGGTTAGAGGGTTAGAGGGTTAGAGGGTTAGGGGGGGTTAGAGGGTTAGAGGGTTAGGGGGTTAGAGGGTTATTGGGTAGGAGGGTTAGAAGGTTAGAGGGTTAGATGTTTAGAAGTTTAGAAGTTTGGGGGTTAGGGGGTTATAATTAGGTGGTTAGGGGGTTGAGGGGTTAGGGGATTAGGGGGTTAGAGGGTTAGAGGGTTAGGGGGTTAAAGGGTTATTGGGTTAGGGGGTTAGGGGTTAGAAGGTTAGGGTTATTGGGTTAAGGGGTTAGGGGGTTAAGGGGTTAGGGGTTAGAGGGTTAGAGAGTTAGAGGGTTAGAGAGTTAGAGGGTTAGAGGGTTAGGGGGGGTTAGAGGGTTAGAGAGTTCGAGGGTTATAGGGTTGGGGGTTAGGGGGGTTAGAGGGTTAAAGGGTTAGGGGGTTAGAGGGTTAGAGGGTTATAGGGTAGGAGGGTTAGAAGGTTAGAGGGTTAGATGTTTAGAAGTTTGGGGGTTAGGGGGTTAGGGGGTTATAATTAGGTGGTTAGGGGGTTGAGGGGTTAGGGGATTAGGGGGTTAGAGGGTTAAAGGGTTAGAGGGTTATTGGGTTATTGGGTAAGATGGTTAAGGGGTTAAGGGGTTAGGGGTTAGAGGGTTAGAGGGTTAGAGAGTTAGACGGTTAGAGGGTTAGAGGGTAAGAGGGTTAGAGAGTTAGAGGGTTAGAGGGTTAGAGGGTTAGGGGTTAGAGGGTTAGAGGGTTAGGGGTTAGGGGTTAGAGGGTTAGAGGGTTAGAGGGTTAGAGGGTTTGAGGGTCAGGGGGTTAGAGGGTTAGAGGGTTAGAGGGTTAAGGGGTTAGGTGGTTAGAGGGTTAGAGGGTTAGAGATTTAGAGGGTTAGAGGGTTAGAGGGTTAGGGGGTTAGAGGGTTATTGGGTTAGGGGGTTAGAAAGTTAGAGGGTTAGAGGGTTAGAGGGTTAGAGGGTTAGAGGGTTAGAGGGTTAGAGGGGTTTAGGGGGTTAGAGGGTTAGAGGGTAGGGGGTTAGAGAGTTATTGGGTTAGGGGGCTAGGGGTTAGAGGGTTAGGGTTATTGGGTTATAGGGTAGGAGGGTTAGAAGGTTAGAGGGTTAGATTTTTAGAAGTTTGGGGGTTAGGGGGTTATAATTTAGGTGGTTAGAGGGTTGAGGGGTTAGGAGTTTAGGGGGTTAGAAGGTTATAGGGTTATAGGGTAGGAGGGTTAGAAGGTTAGAGGGTTAGATTTTTAGAAGTTTGGGGGTTAGGGGGTTATAATTTAGGGGGCTAGGGGTTAGAGGGTTAGGGTTATTGGGTTATGGGTAGGAGGGTTAGAAGGTTAGAGGGTTAGATTTTTAGAAGTTTGGGGGTTAGGGGGTTATAATTTAGGTGGTTAGAGGGTTGAGGGGTTAGGAGTTTAGGGGGTTAGAGGGTTAGAGGGTAGGGGGTTAGAGGGTTATTGGGTTAGGGGGCTAGGGGTTAGAGGGTTAGGGTTATTGGGTTATAGGGTAGGAGGGTTAGAAGGTTAGAGGGTTAGATTTTTAGAAGTTTGGGGGTTAGGGGGTTATAATTTAGGTGGTTAGAGGGTTGAGGGGTTAGGAGTTTAGGGGGTTAGGGGGTTAGAGGGTTAGAGGGTTAGAGGGTTAGAGGGTTAGAGGGTTATTGGGTTAGGGGGTTAGGGGTTAGAGGGTTAGGGTTATTGGGTTAAGGGGTTAGGGGGTATACTGTAACGGTTACCAGCTCCGTTTTAAAACTTACATAATAACATACTTATTTATTGTAACGGTTTCCAGCCCCGTTTAATACTTAAATACTGTATACTGTAACGGTTTCCAGCTCCGTTTTAAAACTTACATAATTACATACTTATTTATTGTAACGGTTTCCAGCCCCGTTTAATACTTAAATAATAACATACTTATTTATTGTAACGGTTTCCAGCCCCGTTTAATACTTAAATACTTACAAACTTACATACTGTAACGGTTTCCAGCCCCGTTTTAAAACTTACATAATTACATACTTATTTATTGTAACGGTTTCCAGCCCCGTTTACAAACTTACATGAATACATACTTATTTCTTGTAACGGTTTCCAGCCCCGTTTAATAATTAAATACTTACAAACTTACATACTGTAACGGTTTCCAGCCCCGTTTTAAAAGTTACATAACTACATACTTATTTATTGTAACGGTGTCCAGCCCCGTTTTGAAACTTACATAATTACATACTTATTTATTGTAACGGTTTCCAGCCCCGTTACATACTTAAATACTTACATACTGTAACGGTTTCCAGCCCCGTTTTAAAACTTACATAACTACATACTTATTTATTGTAACGGTTTCCAGCCCCGTTTGAAAACTTACATAACTACATACTTATTTATTGTAACGGTTTCCAGCCCCGTTCAATACTTAAATACTTACAAACTTACATACTGTAAACGGTTTCCAGCCCCGTTTGAAAACTTACATAATTACATACTTATTTATTGTAACGGTTTCCAGCCCCGTTCAATACTTAACTACTTACAAACTTAGATACTGTAACGGGTTCCAGCCCCGTTTGAAAACTTACATAATTACATACTTATTTATTGTAACGGTTTCCAGCCCCGTTCAATACTTAACTACTTACAAACTTACATACTGTAACGGTTTCCAGCCCCGTTTGAAAACTTACATAATTACATACTTATTTATTGTAACGGTTTCCAGCCCCGTTTTGAAACTTACATAATTACATACTTATTTATTGTAACGGTTTCCAGCCCCGTTTAATACTTAAATACTTACAAACTTACATACTGTAACGGTTTCCAGCCCCGTTTGAAAGTTTACATAATTACATACTTATTTATTGTAACGGTTTCCAGCACCGTTTTAAAACTTACATAATTACATACTTATTTATTGTAACGGTTTCCAGCCCCGTTTAATAATTAAATACTTACAAACTTACATACTGTAACGGTTTCCAGCCCCGTTTTAAACTTACATAATTACATACTTATTTATTGTAACGGTTTCCAGCCCCGTTTAATACTTAAATACTAGCAAACTTACTTACTGTAACGGTTTCCAGCCCCGTTTGAAAACTTACATAATTACACACTTATTTATTGTAACGGTTTCCAGCCCCGTCTAATACTTAAATACAAACAAACTTACATACTGTAACGGTTTCCAGCCCCGTTTGAAAACGTACATAACTACACACTTATTTATTGTAACGGTTTCCAGCACCGTTTTAAAACTTACATAATTACATACTTATTTATTGTAACGGTTTCCAGCCCCGTTTAATACTTAAATACTAGCAAACTTACTTACTGTAACGGTTTCCAGCCCCGTTTGAAAACTTACATAATTACACACTTATTTATTGTAACGGTTTCCAGCCCCGTCTAATACTTAAATACAAACAAACTTACATACTGTAACGGGTTCCAGCCCCGTTTGAAAACTTACATAATTACATACTTATTTATTGTAACGGTTTCCAGCCCCGTTTAATACTTAAATACTTACAAACTTACATACTGTAACGGTTTCCAGCCCCGTTTGAAAGTTTACATAATTACATACTTATTTATTGTAACGGTTTCCAGCACCGTTTTAAAACTTACATAATTACATACTTATTTATTGTAACGGTTTCCAGCCCCGTTTAATAATTAAATACTTACAAACTTACATACTGTAACGGTTTCCAGCCCCGTTTTAAACTTACATAATTACATACTTATTTATTGTAACGGTTTCCAGCCCCGTCTAATACTTAAATACTAAAAAACTTACATACTGTAACGGTTTCCAGCCCCGTTTGAAAACTTACATAACTACATACTTATTTATTGTAACGGTTTCCAGCCCCGTTTAATACTTAAATACTTAAAAACTTACATACTGTAACGGTTTCCAGCCCCGTTTGAAAACTTACATAATTACATACTTATTTATTGTAACGGTTTCCAGCCCCGTCTAATACTTAAATACTAACAAACTTACATACTGTAACGGTTTCCAGCCCCGTTTGAAAACTTACATAACTACATACTTATTTATTGTAACGGTTTCCAGCCCCGTTTAATACTTAAATACTTACAAACTTACATACTGTAACGGTTACCAGCCCCGTTTGAAAACTTACATAATTACATACTTATTTATTGTAACGGTTTCCAGCCCCGTCTAATACTTAAATACTAACAAACTTACATACTGTAACGGTTTCCAGCACCGTTTTAAAACTTACATAATTACAAACTTATTTATTGTAACGGTTTCCAGCCCCGTTTAATACTTAAATACTTACAAACTTACATACTGTAACGGTTTCCAGCCCCGTTTTAAAACTTACATAATAACATACTTATTTATTGTAACGGTTTCCAGCCCCGTTTTAAAACTTACATAATTACATACTTATTTCTTGTAACGGTTTCCAGCCCCGTTTAATACTTAAATACTTACAAACTTACATACTGTAACGGTTTCCAGCCCCGTTTAATACTTAAATACTTACTAACTTACATACTGTAACGGTTTCCAGCCCCGTTTTAAAACTTACATAATTACATACTTATTTATTGTAACGGTTTCCAGCCCCGTTTAATACTTAAATACTAGCAAACTTACATACTGTAATGGTTTCAGCTCCGTTTTAAAACTTACATAATAACATAGTTGTTTATTGTAACGGTACTTAAATACTTACAAACTTACATAATTACATAGTACGCTAAAGTGGTCCCACGGCGGCACAAGCTTGCATACTGGAGGACGGGTAATGAACATCCCCTTGATCTGATGGCCCCATTTTCCGAGACGAAAGAACCGTTCGGGAACCCGGGTGGATTGCAGCGACGGCTGACCGGTAATTCCTTACCGTTCCCATGGTGAGGCCGCTGTCCAGAAGAAAAACCAGGAAATCTACCAGCTCCCCTAGAGACGTATTGGGAGGACCTTACGGTAAGATCACCGAGCGGTGGAACAGGAGCTTGACAAGTCGTGAAAACCACTATTGGCGAATGAGGAAGACCCTGAAGTCCTCCTGCTCGATCTTGGTCAGTACCCAAGAGACAAGTGAGATGGGTGGGAATGCATAGGCCAGTAGGCCATCCCATTGCACTAACTTCCATGCAGTGGGGTCTGGGCCACTTGCGCAGTAGTTGGTTGTTCGCATGTGAGGGGTACAGGGTCGCCTGCGGCCGGTCGATCAGGTAAAAGAACGATCGGGCCACTTGTGGGAGCAGCGACCACTCTGTAGGGGCAATCCAGCCCCTTGATAGAGCGTTGGCTGTGACGTTCTCCAAGCATGGAATGTGGACTGCTGACAGTGCTGTCCCCCGCTGTATACACCAGTTCTGACCAGAGACTGACCATAGACTGACCATAGACTGACCATAGACTGACCATAGACTGACCATAGACCGACCATAGACCGACCATAGACTGACCATAAATACCATAGACTGACCATAGACTGATCTTGGTCAGTACCTGACAGACCAGCGAGATGGGTGGGAATGCATAGGCCAGTAGGCCAACCCATTGCACTGATAGAGCATCGATTTTCCATGCGTTGGTGTCTGGACCCCTTGCGTAGTAGTTGGTTGTTTGCATGTGAGGGGCACAGGTCCATGTGACGGGCACAGGTCCACGTGCGGCCTGTCGATCAGGTGAAAGAACAATCAGGCCACTTGTGGGAGCAGCGACCACTCTGTAGGGGCAATCCAGCCCCTTGAGGTGACATTCTCCAAGCCTTGGATGTGGACTGCTTACAGTGCTGTCGGCCGCTGTATACATTAGTGGATGAGGTCCCAAGCCAGTGCACACAGGCTCCCCGACCAGGTGTCCCACTGGTGATTGATGTAAGCCACAATTGTGGCATTGTCACACCTCACCAGGACCGCATGTCCCCTGCCGTCCGACTGGAAATGTCGCAGTGCGTTGGCGAATGCTAACATCTCCAGGACGTTGAAGTGGGATGATTGGTGCTCAGAACCCCACACACCCGTGGTCTGCCACGGCTGGAGGGTTGCCGCCCATCCAAGGTGCGAAGCGTTACTTGTGACTGTCAGCGACGGACAGGGCTGGCGGAAAACATGGCCCTGCGAAATGTTCGCTTCGACTAGCCACCATCAAAGGTGGGGCACTAGCCAGGGCGTGGTTGGCATTAGGTGGTGGATCGGGTGCCGGATGGGCAAGATGAAGTTGAATTGGTCTCATTCTCAGCCTGCAAAAATCCACCAAAGCCACCATACTGGCCAAGAAGCGCAACAGACTGAGCCAGGCCAGAGGCGACGCCACCAACGCTGGGAGGAAGAGGGACACGCACTGCTGAAGGTTCAGCAGGCGTTCCTCTGATGGGCGGGCCAATCCCTTGCGCAGGTCGAGGGACGCACCGAGAAAGGTGGCAACCTGCGAGGGGATAGGGTGGGTTTCTCTGTGTTTATAACAAGCCCGTCCTTGTTAACAAGAGCGCCAATTCATTTCCAGGACCCACCGTTTGGAGACTTGACCTCAGGACCCCAAGAACTTCTGGAGGCGGCCCCCACGGGTCCGTCGGGGAGAGAACGCCCGGAGATGGTTAAGTCACTTACCCTACGCTCCGGTACAAAAGGCCATCCCTGGGCACCGAGGTACTTGCGTCTGCATTACGACTGGATTTCACGGTTTCATGAAGTAGACAGACTGAGAAGAAATGAGTCAAAGGCAAGATAAGGAAGAAGACAGCTGAGGGGGTAGAGGTTGCTTAAGGCCCCACTCTGGTATAGACCAGCCTCTCACACAAGATAGATCATGCTTATATTACTTATTAATACTCAAGTCTACTACATTAAGGTCTCAAACTTAACATGTACACATGCTTTAGTGCAGATTCTTGACCCAAATTTTTCATCTCGCTTGAATTTCAATCACACAAGAAGCACACAAAGAAAAAGGCATCGAGGACAGACAAGCCTTGCTCAAGGCAGTTGAATTATTGACTCTGAAAAAAGACCGCCGCTGTTAAAACCCACCCGTATACACTGTGCGTAATGTGTGTAACCGAATCGCACGACACAACGCCCCCTGTACAAAAGTTGTATGCGAAGGCTGTAGGCTGACAGCCTTGTAGGGTCTGTGTTGAAGCTACTGACTCATTACTATAATACACGTGAAGAAAGAATTCCCACTCATTACCATAATGTCAGTGAAGTTGGTCAGTGGCGGACGTGGTGTTTATCTAGAGAGAAATCGAAGAAATAACTCATTTGGTGTACAGCACCTACACCAACAACACTGGCATCAACTACCAACTTAAAAGGTTTACCAAAATCAGTAGCCAACAGTACTGGTTCTAAGCTCAAAAACCCTTAAAGGAACACAATGCCTTGGATCGGTTGAGTTGGTCTTTGAAAAAACCCGGTTACAAGTGCTCTTTACAGACCAACTCGCAGTGTTCTCCACAGACTTTTTTTTTAGGAGGGCGGCATGACGTAATCAAATTGCATAAACAATCCGCACGCTGTGATTGGCCGTTGATAGACTCCAACAAAATACGCACGTTCACAAACTTATTGTGAACGTGCGTATTGTGATGCTGTAGTTTTGAAGTTGGTTTTGGCCAATCAGTTACTCGTTTGATCTTATTAGATGCATGCATACAGTGGGTATTTCCGTGCAGCGACTTCGACGGTGTGCGTGGTATGAGCCATGTGGCCATCTGTACATCATGTTTTAACATTTGTTTACGATCGCATTTCTGATGTTGCAGTTTGAAGTAGGTTTTGGCTTGTCAGGTACTCGTTTGATCTTATTAGATGCATGCATACAGTGGGTATTTCCATGCAGCGACGTCGCTATGTGCTTGGTATGAGCCATGTGGCCATCTGTTCATCATGTTTTAACATTTGTTTACGATCGCATTTCGGATGTTGCAGTTTGAAGTAGGTTTTGGCTTGTCAGGTACTCGTTTGATCTTATTAGATGCATGCATACAGTGGGTATTTCCATGCAGCGACGTTGTCGGTGTGCGTGGTATGAGCCATGTGGCCATCTGTACATCCATCATGTTTTAACATTTGTTTACAATCGTATTTCTGATGTTGCAGTTTTGAAGTAGGTTTTTGCTTGTCAGGTACTCGCTTGATCTTGTTAAATGCATGCATACAGTGGGTATTTCCATGTAGCGACGTCGACGGTGGGCATGGTGTGTGTCATATGAGCCATGTGGCCATCTGTACATCATGTTTTAACATTTGTTTACGATTGCATTTCTGATGCTGTAGTTTTGAAGTTGGTTTTGGCTTGTCAGGTACTCGTTTGATCTTATTAGATGCATGCATACAGTGGGTATTTCCATGCAGCGACGTCGCTATGTGCTTGGTATGAGCCATGTGGCCATCTGTACATCATGTTTTAACATTTGTTTACGATTGCATTTCGGATTTTTCAGTTTGAAGTAGGTTTTGGCTTGTCAGGTACTCGTTTGATCTTATTAGATGCATGCATACAGTGGGTATTTCCATGCAGTGACGTTGTCGGTGTGCGTGGTATGAGCCATGTGGCCATCTGTACATCCATCATGTTTTAACATTTGTTTACAATCGTATTTCTGATGTTGCAGTTTGAAGTAGGTTTTGGCTTGTCAGGTACTCGTTTGATCTTATTAGATGCATGCATACAGTGGGTATTTCCATACAGCGACGTCGCTATGTGCTTGGTATGAGCCATGTGGCCATCTGTACATCATGTTTTAACATTTATTTACGATCGCATTTCTGATGTTGCAGTTTTGAAGTAGGTTTTGGCTTGTCAGGTTTCCGTTTGATCTTATTAGATGCATGCATACAGTGGGTATTTCCATGCAGCAACGTCGACGGTGTGCTTGGTATGAGCCATGTGGCCATCTGTACATCATGTTTTAACTTTTGATTATGATCGCATTTCTGATGCTGTAGTTTTGAAGTTGGTTTTGGCTTGTCAGGTACTCGTTTGATCTTATTAGATGCATGCATACACAGTGGGTATTTCCATGCAGCGACGTTGTCGGTGTGCGTGGTATGAGCCATGTGGCCATCTGTACATCCATCATGTTTTAACATTTGTTTACAATCGTACTTCTGATGTTGCAGTTTTGAAGTTGGTTTTGGCTTGTCAGGTAATCGGTTGATCTTATTAAATGAAGTCTAAAAATGGTCTCTCTGTCCTTTTTTTGGCATGGCGGCCATTAATTTTAACAGGGCGGCATAAATTTAAGGAGGGCAGTCTGCTCTGCCGATTTACGTGTGTGAAGAACACTGGTATGGATGCTGTTTGATCACACTTGCACTACGAACATCAACATCATAAAATAGCTGTGAAGTTCTACCTGGTTTATCTACAATTGCAAATATGATTCGATAGTAGCAACCGTTTCTTTAAAATCGATTCAAGGCTAATTATCCCAGTAGAATCTAACCCCACTTTGATCAACCTCGACTTGTGCGCAGTAGTCGTACGACGGGTGTTGAGAGATGTGGCAGTGTATATAACGGTTGGGTCTTGCGGTTTGATTACACACACTACGCACAATGTATGGGTGGGTTTACAGCGGCGTCTTTTCGTAGCGAATGATGCGACTGCCTTGAGCAAGGCTAAGGACAGACAGACATCATCAGAGAGTAGGCTGTTACATACAGTAATGAAACAGCCTTCATGAAATAGAGAATGAAATCAAAGAACGTGGTTACTTGGATTGTTCACAGAGCTAACAAGAAGAGCACAAGCACCCTAACCCACACCAGACACCAAAAGCCTCCACACATAGCCCTTCATTCAACCATCCACTATTCAAATTCCCACTGCCTTCAACACCTGTCACAGAGACAGATTGAAGCAGAAACTTCACTACATATGTACAGTACATCAAGATATCACACAACTCAATGGATACAAGGCCTTCAATTTCATTCGTCTATGAGTCAGATAACTCCCACAAAAAAGAAAGACAAAATATTTATGAATCTATTGGATGATAGTCAGACTGAACCTTACTACACACACATCCAGAAGGAGTCATGTTACTAAACCTTATTGAAGGCTCTGTTTCATTCAGGGGGATGTCACTCAAAGACAGGTTGTCATCCAAGGCTAACAGGACCCTGTTCACTTGAGGAAGATTAGCAATTTCACCCAAAGAGGGTTATGGAAAACAACCCGCCTTTCCTGCCAGCAGATACTCCCACTGATGTCAATGAAGTGTCGACCATTACGGGGTCCCGCGCCTATTACGCTAACTACGCTAAACAAAAACTAATACTAAACTGGCAAGATGCTCATTGAGAAGTGAAAAGGGAATTGAGAATGAGCACAGTGAGAAGAAGTGAGTCAAAAGCAAGATAAGGAGGAAGACAGCTGAGGGGGTAGAGGTTGCTTAAGGCCCCACTCTGGTATAGACCAGCCTCTGACATAAAATACATAATGCTTGTAATACTTATTCATACCCAAGTAATACTACATGAGTTCAAGTCTCAAAATAAACAAAACAAAACTAAACGCTCAAGAGTCAAATACCTCCTACCAGAAAAATACTCCAGTTCAAGACAAACTATTTCTGACTAATAATCTACAATTTTCTTGAGGGCTTTTATCTGTCTTCCTTACACACTTATGATATAAATGGGCCACTCATCTTGAATGGACTTACAAAGTGATACTGCACGACTTCTGCGGTATTATTGATACAAAATTTCAACACTATAGACCCTTTTGCAATTACCCATTGCGCAAGCGCTAACTGTTGAATAGGATGCATGCTGGTCTAGCTAGGGATCAAACAGGATCCCTAGCTAGACCAGCATGCACCTCAGTCAATTGGTCTATTGTGATAACGTGCATGTATATAAATGGTAGTTTTAGAACAATCATGACTGATTTTGACAATGGACCATGTTTTTAATTGCGTAAGGGCGCTCTCAATCACTGCTTGATTCAAATACTATTGAGACTGCCCCCTCACGCGGTCAAAAATTTGGCGCATTGGATCAATGTCTTGATACATTTTTCCTGACCTGAATCCATTTTCTTCTTGCAAGTTAAGTGCAGATCCGACACAAATAATGATGACGCTTCATTTCCCATCAAACAAGGAGCATGTGAAGATAATGGCATCTTGGTAGTTCAACCACATCTGAAAATAAAGTATGAGATTAGAAGTGAGAACTTCCATTGATAGGGCCAGATGTGGTTATTTTAAAATTACATCATCATGGATACATGTTCCCACAAGTTTACCATTATTTAATAGTTTATTCCTATTTTCTGTTAAGAAAATGGAGAGCAGTATAACAACCACCTGATATACAACAGTCTGTTAAATGCCCTTGGGTTCTTCCATTGAGGAGGGGAATTTTGTATCCTTTTTTCTATCTCTTTTTCTTCTTCATTGATGAGTACACTTTAAATTTTTTAAAGTACAGCGCACTGTTATTTTTCCTCTTAAAAGATCTCATGATCTTTGAAACAACAATTTATGTAGTGATTGTCTGGCCCATTCAGGAATCATGTGAAATATGGGCCGTTAATATCTTGAATGGACTTACTTGTATAAGGAGATGCTGCACGACTTCTGCAGTATTATTGTTACAAAATTTCAATACTATACACCCTTTTGCAATTACCCATTGCACAAGCGCTAACTGTTGAATGTGATACATACTCGATCACACATGATCCCTAGCTAGACCAGCATGCAACTCAGTCAATTGGTCTATTGCGATAACATACATGTACATGTAAAGAAATAGTAGTTTTAGAACAATCATGACTGATTTTTAAAAATTATGAGGGCACTCTCAATCACTTCCGGGGGTATATTCATTCAAACCCATAACAGTTTATAAATACTGGAACAGTACATTACCACCCCAGACATCTACTCTGTCATGGACAATAAGACATTGAACAAGCCATTCATTTTTAATCCACCTCTAAAGCAACTTCAAACTACAGCAACAAAAGTGATGGAACACCTATTAAAACTGCGCAGGACTAATCGTGTTTACATCCGAAAGTGATAAAAATACTATTGTAGCGGAAATGCAT
Source organism: Asterias amurensis (assembly GCF_032118995.1). Taxonomy (NCBI): domain Eukaryota; kingdom Metazoa; phylum Echinodermata; class Asteroidea; order Forcipulatida; family Asteriidae; genus Asterias; species Asterias amurensis. The sequence goes on from NC_092649.1 coordinate 16,648,960, forward strand.
GTGACGGACATGTGACTGTTTAGTGTAGTCCATGTGGTTGCATGTGTTTGCTGTGTGGCTGGGCGATCGATGCAAGTGGGTGGAGCCTAAACGCTTGCAGTGACTCAGGCTGGCCTTGTGCGCGTGCGCAGTGATCAGGTAAGCGGGGTGTGCGTGCGCAGTTAGCGACCTAGGACCTCATGTGTGTAGAGGCATGGCACCGGGGGTTAGCGGGGAGTGCATCACAGGTCAGTGTGTTTAGTGAAGTGACTCGAGCAAGACATGCATATTAGTAGTCTTTCCATTGTGTAGTGAGACCATGGTTATTAAGAGTACGGGTTCCTGGGTGATTGTCTTTGGATAGGGCAGTGACAATTTAGGGTTTTAGTCTTGTAATAGTTTAAAAGAGTCTGTTGGCGGTGCTGTCGACGTTGGACGATAGACGAGTGTGTAAGTTTGATTTGATTGCAATTATCGGAGATATCTTGTATCCTTGCATTTTAATTGATAATTGATAGGTCAGAAGTCTTATACCAAGTTCATTCTTGCATTTGTATGTGATAGGCCAGGGGTCTTATACGTGTTTATTTTGTATTCTTATATGATAGGCCGGGGGGTCAACGGAATTGTTATTGCATAAGTTATTAGTGTATAAGAGTATTTCTAGGTGTATTTTCATGTAATTGTGTTATGGTGACACACTAGTCGAGTGTAACGTTTCCAGTCACAAATGCTTTGGCTTGTGTCGAGGTAAAGAACACCTTCTAGTAGTGTAAGAATTAAGTTAGGCTGTGATTGTGGTTATGTGACACGCTAGTTGAGTGTATAGTTTCCGGTCGCAAATGCTTTGGCTTGTGACCAGGTAAAGGACACCTTCTGGTAGTGTATGAATTAAGCTGGGTTTTCGTGGTTATTGTACTGCACAAGGAACGTGTAGAGGCACACTGCAAAAGCTTTTGGTTTGCAGTAAGTGTGAACACAGTTCGGGAAGTGTGGTTTGGTGTGGTTACTTTCGGGTATTTGTTGTTTTCTTGTATTGGTGGTTGTACCCGATATTTGGTGCTCCGCGGTTGCACAAATATAAGGGTTGTCAGATATATAAAGTAAAAGTACTAGAGAGGGTTACATGATTACAAAGTAGGCGTCATCAGGTTACATGGTTACTTTGGGTCTAGCAAAGGGTTACTTAGAACTATTTTGATAAGGCAAAGGGTTACTTGAATTACTTTTGGGTAAAGCAAAGGGTTACTTGAATGACTTTTGATAAAGCAAAGGGTTACTTAGAGTGGCTTTGGGTCTAGCAAGGGGTTACTTTGAGTTACTTTTGATATAGCAAAGGGTTACTTTGAGTGGCTTTGATAAAGCAAAGGGTTACTTTGAGTTACTTTTGGGTTTAAAAAGGGTTACTTGTGGTTACATTAGAGCAAGGTTAGGTGTATTCGTAGGGTATGCAGTAGTACTGATTTAATGTTTTGTGAGAGGTATATTCATTGACCCTGAGAAAAAGGTGCTTAATAAACGAATCCCTGCCCAATTATGTATATGATTTGATTGAATATTGATTGTGCAATAAAGGATCTGGTGATCAGTTTTACCGACAGCCAATTTGTCAAGGTTTCTCTGCTTACGTGTAACTTGAGTTGTGTACCTAACAGAATTACACTGATCATTACGCAATCGGCGGTATATTTCCTCCAAAACGGACCTCGTCTCACAGCCTTTAGACCCCTCGATGGTCTTCAAGCCTAGAGAATAGTTAGGCCAAGGATCAAATTGTAATTTGCTTGCAATAGTTTGCAATTGCTTGCCACACTGTTAAGACTGCCTCACACGGTGACAAATTTGAGGCACTGGATCCATTTCTGGATAATTATTCTTCCTTACCTGATTCTTGCAAGTTTGAGTGCAGATCCAACACAAATAATGATTGTGTTGATTTCCCATCACATGGGAAGCATCTTGGTAGTTCAACCACATCTGCAAATAAAGTATGAGAAGTGAGAACTTCCATTGAATGGGCCAGATTTGGTTATTTTTACATACAACATCATGGAAACATGTTAACCATTATTTATTGCAGTTTATTCCTTTTTTTTCATTTGATATGAAATAACATAGTATCTAATTTACCTCAATGAGATACCTCCTTTTTTGTAAAAATTCGTTTACGTCATGACTTTGACTTTGAGCATGGATGAAATGAAGAAAATTCAAGCGGATAACGCGCCCTACATGTTTTAAATGATTTGGGTACTTTTTCAAAATGTCCACAGATTTACAGTAAACTTACAGGGTTTGAAGATAGTGGAAAGCTTCCCTTGAAATATTACTAACTAAGGTTGTGTAGTTTTTGAGAAATGAGTAAAACAAGTCACAGAATAATTTTGGTCTCATCATGAGACCAAAATTATTTGAGAATGTAAAATCCCCTTAACCAGTCATGATAGTATACCAAAACCATAGCATAATTGGTCAATACATTTTTACATGCTAATACTGAGACGAAAATTATTACTTTTACTTGTTTCTCAAAAACTGCAGCACCTCAGTAAGTAAAATTTCAAGGGAAGCTTTCTACTATCTTAATCTTCAATCGTGTAAGTTTGATGTAAATCTGTGGACATTGTGTTTTTGTTAGGAAAAAGTACATAGACCCTTTAAGTACGAAGAACCAAATAGTACCGTTCACGGAAGTACCAGTGGTTTTACGGAAGTGCATTTCCACAGGAAGTAAAAACAAAATTAAAAATTTATTACCCTTTCTTGGTGCGTTTTGGAACTGCAGCATCAGTTATTGGCGTCCTTACCAGCTCAAGAAAGATGGCGACCAAACAACGAGGGGTCTCTTTGTAAAGCCCACACAACAACAGCAGCATTGTTATCCATGGTGTTCTTGTTGTACTGGAAACATGATGTGTCGTATTCGGTATGATCTTGTGGACTTCAACTGCCAAGCACACCACACAGAAGCTCAATACCAGACTTGAGGACATGAATCTCGCTTCTACATCACACATTGCAGAAATCAGGTATATTATGTAAAGCAAAGTTAAGTAAATTAAGTAAATAATCATCGTTCTATCCCTGCACATACAGATTGGAACAGCTTGAATTCGAAGATCACAGACGTGAGTGACGAAATGGTCAACACTGAGGGCGCCGTGCGGCGCGAAAATCAAAAACTATTTTTTTCGCTCGTCCCCAGCGCCTTGCTTTGATAGACTGCGGTATAACCGTGGAGGAAGGGAGAGAAGGAGCAAGCAAAACCGCAGAGTAACAAAAGAATAGCGGCCCCTGTCTGACCAGTGGAAAAAGAAAGGAGACCTCCAGTTGGACGGCCGATTAACGAGCAGGATTAGATCTCTGTGTATACAGAACGTGTGGTACCGCCCCTCTGCACCGTTGCCTTCGTGTAAAGTTGAATCATTGGAGACAAGAATTGTGAATATACACGTTTTCATTTACCGTTTGTGGTGTTTCACTGAAACATCATGGCATATTTTTACATTTTTTTTGTAACTTTCCGGTCAATAGCGGTGGATCAAAATTTGGGTATAGGCACAGGAGGGTGGTTGGTATTCAACTGCAAAAAAGTCACGTGCTGACGGCAACGCACAGAAAATGTACACGGGAGATAGGCAACGGCAGCACCCATGCCAGAACCCGCGTATGTACGAGCGGCAGATCTAGTTCATAGATATAAAATAGAATAACTAGATCGGCCGCGCGTACATACGCGGGTTCTGGCATGGGGGCTGCCATTGCCTATCTCCCGTGTACATTTTCTGTGCGTTGCCGTCAGCACGTGACTTATTGCCGTCAGCACGTGACATTTAGCGCGTTAAAGGCCTATCTCCCGTGTTCATTTTCGCGCGTCGCCTTTCGAACGTGAATTTTTTACCGCGTCCATGGCGAACAACATTTTTTTCTACACAGGCAATGGCGCGTATGTACGCGCGGCCGATCTAGTTATTTAATTCTATATCTATGATCTAGTTATTCTATTCCATAATCTTCAATGCTGTTATCTGGGCCGCGTGGAGCGTGTGCGTCGGGAGTGTGCATGCGTATGTAACGCAAACATCACGTGCGCATGCCCATCCCATAAGATGAGTGCGCGCAATATTTCAAAAGAATCAGAATCTGAACGATGCAAAATTGAACATGCCACCTAAAACATAATTCGGATCTCGTGATTGTGTTGTCACTTAAAGTATAAAAATGGCGTATTGTCACCAACCTAGACCCTACGGCACTCGAAGGACGACATAGTTTATAACCAAGAACCCAAGACGTACTTTCTTCACCTGCAGTCCATAATTGACAAAGTGGTTCCAAACGCTACATCTAAATACAGTACAGTGGTTGGAGATAGCAACTAGTAATAAGGTGACGTTCAATATGGATGCTACTAACATTATTTTGGTAAAGGAAGCTCCAAGAAGTCAGTGTACAGGTAAAGCTACTGCACAAATTTACCAATGAATTAATCAATTAATAGATGATACAAAAAAATTCCGATCACGACCAAAACGTACTGATCATGATGTCTTTTTACTTCTCTAGTTACAATTATTAACATTTCCTTTAACTATTTAGTATTTCATTACTTTTTCAATGAATTTGTTAGTAAAGTTTAAACAAATATTTTCCATATTTTGAAAATAGGGACAAGGTGGAACTGCTGCTACTTAGTAGTGGCCCATTGTACTGTAGGACGCCAGTCCAGTTTTATACAACAGAGGCGGTAACTTACAATACAGCAATTCAACAGCAAAAATTGCTCACTTATTTCTTGAGGGTTTCTTTGGGAATGGAATCTTGTGCAGTGTTTTTAAACGATTCAAAAACTTTAAATGGCTTTATGTTAAAGGAACACGTTGCCTTGGATAGGACGAGTTAGTCGATAACAAGCGTTTGTTATCGTTTTTTATAAATTGCATATGGTTGGAAAGATGTTTTAAAAGTAGAATACAATGATCCACACAAGTTTGCCTCGAAATTGCCTGATTTTCCTGTTATTGTGTGAACTAACACGGTCGGCCATTTATGGGAGTCAAAAATTTTGACTCCCATAAATGGCCGACCGTGTTAGTCGACGAGGTAAAAGGAAAACCGTGCAATTTCGAGGCATGTTTGTGTGGATCATTGTATTCTACTTTTACAACATCTTTCTATATAGCCATATGCATTTCATAAAAAAACGGTTACAAACGCCTTTCAAAGACCAACTCGTCCGATCCAAGGCAACGTGTTCCTTTAATGTCTGGTTTGAATCACTTTTATTACAGTGGGTAGCGGAAGTGAAGACCAAGACATTACTTCAGAGGGTGGAGGAGGGTCACTTGAAGAGCCAGACCACAAGGCTGCTGCCCCTCACAAGAAGAAAAGTGTACGATTCATGGAAATTGACGAGAGTGAGCTGTACCATCGCCGTGGCAGCATCCACGACGAGCTTAGTCAAATGGACAGTATGAAGTCAAGAAGCTCACGGGTGAAACAGAGAAACCTCTCTCTTGCCGACCGTGCTCCTCCCGTTTTCAGCCTCACGAGCTTCACCGAGCCGGGGAATACATCCACATTGTTCCCCGGAGTGAATCCTCAAAAGGTTGCCAACTCGGAGGAGGAAGTTGACAAGGAGATAGATCGCTTTCTTGATGAAGATTCCACCGCTGGCGATGACGTGGCGGATAATTCTTTCTCTCACAAGGATTCCGTGGGGAGGTTGCAGAAGAGAAGGATGACCCTGTTTGACCATCAGCTCCTTGAGTTTCGACACAGCGAGACGGCCAAGACGTCGATCAAACAAAAAATGCAGAGACTTTCGAGCTACCTCTTTGCTATGGCTGTGCTGGCTGTTGGTCTGGCCATTGCAGACCTAGAGCTTAGCTACTCATTCCAATATAACATCAGTTTGTTTGTGAATGCATCATCAGTGTTAAATGACACTACATTACGGATTGGTAGCAGGAGTGCAGGAAGTGCAGGAATCGGACTAAAGACCTGTGTCACACTGGTCTCGTTTGTGACGTGCGGATTACTGTACGCATACTTTCACCAGCACTGCCGTTTTCTCATTGTCAAGCACTGCCTCCCCAAGGGGGCATCGGTCTTCACCTCCCCTGGTCTCATGAACTTCTTTATGGAGTTCGCACTGTGCATCTTCCATCTCCCTCCTGTTGCTGATCACTTCCTCCCAAACGAACTCCAACTCTTGGTTTTCCTGCGTCTCTACCTCGTCGCTCGTTACACCAGGGAGCATAACCACATGGCGTTCAGCAAGTCCACTCGATTCCTTGCGTCCGTTCTCCAGACAGAGCTCGGGAGTGGCTTCTTGGTCAAGACTTTTTTCATCAAGTGGCCATTTGCCATGATCGCAATATTCTACTGTTTGAACTTGTTTGGAGTTGGGTACTTGGTGTTCGCGATTGATCGGGCATTCAGCCCACTGCAACACAATTCTCTGTTGGTATGTAACACTTCAGTCTGCTGAGAAAATATTATTGTGCAATAAATGTTAAATAAACAACCATCAAAGACCGATCTGGATTACTGTTTCTTTTTATTAGTGACAATAAGGACTTTCCACTTGTTAATTTTACCGGACATATTTTCCATACTTTTGTTACCACAAAGGATTCAATATGGATGCAAGTTGTTACCATGACGACCCTTGGATTCGGTGACGTCACTCCAGAGTCAGTGCTAGCCAGGGCCTTTGTCGGCATGTCGTCTGTGCTTGGTATATTTCTAATGGCTCTGCTGATTAGTGTCATACACGAATCACTGCAGATGTCACAACAAGAAAAGAGAATTCTTGCTTACGTCGAGAGGCAAGGTATTAAGTCAATATTTTGTCTGTCCTTCACATATTACATACACATAATGTCCTCTAATTTTAAATAACCTTATATTTCTATAATAATCTGTATACGCTCCTTCACATTTTGTTGTTAAGTATGGTGTATTGAGACAAAGTAACCCACACTGTTCAAGTATACGCTGCCAAATCAAAACACTGCAACTTTAAATGTATCATCTTCCAATATTGTTCCCATTTTTGAGAGTGATGCCCGCGATAGGCCAATACTATCTTGTAAGAATGTTGGTTGCAACGAGCCATTACATTACATACATCTAAGGGCAGTTCATAAACGGCGAGCTACAATCTGATTTCCTTAGAGTATCATTTTATGGTAAATTGGTTACTTTGTTTTATTTATTAAAAACAAAATTATGTCATCAATATTTTTAACTATTGTTACAACTCTGTAATTTGACCTTCTCAATTTTGATAAAATTCGAATTCAAATTCATAACAGATCTGGTGGATCGGGTGAAGCACCAAGCAGCCTGTTGCATACAGGCCACGTGGCGTCTATATCTATTCAAACGTAGCGGCTACGACAGCTCGCCACGTCTACGTCGAATTCTTCAACTTGCCAAGTTCAGAGATACCAAGAAGAGATTGGTGAAGGAGCTATTCAGTGTACTTAACAGGTGGAGGGCGATCAGGAAGAGTAACAGCCAAGGCAAGTAAAATAGTGTTTGAACTATAGTTGTAAGAACAAAGACAAAGATTACAATATTGAGGCTAAAGCAGAAAATACTGTGAGATATTAAATTTCACCGGTGATAAAACAAAATTAGTATTCAGAAAATACTGCCTAAATATTTCTGCTAAGCAAAACAGGAAACCAGTCACAGATTGTACACGTGACATGGTATTAGGCTGGTAACTTTATTCTGGTAAGCACAATATTTTGCTTTGCTAAAAGCCGAGTTTTGTGCTTAATATAAGCATAGAGAAAGTATAAGCACTAAGCAGCTTTATGAAATTGGCTCTGGCCTGAGTCACACCCCCTCCTTATTCTGGACCCAGAGCTTCGCATATGGTACTTTTCCGGAGAGTGTTGAGTATTTCTTTTTTCATTTGGCGACTGCACTACCTCTCTTAAGAACATTTGAAACATCAAGGAGGTTTTGAGAAAATCTTGAAAAATCTCAGGCCTGAAGATTACATTTGCACCGAAAGACCAATTTTCTTTGCATCCTCTACCATCTTAAACAGACGACGGATGGACTAAGGATTTTGTGGCTGATAACACCGCCATCATGCTGACAGACGTATCGAGGAGAGTGGAACAGATGGACACCATCTTGAAGAGGAGTCTTGGTATCGAAGAAGATGATGATGGTGATGCAATTGAGCAGAAGGTGAGGATTACAAGTTTATTATTTTACCTCTCTCATCTTGTGAACATGCACGACCTTGTCAAGAACTACAGGTTTGACAACTAGGCAGGACAGAAAATAGCCGGGTTGAAACTGTTGGAAGTTAGTTGAAAAATTAAAATAGATGCAACCGCGGGTCGAGTCGAATCTACTGTCGTTTGAAAAAATTGTTCGAAAATAAAATCGTGATCTCAATGTGAGCCCAAAAATCTAACTTGTTAAAACATCTGTACAAACTTCATCAAGTTTGTTTGGTTATCCTAATTCCTGTAGTACAATGTGGATGAATTAGATTAGTGTGACTTTTTTTAAACAAGTCTAAAATGTGTTTTCCAAACGTTGTTGAAATCTGATTTTACAGCTGTGTCAACAGAGAATGGGTCAAACTACAAGTAGACAACCCGAATCAACCCAACTAGACTGCGTGCTACCGTCAGATCAGGAGAGTGTGCAATGGAAGAAGGCATCAAACGAAGACAGTGACGGCATTTCAACTGAGACTGTACTACATCATCTTACAGACCTGGGAGCCGGCCTGGAAGAGTCCTACAACAGAACCATGACAGAATTCCAGGCACTGCAGAGCTTAATCATGGCCAGAACGTCGACAGAGGGCGCTGTTGCAACCCATGGAAATGACTTCAGTTCTTAGGGGAAATTAATATTTTGCTTCAAATTTATAAATATTTTGCTTCAAATTGTTTATATTTATATGAACTGTTTATTACATTGGGCTCATGTCTGTAGAAGTCAATACTTATGCCTAGGTTTGTTTGAAATGTAGATAGTAACAAATAATAAGGCCTGTAAATAATTTTATATTTGTACATGGCCCTGTTATGGTGTGAAGTTAACAAAACAAAACTGTTTCAGTTTGTTTTTTGAAAAAAATATGAATAAACACTTTTCATATGTAAATCATTATATTTCCTTGTTTGGTGACTCGTTAGTTTACTCTAATTCACAGTTGCAACCAGAAATTTTCTGTATTACAGTAATCTTATCAGAGACTGTTGGTAAGCAACACTGCAAAAGTGAAACTCAAATAAAGTTTCATTGTGGAAAGACAAAGAATTCAATCCAGAACACACATTGGCCGGAACATAATTTTCTTTACAATAGACCTACACACAAGCCCCGTCTTGAAAATAATGCATCTTCTTACTTGGAAAACAAAGTATTTAAAAAAAATTAAGCTGCCATGATGGATGCCGTGCTGCAGTTTAAATGTATACAATGTCAGGTTTTATCGTCAGACATAGTATTTGATCCTTTGAAAATAATAGGAATATTTTATTGAGTACAAAGGCTGACTGGCGCACACATGGTTAGGGTGTCGTGGCTAAGTGGATATTAAGAGCATCGAACTCAAGCTCTGGTGCTTCTATTTAGCAAAGTGTGGGTTCGAATCCCGGTCGTGACACTTGTGTCCCTGAGCAAGATACTTAACTATAATTGCTTCTCTCCACCCAGGGGTAAATGGGTACCCGTGAGGGCAGAGATGGTTCTTGTGATCAATTGAACGAGTAGCGCAGGGAGCTTAGATGGTTTATGGAGTGAATAAAGGCCCAGTGACCAGGGGTAATAATGTGAAGCGCTTTGGGACCCCCTCCAGGGTGTGAAAAGCGCTATATAAAAACGGGTTATTATTATTATGGGGAAGACTGAAGAAATTTCAGTCTATTTGATCACAATTTTTCAGATTTTTAACAGGCCAAAAACAGATTGTAAAACAGACTAAAGTAGGTAGAATATCTTGCCTGTATAATGGTGTACAGATGGTTGCTTGTCGATCAAAAGCACTGGGACATGCATTACAAAATCAAGAAAATAATTATCAGGACAATATGAATTTTAAGTGGTGTGCCATTTTATTTCCTATTTTTATACAAAACACGGACAATGTGCCAATGTACTACACACACTTCAATATTCCATAAGTGTTACACATCGTTTGCATTCATCAAAATGTCATAGGTCAGTGGCGCAATATACATATGTGGGTGGTTCTACACTGATGGGCACCAAAGAGTAACATATGAGGGGAACATGGTTTTGTAGTAATATATGACCTTGTAACTTCAAAAGGAAGGTCAATTTGTTTATTTTTGCAATGAAAAATCATGAACAGCTTTTGAATGTACAGGAAAAGACTGCGACATAAACATTACATTTGTCTCACGCCTCATTTACAAAGTTATCTTTTAACCCATTAGTGTGACTTGCCCACATTTATGTACATTATTGACTTTGTTTTACCTCACATTCCATTTATCTTTCCTTATTTTATACAAAAAGCAAAGTTTACAAAGCATCAACCCTGAAAATTGAATGAATTTACTAAGTAAATATCACAGTGTGAATAAGCACATAGTTTCCATACAAAGATTTACCACAAACAAACATTGGTTGTGCATACTTGACATGCATTGCCATAAATGTCTAAAAAAGACTATGATTGAAAAAAAAAACCACCTTCATAACTGTGATTTGTTCACGAGGTTCACTTGTGTTCTTCTTCAATTCTAAGCAAAGCGCGTCCAGAAACACTAATCACGGTTCCCCACAGAACCACCCTAGGAGTGCAAGATCCCAAACCAAGTCCAGGCACATAGTCTTGATACAACACAAATACAATTTGAGCCAGAACAAAATATCAAATAATTTTAATTTGTAAGTTTTAAATAAAATTTTAAGAGATTCATCAAAGGTATGAAACAAGTTTAAAATCTAAAAAAGAAACGCTACATGAGAATGTGGTACAGTTTGACAGTTCGTAAAGATGCACATCTGAAAGGTGAATTCATATTTCATATAATTTCTTTTCCCATCGACAAAAACAAACACTTTGTGACGAAGTATAATCTAGGACTGAGAAATGGAAAGAAAATCCAAAGAATAAATTAAATCAATTTATATCCAGTCAAATAATGCAGCTAACCACATGAGGTGTGCATCTTTAAACAACAATGGTAAGAATATGTTGACTTTCAATGGAAAGGATGAAATCAAAGTGTACTCATAATGTCATTATCTTTTTTTTATTTTATAGAAAAGAATAATGCTAAATTGTCTTCCATTTACTGACCCACATGAAGACAAGGTGACTTTTATAAAGAAACTATATCTGCTTTTCCTCAAAGCTCATCCTTTTGAGGGTCTGCTTCCTGTTCAGATAAAAGAAAAAAACAAAGAAACAGAATTTAAAACAACCAGATAACAAAACTTCCACAAGGCTGACACTATCTTTCAGAGTATTATTTGGCGTTCCACCAATACCCTTCCACCGATGTGTGTTAGCACTGTATACTCGGTACTTTCCAGAGTCTTGTGAACTGCAGGCATATTACTCGAGTGGGATTTGAACCCACCATGACCTTTCCCAATCTAGAGCAGTGTCTTACCAACCACCCAGATTGCCTGATAGCTAGAGGCAGTTCGAATCCTATAATAAATCTGCTCTAGATATGCCAGTTGTGGGTTCCAATCCCAAGTAATATGCCTGTGTAATTTTTTTTCACAGAACACGGGAAAGTACCGAATATAGGGTAAAACAAATTTAACATCAATAAAACTTAATTTCTGGTATCTAAAAATGATGATTGTTATCTCTCTGGAGTTGGAGCAGCAATCATTAAAAAAAGTTTAAATGTTCTATGCTTCTATCCAAAACTGTTGTTCTTTCCAAAACTGCAAATGTTTGACGTGTTTGCTTAAATTTTAGCTCAAAGGTCTACACCGTCGCTTTGTAAGAGATTTATTTGTGCTTTCTTAATTTGAAATTTATCTCAGTAAAGTTGGGAAGACAGAGAGTTAGGGTCATGTCACACGTGGCAATTTACAGGCAACCAGTTCCAGGTAACCTCCAAGAAGATACGCCATTTACATTTCAGCGTTCAAATATTTTTCTTTGGGACTGGAATACATTGTCTGAAGAATGACTCATACCAAAAATGGTCCTGTAGCATGCACTGCAATGGGTTGCCTACCACGTTGTGACAAGGCCCTTAGGGAATATATGTTCCTGACTGACCTTTTCTTCTGTTTCTTCCGGTGTCTCCTCTTTAATTTCATCTTCTACTTCCTCTTCATCTTCTTCTTCCTCCTCCTCCTCTTCTTCACTTGGCTCCTCTGCGTCCTCCTCATCTTCTGGCTCTTCATCAACCTGACATTGAAGGGATTGACGAAAAACAGAATTACCAAACAGATTTAACAATAACTTTCTTGAATCCATCGGGAAACCAAAAGCTGGTAGCTCAACATGTAATCTATAGATGCAAGGTTGAAAATGAAGCACTGATACCATTCAAATATAGCAAAAATTTATGGTTGGATTTATTTTGGACTATAAACCCTTTTGAACCTTGGTTTGGTAACACTGACATCAAAGGGGAAAAGTTAAGATGGCTGCACCATGCTTAAGGTCTAATGGGTGGGTTAAAGGTCGGGCGACAAGTTCAAGGTTACGGCCTCACCTTCTCATCCAGGTCAATATTCATACTAAGTCGGAGCATTCTCTCCACCCTGCCAGCGAATCCAGCCGAGTCTGGTAGATTGAAGCCAGACCTGAGTACTGCTGTTTCATACATGACGTTGGCAAGATCTTTTGCCGTCTCGTCCTCGGGGTCCGACTCCACCTTGGCGAGCAGATTTTTAATGAGAGGATGTCTGGGGTTGACCTCCAGTGTCTTTTTCTGTGATTTGTAATAACTGGAAAGAAACAAAAAGTGTACACTTGTGTCAAATTGTTCACAAATTACAGGATTACCAATAATATTATTTATATACTGCAGCACGCACACATAAATCCAATTAATTTTATTGATGGAACATGCATCACATGTCGCCCTTTGCTGTGTCATGTATACTGACGCCATAATGAAAAACTTAATATAAGCTATACATTTGACTTACTTGTTACTCGAGTCTCCAGTTTTTGCGTATGCCTGAGCTGACATAATACGTTCCATGTTTCCAGACCATCCGTACTGGCTGGCCACGAGGGCACATGGAGAGTCCGTCAGTCTCTGTGAGATTTTAGCATCCTTGATCTGAGGTGGAAAACAAAAAGGTGTAAATTAATAAACAAGATTATGAAAAATGTGTAACATTTAGTTTTAAAGTTGTAGATTATACATGCATACTGTCCATCTTTAAAAAAAAAAAAAAACCAAAGAACTTTGGCCAGTCTTTATTTGAAAATCACAGGCGTGTGGATAAAAGGACATGACTTTTTGTAGGCATGACACTTTGACGGTACAGGCTGGGACTGAGAATGTTTGCTGTTTTATTGGGTAAATAACTGTGTACCTATCAAAGGCTAATGCCAAAGCATGCATCATAGCGGGTGGGTTGAAATGTTTATTAGCTTTCAAATATAGAGCTTGATTGAAATTCTTTGGGCATGTCCTGACTAAACTTTTAGGGGTGCGATAGTGCGATCGCACACATCAAATCAGAGGGACTGGTTGCCAATTTTCCTTGCATTTATTAGTTTAGTCTATACTATTTTGTTTCATGACAATTTCTTTTCGCTGAAGTCATTGTATAGGCACCTACCTCATCCTTGAGTGCGGTCTCCTTCAGCCAGTTTGTAAGGGGCTCAAATTTCTCTTCTTGTTCTTCCCTCCTCTCCTTGGCCTTCTCCGACTCCTCGCCGATCTTCAGACCTTCCTTGGCCACGTTCTGGAACTTCTTGCCTTCATACTCGGGGAGTGACTGAATGGTGTACTCATCCACAGGCTCAGTAAGATACAGAACCTCATATCCCTTTTTAATGAGCCTTTCCGTGAATGGAGATGATTCAACCTGCAGGATAAAAAAACACATAGTGATTGTTAACAAAGGTGGTTTTCCTACATTTGGCAAATCCCAAACAGTGGATAATTTCAGCAAAATCCCCTTTCTCGCCTAAACAAAGCCACTGTCCAAGTCACCTAAACAAAACCTTAGTTTAAGGTCCACTGACAAGGCATTTTACAGGCAACCAGTTCCATCTCAAAGAGAACCCACTAACGTGTGAATGCTCTCATAATTTTCTTTTGAATCAGAGGTTGAAAACTAACTCATGTGCTACAAAAGTGGTTTTGTAGAATGCACAGCAATTTGTTGCCTCAAAGTTGCCTGGAAAAGGTTGCCTCTTGTGACAAGGCCCTTACACAGCTAGTCTAAATTTCAAGACTTTAAGTCATGCATGCAACTGAAATACAACACAAAAGTAGCCAGAAGTAGCCAGAGTTCTGGTCAGTATTTTGTTTTTTTAACTGTTGGGGATTAAAAAAAGTTTCATCTGAAACCTTTGACACCTAAAACAACATTCATAGGATGTTTGCAATGGCTATAGTTTGTTATTAAAAGACGCTCTTTTGTACAACTTTTTATTTAAATCTGTTTGAACCATCCTTACCTCTTTCCTGCTGCCCCCGGCCATGAAATAAATGAACTCCTGTTTGTCCTTCATCCTCTCAATGTAATCAGCGAGACTGGTGACTGAATCCTCAGAGTTGGAGGAGGAGAAACGAACCAGCTTAGCG